>NC_133618.1:760000-1065000 GCF_048593235.1 Sminthopsis crassicaudata | reverse complement strand
CCGCCCACACCGCCCGGCCGCCCCCTAACCCCTCCGGGGTGTCCGCCCATCCGCCCCTAACCCCTCCGGGGTGTCCGCCCCTCCGCCCAGCCGCCTGCCCTCCAAGGCCTCAGGCTGTGGAGGATGCAATGTGTCAGCCCCCACTGACCCTCCTCAGGCCACAGTCCGGCTGGGGAGGATGCGGGCCGCCCATTCCAAAGGGGCAATGCTGGCAGAAGGGGAAGCGGGCGCTCGGGATCCGGGGAAGAGCCCCTCCCCCTGCCTGGGCAGTCCACCTGGCTGATCGGGAGAGGGCTCTTTATCTTCTTGGGCAAAGGGCGGAGGTTTCTCTGAAGGGCAACTTGGACGCGACCTGGAGGAGCTCCTGCTGCCTCTCCCCTCAATCAGGAGCTGCTTCTGGCCAGAGGTCAAGGTTGGGAGGGAGGGGGCGCGGGGACAGGGTGCTTTGGGCCAGTACGGACCTTCAGAGACCCTCCCCAAACTGTTATCACCCCAAGTGCTCTAAAGGGGCTCCGGATGAAATCTAAGTATGAAAAGGAGGAAAGGGGATCTCCCCATGGGCGCTGGGCCCCACGGTACAAGAAGCCGGCAGCTCCAGGGGCCCCGACCCTAAGGACGCAGACAGCTGGCCATCCGGGGCCCTCCTCCCAAGCCAAAGGTGAGAAGTGGATGCCATGGGACATCCTCCCCAGAAATGGGGTGTGTGGGTGTCCTGGGTGGCAGGGGGAGACAAAGGCAGGAAGGAGAAGATGGGCCAGAGAGGGAAGGGGAGAGAAAAAGGGGGAGCAAAGAGAGACACAGCAGGGGAGAGCAGCCACAGCCTCCTCAGCCAGCCCCCCCATGGCTCGGGGTCAGGGCGTCACCCCCGGGCGGCCTGGGGGATCGGGGGAAGCTCTTCCTTTACAGAGAGCAGGAGACGAGGGCCAGAGGGAAGTGGGCAGAACTCCAGAGCCCAGCCCAGGGAGAACATCACGCCAAGGGGCGTGAGCCTAGCCCCTCCCCCATTCTCCCCTCCACTCGCTCCAGGCCCTGCCACCTTGCTCTCCATTTCCCACCCACGCCCTCCTGACCTGGAAAGGTCCCTCCGGGGGGTCAGCCGGAGCCGGAGCCTTTGTCTGGTGACGGCTCTCTCAGGACCCGGGATGGAGAGGCGGTCAGGGAGACCCAGTTTCCGAGGTGCCCTCGGACACTTACAGCTCTGTGACCCCGCAAGGCCCTTCACCTGCCCGCTCCACGGGAAAGAGCCTGTGATCCTGGCACAGGCTGCCATAGCCCGCCCCTGCCGCCGCCACCCCCTCTCCCTGCCACCTGGGAAGGGAAGGAGCCAGATGAAGCACGGAGAGGTTCTCTTCCCGAGCCAAGCGCCAATTGTCTCCCACGACAACCAGCCTCCGTCTCCTTCCTTGGGGCCCAGGGGCTCTGCCACCTCCCGAACCCCAGGCCGAGCCAAGCGCCCGCCGCGCACCCCGGGGACGAGCGCGAGTGTGACTGAGCTCGAGACAGGTTTTTCTTGTCCTCTTTATTCAAGTATTTCACAGCAGGTATATTACAAATTACAGTAAATGTTCAAAGTTCCAGAAGTTCCAAAAATTAAATAATTTACTTCCAACTAATGTCAAATGAAGTCAGAATGCAAAACAGCCATTGAACACAACTGCGAATCGAGCTACGGGACCCCGAGGAGACCGCCACGTGCGGAGTCTGCTCAGCGCTCCGAGGAGACACAACGGGGACAGAAGCGAACAAAGGGACGCCCAGAGTCTAAGGAACCCAACGCGTAAAATACGAAAGATGCAAGAACAGGCCCGAATTCAAGCTTACTTTGTGATTACAAAGAAGAATTGTACTGAGGCTGCCGACGACGGGATCCGGCTACAGAACCCGGCGCCGAAGCGGCCGGCCGGATGGCTCCACGGCCGATTCGCCGAAAACTTAACCAAGGAATGGGAAGACAAGGTATTACCACGACCCCCCCGCCCACCCCCCAAAGAAACCCAGTAAACCTATAAATACATTGGCATATGAGAAAAAAATCAAGTAACATACAAAGGACGCAACAACCCAAATCGATGCCAGGGGAGAGCCCTGGCCGTGGGCTCCCGCGCCACCGGGAGCGACCACGTGGGGCGGCCGTCCTGGGTCACCCGCTGGACAGACCCAAGAGCGAGCTGATCGGTTGCATTTTTCACAAGAGGAAGCGAGAGCAGAAGTGAATTTGCACAAAGTCTTCGCCAGCAGCTGCGCAGCGAAGGCCCGGCTCGTGTCGGGAAGCCGCGGCGAGCCCGCTTGGCGAGCTCTGCCGGCCGCTTTTCACGCTGGAACTTGTCAGCGTCTGTGACGGAAACGAAGCGCGTGGTGGGGCTTCTGACAAAGACTGCGTCCCCTCGGGTGGGGGAGAAGGGGGCCGTTCCCATCCCGCCGGCCTCACCTCCCCCATTTCTCCATCCCATAACTCCATCTAAGGGTTAGATTAAAATGAAAACAAACGAACAAAAGAACGAACAGAGAAACAAAGAAACTTGATCTTTTGGAAGCATCCTACAGTCCCCTCGTCCAACTCACGATGGCTAGAATCTGGTCCGTACAAACCGATAACTCCCGGAAAGCCCGCGGTCCCGCCGTGCACAGAACGAACGCTTCCGAGTTAGGGAAACGGGAATCGAGCTTAACAAAAATACTGCAGCAAGAACCTGAGACTCGCCCCCGCCCCTTTTACCAGAAACTTGCTACAAAAATCTGCTACATTTTATTTCATCAAATCTCCAAAGTCTGTAACAATTGTCATCAAAATACAAAACGGGAACGTGTTAGACAAGAAAGTGTTTGGAACGGGCGGGACGGTCAGAAATACTCGAGAGAGCGTGACAGGCCTCCTGGGAACCCCACGGGAGCGAGCCCGGAACCCCCCCTTCAAAAGGTCGACTTTTAATCGCACTTGCCCACCTACAAAATACAGTGCTCGGACACGGGACGAATGCTACAAAGTCTTAGAGTCTCCTGGGAAGAGGGGTCGTGGGAACAAGTGGCATTTTCAGAGGGGAGAACGGGGCACAGACGAGGCACCTTCCGCTTCTGTCCATACCCACGGCGCGCGCGCCTGCTCCTCTGCCGCTCTCAGACCGGGCTCCCGGGGGCACCCCCGGCCACAGCAGTCGGGGTCCACCGGGCTCTGTAAACACTGGTGGTCTTAAAATACAAAAAGCTGAGGTAGCCCCACGACTCCGCAGTCATCCCAGCCCGACCACGCACGCTCGTCATGTGTTGCATATATGGGAAAGATGCACCTGGAGGTGAATGGCGCCGACGGAGGAGGAGGTGACCCCGGGCAGCCGGTCCGGGTGCGGGGAGATGAGCACCAGGCACTGGCCGTTTCCCAGACCCATGACACGCCTCTCGAGAGCTACGATCCGTACCGACTTGTGAACGAGATCGATCCAAAAGGGGCCCAAATCAATTTTATTTTTGGAGGAGGAAAGATGGGAGAATCGATTTCCAATTAATACTGTCTGTGCCTCGACCGGGCCGTGCGGAAAACGGAGCCGCGGATGACGCTCAAGGTGCGCTCTCCACTCCGTCCACCCGGCGAGTCCCGGCTCCAACGGAACGGGGTCTGAATTCGCTCGTCTCGGACAACCACTAGAGACACCACAGAGAGAACGAGGGGAGCCCGGGCCGACGACCTTCCGGTCATCGTGGTCAGCAGGGAGTGCAGAAAAGGGTTTCATTTTGCTTTTTTCCCCAACGGGACATTTCTAGAAAAGAAAGAGACCCTCTGGGA
This sequence comes from Sminthopsis crassicaudata, assembly GCF_048593235.1. Classification (NCBI taxonomy): domain Eukaryota; kingdom Metazoa; phylum Chordata; class Mammalia; order Dasyuromorphia; family Dasyuridae; genus Sminthopsis; species Sminthopsis crassicaudata. The sequence goes on along the minus strand of NC_133618.1, from coordinate 1,061,222 downwards.
AAGAGGGCTCGCCATTTTGGTCAATTGGGCAGCTCTGCGAGGAGCCTCCTCCGCCGGGCCCGGGGGGCCGCACCGGCCTCCCCCTTCCCTCGAGGCTCTTGCAGGGGCTCGTCTGCTACCAACCCCCCCACCCCCCCCGTAGCCTTCTCCACTGAATTAAAAGGCACATTAAAAGCGGTCCAGGAGAGCCCCCTCTTCTCGTCGCCTCCTGTGGACATCCCCACGTCCCACCAGAACACACCGGAGCCACTGTGCGGAAGAGAAACAAAGGGGAGGGGGAGACGAGACCCACGGCTGCCCACTGTGCCCGGAACCCCACGTGGCTGGCACCGCCCCGGCCCGCCGCCTCACGCCAGCTGGTCTGCCCGCCGCATGGGGCGGGGCGCAGGGGGCACAATTTCTGTAGCACCAAAATCTCCACGCGGTGATGCTGTATTCTGCGTCTGGAAAATACAACATGTGCCTGAAGTTCGGTTTGGTTCTTGTAGGCTGGCTGGTTTCAGGTACCTGAGACAATAGCACCAAATGCAACAGGGGGAGAGGGCGGCGCGCTCCGGCCCGGGCCGGGGCCCCGCGCAGGCTTGGTGCAATCACAAAGTGAATGGCTCAGAGAAGGCTGCCCGCCCGCCCGCCCGCCCTCACGAGCAGCGTGGGGAGCAGAGGAGAGTGGGCGGCGGGCTCAGAGGAACGTCTCAAACAGGCGGACGGTTCTTTCCATCTCCTGGGGGGAAGAGAGAGTGGGCGTCATCCCGGGGCTCTCCGCCTGCTGTCTGTCTCCCTCCCCCCCCACTCTCTGCCCCCTCGGCCACGCTGGGAGGGTCTCGTCTAGGCCGAGGAAGCCCGTGGCCCCCCGAGAATGCCATGGGGTGGGGGTGGGGGCGGCCTCACCTCCACGAGCAGGGACTTGTCGTAGTCCTGGCGGTGGCGGTAGATGCACTGGCTGAGCAGCGAGTACAACCTCTCCAGCTGGTCCACGGCCAAGTTATTGCTCCTCTTGACCAGCAGATCCAGCAGTTTCTACGGGAGCGGACGGAAGGCTGGGGTTAGTGGGGAGGGGGGGGGGTCCTCCAGTCTCCCAGGGCCACGTGCTCACCTTCAGCCGCTCGTGGTCCACAATAAGGGGGGGCGTGGGATCCAGGGGCTCCTCCGGCACCAGGTCCAGGCTGGCCGCGCGGGACGGCTCCAAGATGAACTTCCGGCACCTCTTGCCCCGAGCAGCACCTGGGAGCGGGCACAGGAGGGGAAGGCAGGCGCTGAGCGACTAGGACCCACTCCCCGGGGACACGTGTGGGTGAGGATTGAGCCCCAAGGCAGAGGCGCTAGTCCTAACGGCTGCCCCTGCACCCCTCAAGAGGAGCCAGCTCTCTGGGAAAAGACTGGGAACCGGTTGGGTGGCCCCCAGCCAAAGGGTCCATGTGGCTTCATTAAGTCAGCGCCCCTTCCCCAGGCCCTTAAAGGCTGACGTAGGGAGGAGGGGCGTGGGGGGCTTGTGTGGGGAAGGCGTCAGAGAGCTCCCGTCGGGCCAGAGGAGCTGAGGCTCTGACGCCCATGGAGACCCCGAGTGGCTGCTGGTCCCACCCTCAAGACCCCGTCCCTGAAGAGACCCCAGAGAACAGGCAGAAGAAACAGACTCTGAGAGCACCCCAAGGAGACTGTTGGGAGGTCTGGGCAAACCCCGCCTCCTCCCATGCCCAGCTGGCGGGGTCGCCCGGACAGCGAGGAGCCCCACCTTCTTTGTCAGGCTCGGCCTCTTTCCCCTCGGGGTCTGTGCCAGGCTCCGCCCTCTCCTCGCCGAGGCTCAGGGGGCGCTTCTCGGCGTCGCCGGCGGGCTCCTCCCGGGACGCCTCAGCCGCCTCCTTCGGCCGATCCTCCAGAGGGGCCCGCGGCTCTCGCGGGGAGGAGGCGGCGGCCGGGCCCCGGGGGCTTTCTGGGCCATCGATGGTGACCTCGCCGTTGAGACAGCCGCCCGCGCCAGGGAGGGCCTCGCCCTGGGGCCCCAGGCCGGGTGCGCTGCTGTTGGCTGGCAGGGACTCGTTGGAACTCTCCTCCTCGGTGGAAGCGCGCGGGCCGTTGTCCAGCCGGGGCTCCGGCTCCAGGTCCATGACGTCGCAGGAGGACTCGTCGTTGGTCATGGAGAGGTCACCCGTCTCCTCTCCGTTCTCGGGGCCGTCCGGGCTGACTTCGAACTCGCCGTTCTCGAGCAGTTTCTCGCGCGCGGCCGGGCCGTCGTAGTCGGCGAACTTGCCGTCGTCCTCGTCCTTCTTCAGGTTGTTGGCCTTCCTCTTCTTGATGATGCCCTTGCCCCACTGCGAGCGCCGCCGAGACTTCCGCCGCACTCGAACTGGGCGGGACAAAGGAGGGTCAGCGTCGGGCCGGCCTTCCCGGGAAGAGGCAGGCGGGGGACAGCCCCCCTCCCGGGGAAGAGACTTTGAGACTTTGCTTCTGCTCCAGAAGCAGGCCCGGGGACACGAGGAAGGGGGCCGCTTGAGGCCGGCTGGCCCCACGTGGCGCTCGGGGGGCGGGACCCCCAGGCAAGGGGACATTGTTGTCCCACATCTCCCCCACCTCCTTGTCACCTACAGGATCTGAATCCGGGGGGAGTCGGGGAGGGCTCAGCTTCCCCTGGGCCTGAGCTGCCTGCCCCCTTCCCCTCACAGAGGGTCTTCCCTGCCCTGAAAAGGAACCAGGCTCTCATGCTGCTGGGTCATCACCATGACAACAGATGGAGGCAGCCCATCATCTGTGGGATCCATCTTCCCCTGCTCAAAGCAGAGGCCTGAGCCTGGCAGTGGGTGAGCTCCATGCGCCACCTGCTGGTGGGACGAGGAACTGGGCACTTGCCATCCATCACAGGCATTGCTGGTGCTGCAGACTAGAGGGGAGACCCCCCCCCAGCCGCCCCGGGGGCCCAGGGCTCACAGGCACATTTGTTCGCGGAGTGGGGCCAGCCGTCCATGGGGTGTCTCTGCTTGCGCAGCCCATCCTCCGCTCTCGTTTCCGCCCTGCGCGCCACCGAGCCGGGGGGGCTGACTTGCTCCGCGGTGACCGGCAAGCCTGGCGACAGAAAAGCGGCGGCTGCCACCCGGGGCCGGGGAAGTCTGGGGACCGTGGGGGGGGGGCCGGGCGCGCTGCGGGGGGCGGCTCACCTCGTTTCCTCCTGGACTCCTTGATCTCCTCACAGAGCTTGTTGAACTCCGGGTCGAGCTCGGCAGCGATAATGGCGTGGGCCGTGTCCTTCAGGGTGCAGGCCCGGTGCCTGATGATCTTGTCTGGGAAGAGAAGGGGGGAAGGGGGGAGTCACCACCCGTGGGGAGTCTGGGGGCAGCCTGGCCAGGTCACCCTTTAGTTTGTGTGGGGAAACCTTTCCCGAAGCCTCGGGCATGAGCTTGGAGTCAATGGCTGCCACTGGGCACCTGCTGTAAGCCCGGCACTGTGCTCACAAAGAAGACGGGTGCGGGGCCCCTTCCCACAATGAAGGGGGAACCCAAGCCACCAGAAGCCCTTCCAGGCGAAGGCCGGGGCCCATATGCCATCGGGGGGCCGAGGAGCAGCCCGAGGAGGCTCGCCCCAGGTCACCTCGCCGCCCCCTCTCCTGGCTCTCCAGCCCAGCCCAGCTGCTTCCCCGCTGGGCTCTTGGCTTTCTCCGCACCCCATCCAGGGGCCATAGGGTCATCGACAGCTCCAGAAGAGAAGAAGGCCCAAGGGGAGGGCCTACGGGGGACGCCTGCTGCCCCCCACCCCGAAGCAACAAGAAGGGCCGTCCTTGGCAGGCCCTTGGCAAAGGGGCACCCCAAGCCCCTGTGGCTTTTTCAGCAGAGGCAATGAGCATCTCCACGGCAGAAAGACTCGAGGAACTGCTGCGGTCACTTCCCAGGAGAGGTGGGGGGAGCCTGGGAAACATCCTGGGAAGCGCCTGAGACACCAAGGAAGGCGACGGCCCTGCCCGCCAGAGGCTGCCACGCCGATGAAGCCGAGGGGAGTCCCCGATCGGCCCGAGAAGAGGACTCCCTCTTGAAGGTGTCTCTGCCAACCGGGCTTCCCCTTGAACACCTCCATGCCAACTTAGCGGCACGCTCCCACCCCTGGGAGACACCCCCTCCTCTCCACCTCTGCAGGGAGCAGCTGAGGACCCAACTCTCCGGGCAGCCTTCCATGGCCCCTCCTCTCTGGGAGGAAAGAGGCCGCCCTGTGCCCGGCTTCAGGCCCCCAATGGCCAGTGCGTGGGAGATGCTGGGCAAGGAGGAGCAGCGCGGCCCAAATTGAAAACGGCCAAAAGGACCGGCTCCAAATGCGAAGTGGCCGTGTGCTGCCCTCCGGTGGTCGGCTGGTACCCGAGACTGAGACTCTTGTGAGATCACCACCAATATGGGCACGGAGCCGCCCTCACCTAGTGAAACTGAACAAGCCAGAGCCCCCGGGGACCTCCACTTCTGGTCTTCCCTTTAGCTCCGTCCGAGGGACGGACAAAAAGACGGGCCTCGCTCCTCCGAAAGGGCTGGCCTAGGCCAAGGATGCCGAGAGACGGAGGGTCGTCTCGCGTTGGAAAAACCCGTCGGTGTCAGTAGCCCGCCTCCTCCTGGAAAACCTGCATGGCAGCCCCCCAAGAATCTGTCTGTGCTCCCTACAAAGCAGCGCGCACCATTAGAAAAACAAAAGGGAGACCTGAGCCTACGAGGCCTTGAGAGGCTACAAACCAGAGCTCAGCTGAGCATAGGCAGGAGGAAGCTGGTGGGGGACCCAAGAACATGTCCCAAGCAGCGTCCAGCCGGTCCGGCCAGAAGTTCTGGTCCGCCGGGGCCTTTGCCAAAGATATCAGGCCTGAGAGCATCTCGGACAGGACCCACAATCACTCAGCACACGAGAAACCTGTGGGCCAGGGGACGTCAATCCGTACACACATCACAGACGGGCGGTGCAGGTGAATGACAAACTGAACGGGAGAGTCTTGGGAAACGACCCCAATGTTCTTGAAATAAAAGATCTGGAAACCCCAAGGCAGGAATACGGAGTGAAACGCAACCCTGACCGCTCACAGGCCCGAGCCCACTGGCAGCCTGGACCCCGCTCACAATCTGGACCCCGCTCACAGCCTGACGTTCTGGACTGGTTACTAATGGGCAGCAGTCAAGGAAGTTTCCACACATGGGTAAAGGAAACCCCAGGTCCAGAGAGCTCGCCACCCAGTCCACCACCAGTCCCATGTGACAAGGTCCCAATGAGAGCCCCCCGCGGCTGCCCAGGGCTCTGGGCCCAGGCCCCCCGTGTTCTGCTTGACCCTTCTGGGCCCATGAAGGAAACTCCGAAATGGAGAGGCGTGGAAGAAAACATTAGAACCTCTGCTTACCTTTGGTTTTCATCTCAATACAACAAAAATCCCCCAAATAAAGGAAACTAGACCCCAGGAAATATTTGCTGGCCCCTCTCCTTGTCACACACAGCACACTAGCGACCGGGACCGGGTTGGCACGAGCGCCCTCACCGGTCCGTTTTGGCGTACTGCGGGTGGTATGAGACTTTCTGCGGATTTACCGATGATCCGACTTCATTTGAACTAAACTAACCCTTGGAAACAGGCAACTCGGAGCTGACTGTAAGGAAACTCCCGGGGGAAGACAGGATTAGCCAGGCCAGGAAGCGCAAGAAAACAGCCCAGCCCACGCTCCTCCTGCTGCCGCCAGGAGGAGCGCGTGGACACCCACCGCCACCTTAACCCTAACCCACCTTACAAACTGAAAACAAACGTGAGTCAGCCTGGAGAAACCTGCTCGGAGCGTCTGTGAAATATGGATTTTTCCATCGGGTCATTAATGGCCGGCCTCCCCGAGGCCTGAAGCCCGCGTTTAAAGAGAAAGCTTTTCTTGCCAACGATGTTGTGGCCGGCCAATGTTCTGACACTTAAAAAAAAAACCCAAAACTTGGAAGTCAAATTGTCACTTGTTTAAAACTCCCTCATCAAATGCTTCAGTGATTTAAAAGAGAATATTTATGCTATATAATCTGTTTATTATATATATATATTTATAACAAAATTCACGAAGTGCCTTCCGATCAGTTTGCCAGAACAACTGAGAGACGTCTCTAATACTTCCCAGCTGAATTTTAGCTGTATAATGGGGGTGGAGGGGGGGAAGGGGTCAGCCAATCAATAACTTATTGTCCCCCGTCAGCCGACACACTGCAGGTGCGCAATAAACACCGCGGCCCGGCTGGGTTATCTGATCTTCATTAGGCTCTGACGTTAGAAAGAGCAAAGGATGGGAGGAAACTGAGGCCCGTGGAGCCGAGCCTTCCAATCCCAAGACTGCAGCAGCAACGCTTAATCGCACCGTTCGCCAAAAGCTTGTAGCACAATCTGAGTGAGAGCAGAAAAGGGCTTTCTGTAGCACTGCACCGCCTCTTAAAGTGGCTCCCTTAACCCTCTTCCTCATCATCACTATTTCCTACGTATTCACAGTGACCAGAGCACCCCGAGGCAGCAGTCCATGTTGGCAGCAGCCTTTCTGCCCCCGGGGAGGCACCCCGGCCAACAAGGCCTCAGATTGTGTGCAATGATCCGGGGAAGCCGAGGGGGTGCTGCCTCTCAGCACCCAAGGGGCTCCGCTGGTGGGCACCAGTGGGCAGAGGGAGGTGGAATCCAAGGGCCAAAGCGATCCTTGTGCTGTGGCCATGAGCCACCAAGGGGGCTCATCCAGGCCACTTAGGGACAATCCTTTCTTGGGCACTTGGGACCCTGGGCTCTCTGCAGGTCACATATCGCAGGAGACGGTCCAAGCAGGAGACAAGGAGCAGTCTCTCAAGGCCCCGAGGAGCCGTCCGCTTGCGGGCTACTACCGTGACGCTGTCTAGGGAGCGCGCACCCTGGGGCTCACAATTACCCACAGAATGTGGCTCCACATGGCCAAGACAGGAGCAGGGGCATCTAGAGGTTAATGGAGCAGCTCCTAAGCTAGCCTGGGATGTGGGAGGAGCTCAGGGAGGAAACTCAGCCAGCACTCAGTGCAAGAGGGAAGAGCGTCCTTTCCCAAGAAGCTCCCAGGACTCCCCCACAGCCCAAGACACGGCGCTTCTGCCAGCAGCCTTTCCTCGTCCAGAGGAAGGGAAGCCCAGGTTCTCTGGAGGACTTTGGGAAATTCTAAGACTGAAATAAATCATGGTTTTGAACCATCTTCTCAAGAGCCGTCTCCTCTTCCCTCTCTAACATAAACCGCCAGAGAATGCACGCTTATTGACCACTTCCTAAGGTGGGCCCGGCACAAAAACGCCTCCGGACAACTCGAACGTCTGCGGAGGGCAGAAAGGAGGCCAGGGAGAAAGGCAAAGGAGTCTGAAGCTGACATGTCCCAAGTGAGGAACCATGGGGAAAACGGGGAGCCCAGAACTGAGCTGAAGGCATCGCCCATTCATCCAGTTCCACGTGGCCAAAAAGCAGCCAAAAGTGAGCAGAAAGCGGAAACCTGGAACGTGCTGCCTAAGAAAGCTGCTTCGATGTGGCCGAACGTAAGCAACACTCACTTTCCAGACGTTTAGTGACGCGCAATGCCGTTTTCAGTCAATGAGAACTATTTCTCAGCTGAAAGAAAAACCAAGATGCAAAGGGCCAGCCCACCGACAGCCTGGGAGCGGTCTGGGGCAAAGGCAGCCCCGCATGCTCAGGACGGAACACGGAAAAGAAGAGAGGAAAAGATGGCGGTAACTGGCCCAGGAGGTTCGCCAAGCTCCTCGTGGAACTGAAAAAGGCTTGACCTGACACGCACCGGGGCCAGCCTCCTGCCGGCTCCAGGCCAATTTCGAGGATCTCCCAGAAGGCATCAAAGATGTCATTTCATCTGGGATTCAACAGTCCCGAGCATCGCCACCTGACCCGCTTGGCCAACTAGAAGACAGAGATAAGAGCCTGGACCTCGAGGCTATCGTAACACCTGTACGGTTATCAAAACGTGAGTACAAGTGTGTGGAGATGGGCACCCCACACTGAAAACACTGATTTCGCTTTCTACAGATGGGCTCCCGAAGCTGTCCCCGAGGATCAAAAGTTCGGCAGGAAAAACCGCGTGCTCTGCCGAGCAATCCAAACGCACCCCAACCTTTGGGTGTCCACCTGCAGGCCAGATTCACTGTGGGCATCTGGGGGCCGAAGGACATGGGAACACATGCTCGGGGGTCACCCCGATTGTGTCCGTGAGAGAAAGCCGCCTTCAGGCACGAGAGGGCCAAGAATTCTAGAGCTCAAACAGAACCAGTCCCTTCTCTGGGATAACACAGACGGCGAGACAATCTAGTGCACCAGAGGAAGGCGAGCACAGGAGCTGGCTGCCCCCTGCCCGCACAGGGGGGTCTTCCCCGGGACGTCCCTCCAAGCAGGAGAAGGCACCAGCGGGGTCATTAGGACACTGGCGATCTTCTAAATGAGAGCCCAACGGTCCCCAACACAGCCTTCCTCACCACAGCTCGAGGTCACGGCTGAGGGAAACGCCCCCTCTCCGGGCTGTGTTTGTCAAAGCTTTGTCAGTCCTCAGGAAAGGGAGGCACGCCGTTCCATGGCTGCTCCCTCTCTTTTAAGGGCGCTCAACCTCTCTGGACACTGACCACAGAAAGCAAGAGCTTCCCTGAGTGGCTCCACGCCCCCCGCCAGGGGCTCCCGCTTCCTTACCTCCGGGGTCTTTATCTGGGTTGTACTCTAGCGCGTTGTTACAAATGAGATCGATGTCGTTCAGGAAATCCTTAGCAGTTAAATAGCTGTGTTTGTCAATTCTGGTGATGACAGTAGATAGATCCATGGGCTCCTTGATCACCTCCAGATAATCAGACACCTAGAACAAGAGGGCACACTCAAGCAAAGGCTTTCTTGGACACGGGCTGCGCAGGTTTGATGCCCCAGCCTGCCCACGCAGGAGGACGGCCCCGGAGGCCGAGGCCAGGGACATGCCCGACGGTCCAAATGGGAGAGGTCGGAGGCTCTGCTGAACGACCCTGTGGGGTAACCACAAGGGCCCGGAGCAAAAACCAGCTTGGGGAGGAGCCGTCTGTGCTCCCGGGAAAGGGAGCCTACCCCCGATACCTCCTCGTCACCACTTCGCAAAATGACCGAGGGCACAGCCAAGGAGCCCTGCCCTGTGGAGATATTACACAAGTTCGGCTCCCTGCAGCACCCGCCCAGTAGCCACGAGCACGGCCCCCCCTAACCCGGCCTTGTTGGCGGGGGTGGGGGGGAGGAGAGGGCCCAGTAGGAGAAGGGACGCCAAGTGCTGGTCAGACACAGTCTACACTCATTGCCACGGGGACGTTCGGCCAACCCGGCATGAGGCAGAGGAGGGGTGTCCACGACGGGGCGCCCCGACCCCTGTCCAGCTCTCAGCCTTGGGTCACCAGCCCGAAAGCCGCTGGGATCACACAATGGTGGGGACCCTTCCCTCGCCGCCGGCAGCAAAGTCGTCGGCTCCCCTGAGAGCGCTTGTGTGCACTCGTGTGCAAAACCGCATTTGCCTATTAGCACGCAGGAGGGGCTTTCTCCTTCCTCGCCCTTCGGATCCTTCCTCTCTGGGAAGGGAGCCTTGCGTGGAATGGTCGAGGTGACCGGAGGGGATCCCCAAAGGAGGGGCAGCCCCTCCGGGCTTCAGGGAGCCTCTTCCATGTGAGGCTCTGGGCCTCCGGGAGCGAACTAGGAGCTGCTGACAAAGGAGCATCCTGGGAAGGGGAAAAAGCAAGCAGAATCCCAGAGGAAACCGTAGCCTTTGGGTTCTTCCCCAGGAGGTCCCAGAAAGCCCGGACAGAAGGCGGGGAAGGGAAAGCCTGCTGCAAAAGCTGCGCGGGCTGCAAGCAAGGGGCCCAGCTACAAGAGGGGCATCCCTGGCGGGTGCGGAGTGCGGCCGAGGCCCGTGAGACCTCCAGAACCCCCGATGACGGCCAGCTCGGGCCGGACTCCTCTTTCAAAGGAGTATGAAAGTCTTAGGAGCCAAAAGCCCCCTGAAAACCATCCCAATGGTACCCGGGGGGGGCTCTGGAGGCCACCACGAGCGCAGCAGACAAAGCCAAGGGAATAACGGAGGGTCTGGCCTGCGCCCTCCCCAAACCACGTAATAGCTCCAAAGGGCAGAGGCTCGGGGACAGGAGAACAGCTACCCAAGCAGAAGACACAGTTCTCACAGGGGACGGCACAAGCACAACACAGAGGGGAAGGGGCGAGGGAAGGAGGGGAGGGGAGAGAGGGGCAGAGAGGCAGGGGAGAAACATCCAGATGCTCAAACATGGAGTCCGAACGCTCAGAAGAGGGTCAGCAGAGGTGACCTCAGGGGTGTCCAAGACAGAATCTGTTATTCCAGGATAAAAGCTGTGCTTAAAGTCACTCCGGAAAAGTCCAAATGGAAAATTTCTTGCACCAGAACAGCAGCCGTATACACTTGCACGGGCACACAAACGCACGCGCACACACTCCCCCCAACACACAGAGACGATAAACACCAAGGAGTCAGAAATTTTCCACTGGGAACACAGAGTCCCGACCCCTGCCGAAGGGAGCCCCAAGCTCTGGGGAACGGAGCTCCCCGCGGGCCCGGCCGCCTCCACCACCCTGGGTTCTGCCCCGGTGAGATTTATCCTGGAATAAAAAGCGTCTAGAGCGGACAGCTGCCCAAAGGAATCGCCAATTGCCAGGTCAGAGATCAGAAGGCCCGATTGTGGTTTGCAATGGCGCAGGGCGCGCCCAAGGATCGATCAGCAGACGCTGCTGACGACAGGAATGGACGACCACAAGATAGAAAATTGGCAACAGAGGGAAGCATGTATCCATGCCTTCTGTTTTTCGATTTTTCTCTTTTTAGGCAGTTCAACTTCACTGTTTGCACCCTACTACGGAAACAAGACCTCTTCAATATCCACCGGTTTGCTGAAGATGCTAAAGCGCTTGTCTGTGGCCAGCCGCTTGGTCACGTCCCTGAGAAACAGCCTCAGCTCTCGCAAGGTGTTCTCCTCCTGGTCCTCCATGCGGGTTTTTTCCGATTCCGACAACTGGCGGGAAGGAGAAGGCAGCGCCAGAGGCAGCACCTCCATGGCGTACAGAGCTGAGAGCAACGAGAGCAGAGGGGTGTTCAGGGGGAGGGCGCCCCCGGGGACCCAGGACCACCAGCCCCGCGGCCCGGAGGGAGGGCTGCCTGCCTGAGCCCCCCTCTCTCACACCAAGACCCCAGGGAGCCTCACCCCCAATCCTCAAACACTCCAAAGAGCAAGTTACAAAATAAACCCATCATGGCAAACGCACAAGAAGGAGAAACCGCCAGGGGAACCAGCCCGGTTTCTTTCTCCACCAAACTGAGAGCCGGAAGGGGGCCGTCTGGAGGGCAGCCTCTTCCTGAAGCCTCCAAGAGGTGGCAAGCCGCCAGCCCGGGGCAGCCCATTCGGCCTTGGGCCAACTCTCAGGGGCGGGAAGTGTTTCCTGACGGCCGAGCTCGGCTCTCGGGGCTGCCTTTTGGGGTCCCCCTCTTCCACAGGAAGCCATGCTAAAGCTCTAGCTCCGGTGAAAGCTCGGGGCGATTCTGCTGGACCCCCCCTCGCCAGTGCTTTTCTTCTCTGTCCTAAAGACCCTAAGCTCTCTCTCTGGATCCTTATGAACCCCCCCACTTGCAAACACTCGCCACTTTGGTGGGAACACATTTGGGGCGTCTCAGCCCCTCCGAACCCTTGAAATGGGGGGCAGTGCCAGCTGAAGAGGAAGGCACTCCCTCCGCCCAGGTCAGATGTAGGAGAGGGCCTCAAGCAGATGGCCTTCACGCCCTCCGGCCCACCCGAGGGTTTTGGTCTCGGGAAGCCAAGGAGGGGACTACGGGCTGCCTGGGACTTTCAGGGGCTGCGCCCTGAGGAGAGAGCGAGGAGGGGCCTCCTTCACCCCGAAACCTCACAAGACCCTCACACGGGAGACCCGGACCAGCTCCCGGCCTCACCGGCAGGGCCCACAGGCCCCGCCGTCCCACTTGCGGCAGGACTGTCCAGCGAGCCTCTGGCGCTTTCGGCATCCCCAAGCCTACCCGTGGCCCGCCTGGGGACCGGGCCGGAGCCTCACCAGCTTTTTTTCTTCTTGGCGGAGGCATCGACGCCTGGGTGAGAATCAACTCCTGGAAAAACTTGAGTCTGTCTTCTTCGATGGGCCTCTGAATATACAGCACCTCTTCATACTGGATCCGAAATATACATTTAACCTGGACCAGGAGAGACGGAGGCGAGGGGGAGAAACGTTAGGAGCCAGCCCCCGGGGCACCTTGCCCTGTCCCTTCTCCCTTCCCGCCATCTCTCCCAACCCAGTGGGGCCCTCGCCACCCGAGGCCCCACTGGTCCCCCGCTCTCCCGCTTCAGGGGTCCACGGCCCGGTCGGCACTCTAGACCAGCTGAGCCGTGCTCAGTTCTTCCTCCTCGCTATCTCCCAGCCCCACCGCCACCCTGGGCTCCTGCGCTCGGGACTCCCCAGTGACCGCCCCAAGTGCTGAGCCCAGGGCCAAGGCCTTGCCCCAAGAGGCCTTCAGTGACCCTCCCCAGGGGGTCTGCACGCTGACTTGACACCGGCTGAGAGGCAGCGGCCGGGATCCACGAAAGAAGAGCAGCTCCCCGAGGGCAGGAGTAAGCTCGAGCGGGACAAGGCCACTGGGCATGAAACACACCTGGGTTCTTGGGCCAACCTCCCAGGGACCCAGCGGGCACCGACCGAAGGCCACGAGAACCATGGGAACCCACCCCAGCCCGGAGTGTGTGGAGGCTCCAATCTTCCCCCCGGACCCCGCCATCCTTACCTCCTCCGGCAGTTCACTGTACATGGTCTCAGAGGTAGACAGGAGAAATATAGGGGAGAAGGATGGTATGTCCTGCAGGAGGGTCAGAAAGGTCGCACGCACAGTCTCGCTGACGGCTTCCCACCAGTCGCCGATGTGGGGCATGTAAACAATGCTGGGGACCGTTCTGCGCGCTTCCCGGAAAATCTGAGACAGGGGAGAAAGGCAGACACAAAGGCCCGTGAGACGCCCGCTTCTCTCTCCCGGGACCTCCTCTGCAGACGGGCAAGAGCGAGGAAGCGCCTCCTGTGCGCCAGGCTCTGCCCTCAAGGGGTTCTGGGTCAGGCAAACAACCACATCCCGGAATCGAGGGGTTTGCCGAAGACTCCCCTCGAAGGTGGGATTTTAGATGGAACTCAACGGAAGCCAGAGGGGAGGATTCGGGGGAGATGGCGGAGCAGCTCTCCCGATTGCCCACATTCGGCACAAATTTGCGCCTCAGGGAGAACAAAGCCCCGTGGAAAACCCAGAAGACCTGGGCCAGAACAGGATCCTCCTGTACAACCAGAAGCTCTGAGGAGGACCCTGGCCGGGGCTACCCGTGTGTAAACACCCCAGGGCCAGGCCAGCTCCTCCGAGTCTCCCAGTGAGGACCCCTGGGGCACCCCGGGCTTGGCTGGAGCCTCAGCAGGATCAGGGGGAACTTCCCCCTCGTGGATGGTGGGCAGAGGAATGCCAGGCCCACCCGCATGCAGGAGGAGGAGCTGGCACCCCAGGCGTGCAGGGGCAGGGATGCCGCTCTGGCACTCGCAGGAGGGGGAGCTCTTGGTGTGAGGTTCCAGGTCAGAAGCACCATCCCCCCATTTCGCAATTAATTAAGAGGTGCTTACACCGCTACTTCTCATTTAAAACAAGATGACCGAGCAAGTAAGAAAGACTTACTATGGGAAAAGGGAAGACTGGGCTGCGTCTTCCGAGGAGGGCACTGAAGTACCCCAAGAGCAATGTGAAATGCTCCCTGAGCCGAGAGAACGTAGAAAAGGTCTCAGAAGAGAACTTAAAATCACGTGAGAGGAGAGACTCAAAAGCATCCGAGAAGATTATGGAAAAAAAGCCAGCCAACTAGAAAAGGAGACACCTGGGAACTAGAATGGGACAAGAGAAGCCTGGGAAGCCACGAGAGACCAAGATAGAAACCAGATTAGAGAGAGAAAAAGAGCAGATCTGAGAAGACATCGAGCAGAGGAAAGAGGAGAAGAACTGGACTGCCCCAAAAAGAACCTCGGCACAATCACGCAAGAAATAATCCAACGCGCGCATCCTGGGAGATGTAACGAGGGGAAAGCAGAAACGGAAAAAATCTACCGGACTGCTGAGGAAAGAGGGAGGGCTCCGGAAACGGAGGCCTGGGTAGCCATCCTGACTTGAGCCCCAAAAGACAGGTCATGGGAATGGTTGGAGGGCAGGGGCAGGGCAGAGAACAGAGTCGTCAGAGGGTTGCCCCGGCACCCACTCCCCCCGTGGCTCCGGGTCCAGCGAACCAGGCCTGGAATCTGGGGGAGGCCCCGCAGAGGCTGCAGAGAGGAGGCTCAGACATAGCGTCAGATGCCAGGGAAGCCGAAGGGGGAAAGCTGCAAGGGCCGGTGCCAGTGACACAAAGCCCAAAGGGTAAGGCTCGACCACCCCGTGTCGCTGTCCTGATTCCCTGAGTCACACAGCAGAGGGGCACTTGTTGGGGATGGCTCTGTGGGGGGACCCTTCCCCCAAACTCCCGAGGGTCAGCTGCTGTCTCGGGGGCCACCGCCCCCTGTTTCTCTTGACCCCAGCAGACCCCCAGGCTTTTGTCTCGAGCGGCGACCTTCGCACTGAGGGCACCGGGCGCCAGCGTGCCCTGGCCACGGTGCCCGTCCCAGAACTTACCTGAGCACAGGACTCCTCAGGTGTTTTGGCACTGACTGAATAGAGCGCGGGGAGGTCGAGTCTGTGCACCGAGAACTTCTCCAGGGTGTGCAGCAGGGCCGGAGCCAGGTGCGAGGTCTGCCCCGAGCCCCTCTCTCCAGAGAGCAGCAAGCGGGGCCGGTAGGACGTGGGCTGCTGAGAGGCTGACCTGCAGCAAGGGAGGAGGCGGGGGTCAGGGGAGCCCAGGCCCCAAAGTGGAGAGAGACTCCCCAACACGACGAGGGGGCGTGCAAGAACGAAAGCAGCCGGAGGGGGACTGGACAACGAGAAGAGGGTCCCAGCCATGGCTCAGAGAAGCAGTGACACAGGTGGGGGGGGGGTGATGGAGGGAGGAGAGAGACAGAGGAAACAGAGGAGGAGAGATGGCAGCTCCCCACTCCTGTCTCTCTTTGGGGGTGGGCTGAGGAGCGGCAGCCGGCCCGAGGCAAGGGCCAGTCTAGACGGAGAGACCCCCGACCTGTGGAACGCATAGAACCCCGAGGGTCTCACTCAGGGACTAGGAGGGCGGCTCAAGCCCGGGAGGGGACAGTAGCCGACCTCAAAGACCCTGACGAGACCTCAGGAAACTGATGGAGCTTTCCCCATCTGTCAGACAGAGCATCTGAGCCAGTGGAGAGGCCTGAGAGACTTCGGCTAAAATGTTACTCCTTAGTGACACAGTATCAGTCTGGGAGAGAGCAAAGGGGCCTAAAATGTTACTCCTTAATGACACAGTATCAGTCCGGGGAGAGGCCTGAGAGACTGGGGCTAAAATGTTACTCCTTAGTGACACAGTATCAGTCTGGGAGAGAGCAAAGGGGCCTAAAATGTTACTCCTTAATGACACAGTATCAGTCTGGGGAGAGGCCTGAGAGACAGGGGCTAAAATGTTACTCCTTAATGACACAGTATCAGTCCGGGAGAGGCCTGAGAGACTGGGGCTAAAATGTTACTCCTTAATGACACAGTATCAGTCCGGGGAGAGCAACAGGGGCTAAAATGTTACTCCTTAGTGACACAGTATCAGTCGGGGAGAGGCCTGAGAGACTGGGGCTAAAATGTTACTCCTTAGTGACACAGTATCAGTCCGGGGAGAGCAACAGGGGCTAAAATGTTACTCCTTAGTGACACAGTATCAGTCCGGGGAGAGGCCTGAGAGCCTGGGGCTAAAATGTTACTCCTTAGTGACACAGTATCAGTCCGGGGAGAGGCCTGAGAGACTCGGGCTAAAATGTTACTCCTTAATGACACAGTATCAGTCCGGGAGAGGCCTGAGAGACTGGGGCTAAAATGTTACTCCTTAATGACACAGTATCAGTCCGGGGAGAGCAACAGGGGCTAAAATGTTACTCCTTAGTGACACAGTATCAGTCCGGGGAGAGGCCTGAGAGCCTCGGGCTAAAATGTTACTCCTTAGTGACACAGTATCAGTCCGGGGAGAGGCCTGAGAGCCTCGGGCTAAAATGTTACTCCTTAGTGACACAGTATCAGTCCGGGGAGAGGCCTGAGAGACTCGGGCTAAAATGTTACTCCTTAATGACACAGTATCAGTCTGGGGAGAGCAACAGGGGCTAAAATGTTACTCCTTAATGACACAGTATCAGTCTGGGAGAGGCCTGAGAGACTGGGGCTAAAATGTTACTCCTTAGTGACACAGTATCAGTCTGGGGAGAGCAACAGGGGCTAAAATGTTACTCCTTAATGACACAGTATCAGTCCGGGAGAGGCCTGAGAGACTGGGGCTAAAATGTTACTCCTTAGTGACACAGTATCAGTCCGGGGAGAGCAACAGGGGCTAAAATGTTACTCCTTAGTGACACAGTATCAGTCTGGGGAGAGGCCTGAGAGAATGGGGCTAAAATGTTACTCTTTAGTGACACAGTATCAGTCCGGGGAGAGGCCTGAGAGAATGGGGCTAAAATGTTACTCTTTAGTGACACAGTATCAGTCTGGGGAGAGGCCTGAGAGACTCGGGCTAAAATGTTACTCCTTAGTGACACAGTATCAGTCGGGGAGAAGCCTGAGAGACTGGGGCTAAAATGTTACTCCTTAGTGACACAGTATCAGTCCGGAGAGAGGCCTAAGAGACTGGGGCTAAAATGTTACTCCTTAGTGACACAGTATCAGTCCGGGGAGAGGCCTGAGAGACTCGGGCTAAAATGTTACTCCTTAGTGACACAGTATCAGTCGGGGTGACTGGGACTAAAGTGTTACTCCTTAATGACACAGTATCAGTCCAGGGAGAGGCCTGAGAGACTGGGGCTAAAATGTTACTCCTTAGTGACACAGTATCAGTCCGGGGAGAGGCCTGAGACTGGGGCTAAAATGTTACTCCTTAGTGACACAGTATCAGTCCGGGGAGAGCAACAGGGGCTAAAATGTTACTCCTTAGTGACACAGTATCAGTCCGGGGAGAGGCCTGAGAGACTGGGGCTAAAATGTTACTCCTTAGTGACACAGTATCAGTCCGGGGAGAGGCCTGAGAGACTGGGGCTAAAATGTTACTCTTTAGTGACACAGTATCAGTCGGGGAGAGGCCTGAGAGACTGGGGCTAAAATGTTACTCCTTAGTGACAGTATTAGATAGCTGTGGCTCTCTTCAACAATGAGGGGATTCAAACTAGTTCCACTTGGTCAGTGAAGAAGAGAGCCGTCCCACCCAGAGAGGCCTGCGGGCACTGAGGGTGGAACACAATGGAGCACTTGCATGCTTTCTGTTGATGTTTGCTTGCATTTAGTTTTCCTTCTCAGGTTTTTTTCTTTCTAGATCCAATTTTTCCTGTGCAGCAAGAGAACGGTATAAATGTGTACACATATTTTGTATTGGACTATCTGGGGAAGGAGGGGAAAATTGGGAACAAAAGGTTTTGCAAAGGTCAATCTTGGAAAAATTACCCATGCGTATGCCTTGTCAACAAAGAGGAAGGAAGGGAGGGAGGGAGGGAAGAGTACTGGAGCTGATGGAGAAGGCCGGCTGCCCCAGAGCGACTTAAGCTACCATGTTACTACTTGATGGCATAGCATCTGTGGCGGAGAGCTGGTACTGCTTAGTGAAAGTGCATCAGTCAGTGGCAGCGACTCGGGCTAACATGTTACTACTTAATGCCACGCATCGGAGCAGATGGAGAGGGCGACCGCGCCACTGAGCGAGTTGTGCTCCTACACTACAACTTAATGACGCAGCGTCCCCCCATCCCTGGATAAGGCCAGATGACTCTCAGATGGTCTCAAGTGCCTGCTCTGCCTGAAGCACTTTCCCCTGGGAGGCAGGTGCTCTTCTTGCGCCTCTGTACAGAGCAGCAAACTGAGGCACCCAAGGCGGGACCTGCCCAGTCTGCATTCTCACCTGAATCCTGGCTTTCTGACATGTCCCCCTGCCATGGCTTTCTTGGCCTTCGTCCTATCCAGAGCTCCCTTTCTGCCCGAAGGCTCCCCAGGCCCCTGTGCCCCCAACACTGTACCATACTGCCCAGTGTGGGGCTCGCTTCTCCACAGCTTCACCCGGGCCACTGCTTTCCACCCACGGGGCTCTCAGGTCCACCCATCGCCCTAGGACCACGGCCCCTGGCGCCGACCTTCCTGTCCTGAGTGCCCACTGAGAGTCCTCTGTACGGCGCCCAGCTACAAGGTGCCCGCCGACTCCAGAGCTGCCGGCGCTCCCCGCTCCGAGGAGCCACGAGCATTTCCTGGCCCTGATGTGGGCGGAGGCCTTGCTCGGGACGGCTCCATGACTTACAGAGGGCACCTTGCCACACTGCTCTAAGGTTACAGGCTCCACTCAGACCAGACCCAATCCCACTGGGAGGCAGGTGGGCACCGAGAGCTTGATGGAGACCAAGCGTGCAGCACGTGGCACTCAAAGGACGCTGCCCCCAGGCCCAAAGGCCCCCAGGCCGTGAGGGGCAGCTGGACCTGCAGCGCACACGACACAGGGGCTCTTCCTCTCCCTCCCCAAGAGGGCACCAGCTCCAGGGAGCCCTCTTCCTCCCTGCCCCTGCCCATCCCCACAGAGTATGAGGCTCACAATGGTCAGAAGCCAGCCCCAGAGCACCACCAGCCTCTGGAAGGCCCAAGAGACCGGCCTCCTCACTGCCCGCCTCCCACTGCAGGCCAGATGGGAAATAGAACTGATGGGACCACTGATGGGCACAGGGAGCCCCACCTGCTGGGGCTGCGAGGAGTTGCCCGAGGGTGCACTGACCGACCCACGTGTCATTAATTCTGGCTAGTCAGGGCTAAACTGAGGGCCTGCCTGTGGGGACCCCCACCCTGGCCCCGTCCCCCCCAGAAAAGGCCTCCAGTGGGGGTCCACAAGGGACACTCTGGGAGGTTCCCTGGGTTCAAAAACAAGAGCCAAGACGGCCAGCTTCGCCCAGGCCCAGGGCGGACACTCACGTGCTGAAATGCAGGTAGGGCTTGGGGGCAGCAGCGGGGGACGGTTTCTTTGGTGAGCCGGAGGGGCAGCCGCTCTCGAATATCGACAAAGCGTTCTCATCGTCACTGTCCTCAAGGAGGAGGCTCTGCACGTCTGTCCAACAATGGGACAAAAGGGATCGGGCCTCAGGGGGACAGGGGGCGGTCACTGAGCCCACCCCCTCCTCCCCCGTGGACGAGGGCTCCCCACCAGCTGCCGGCCCTGCCAGGACTCCCAAGGAAGCCTCTGGGCGACTGAACTTCCGGAAGATCCCCATCTCTAGTGAGGAGGGGCCGGGAAGCCGCCTGGAGCCCGCTGCTCCTCGCCCCCGACCCCAAGGGGGCGCTACCTTCTCGTCGGTCCCCCTGGCCGGTCTCGGCGTGGGGAAACACTCTGTGCAGCACAGAGAGGATGTGGTTGAAGCTCCTCTCCAGGAGGGGCCTGATGATGGGCGACAGAGCGTGGCCCGAGGAGGTGACGGCGCGCTGGGAGGCAGGCACGATGTTCTGCATGGCGTGGTGGAAGTCCTGCGCGCTCAGCACGATGGAGGACACGTCCAGCTGCAGCTTGTGGCTGCTGGCGTAGATCTGCGGGTAGCGCCGGCGCAGGGCGAGCAGGGCGGCCTCCGTGCACAGGGCCTTGATGTCCGCGCCGCAGTAGCCTAGTGCACACATAGGGAGACAGGAAGGGGCCACGGTGAGACCGACTCTGGGCCCGGGGATGCCCGTCCCGCCTCGGCCCCCGTGCCGACGCTCTCCAGAGATCCAGACCCCCTGTGTCTTGAGGGAGGCCGTTGACCCACGGCGCCAGCCCACCCCAAGGCGGGGAGCGTGTGGCCGGCAGCGCGAGGGCCCGAGGTACCAGACCCCGCTGCAAACAATCCTCATTATACCACAATAACCATTAACACGGAGCCAGTGCGAACCACATGCCAGGCAGGAAGCCTGGGAAACCGAGGCGGGCAAGGCGAGTGCCCTCCGCAGCCCGCGGCTGGGTCTGAGCTACATTCCTGCTCTAGGATTCTCTTACAAAGAAGCATCTGTGATTTCTGCCAGCCGTCCGAAAGCCCCGGATGCTGAGGAAGGCCCTCCCTGGCCTCCACCTGGCCCCCCTAACCAAGGCCCCCAGCCTCCGGAGGTGCTCAGCGTGCCACGCCCACTTGCCCCTGACTCTCCAGCCGCCCTGGTCCCCAAACGGCACCGAGGCTCCTTGGGAGCCTTCTCCTAACGAGCCGCCCCCGGAGGAGCCCGGGCGCGGCTCGTGACCCGAAGGAGCTGGGTGCCCACTCCAGAGGGCTTCTCCCCACCAGGGATCTGCTTCCCGGGGGTCCGTCCAGTGATGAGCGTCCCTCTTCACTCACTCATCGACCATCCCCCTCAAAGGACTCCCAACAAGGTCTGAGGTGGGAGAACACAGGGGATCCCATTGGACCCCACAAAAAACACAAGGCAGGCTTCTCTGCAGGCCAAGAGGGGACTCGTGCCGACCAGCACGAACCCTCACTTTGTAAGAGGCAGCCGGGACCAGTTCCCTGACAAAAGGAGGATCCGCTCTTGGCAGATCCCTTCCCCGGGCACCCAAAACATTGCTGAGACTGGCAGTGGGGAGCCAGGAGGAGACACACGCTCACACATGCACACCGGGCCAGACCCCAGCAGGTGAGACCCCAACCCCCAACGCCTCTGCCACGGCCCCTGCACCCTGACCCGCAGGCAGACACTCCCCGACACAAGACGCCAGAGGCCTTCGGCGGCCCATTTTCGGGGCTGAGCCGGGGCCAGCCAGGCCCCAGAGCGCTTTCAGACTTCTAGGGGACTCGTAGGGGAGAACGGCGGCTCTCTGACACAGTGCGGCACGGCGGTCGGGAGCCACTTAAAGACCCAATGTGGGGAAAGAGGCCGGGATCGGCCCATCTGCCTTTGGGCCGAAGACGGGCAGACTTTTCTAGCTTCAAAAAGTACCATGAGAATTTGAAAGCCTTTGAAAGACCGCCAACGCTAAGCAAATGCCGAAGGAAATCGAGCGGCCGCGACTAACTTAGCAAGAAGATCACGGAAAGGCCAAGGGAGAAGGAGCGTCTAAGGCTGAGAAGGAAGAAGGAAACCAGAGTGCAAGGGGACGCCTGCCAGAGAGTCGAGGGGCAAGACCGCTGTGCAGTCTGGCTGTGGGCCTGAGGGCCGGGGGTGGGGCGGGGCAAGAGGGCCTCTCTCCGGCCAGGGGGCCTCTCTCCGGCCAGGGCGGCCTCTCTACGGCCTCGGCCAGCTCTCCCTCCAAACGCCACCCTCTCCCACCAAGCAGCACAAGGCCAAATCGACAGGGAATAGGTTGGGTGCATGCTGTCTGGTACCCGGCCAAGTTAGACTGGTGGTGTGCTGGAGAGAGTTACGTTTTCTCCTCACCCGAAGACGTCGAGGTCTCGGTGGCTCAAAAGCTGAGGGAGGCTGCTTCGGAGATGGAGGTCCCTGTGGATGAAGAGGACAATTTGGATGTAGCTGAATGGGTGTGGACGGGCGGGCAATGGCGGAGTCACTTCCTGGAGGGGAGACAGCCCCACGCCTTCTGAACAAGGTGCCCTGTGTGGCTTCTCTGGGGCGGGGGCCTCTCTGCAAGCCTTAGACACTGGTTTGTTCTCTTAAAGAGTGAGAGGGGGAAAGAAGGAAAAAAAGGAGGAGCAGTGAAGGAGAGCAGGACCCTCTGTGTGGGCAGAGCAGATCCCGTGACGCGTCTGGGAGTGGCGCAGCCCGGGAGTGGCGCGGCCGTGCCGGGCCCTCACGCGGGCATCCTGGCTGTCGGGCCTGCTCGGCGAGGGCCGGGGGCTCCTGGTTCTGCTCCCCTCGGTGAGGATGGTTTGCTTAGCGGAGGACGCCGTGCCCGGGAAGGAAGGGCAGCCTCGTGACTTGGCTTTCTCAGTAATGGTGCGAGACCACATTTAAATCGCGCCCAGACTACCTAAGACCAAAGTCCAGTCTTGCTTCCCACACTGGCAGATGCCAAGGCACGCTCTGACCTTCCACACTGGAACCACAGGTGCCATAGGCTGGACGAGAGCCAACACGGATTCACAAACACCAGCTTCAAAAAACGCCACTCACCAACACATTTCTCAGCCAGTTCGCCAAGGAAGAGGTCCGACAGTCTGGGGCTCCAGTCCCGGGTGTGGATCTGCAAAATGTGCTTCCGGGCCTGGGGAGCAAAGCACAGGCAGATTACGGGGTGTCCCGCAGAGTGGGGCGCAGTGGCGGCGGCCCTTCCCCTGCGGGAAGAGGAGGGGGATCCCACCGAGACAGAGGGAAACGGCGGGCACTTCTCGTCGGTGCCCCAAGAAGGGGAGCCAGGGCCCACGGCGCCCGAGGCCAGACCACCGGCTCTCAGGATCTCGGGGGAGCCGAGACAACCCTTCCCTTTCTAAGAGTCCCCGAGGATTTCACATGGAACAACTCTTCCTGGAGGCTTTCAGGGATTTTTCTGATTGTTTGCTCTAGGGAACTACTAGACCATGAAGGTGAGAGGGTCTGCGGCTGCAGGAACCCAGCCACAGAGGCCGCTTCTCAGCCCTGCCCAGACCCACTTGCCTCCCAAGGACACACACAGACTCCGGCTTTGGGGGCACACAACACGTGAGATCAGCTGGGCATGGGGAGGGGAGGCCCTGTCCTTACACATTCTGGGCCTCCTGAACACTTGGCCCAGCGTTTCTGGGAAAATATGGCAACTCAAAAAGACAGTCCTATTCCTTCAAATATGTTCTATTTCCTGCTTCTATTTACCTAGAACATTCATCTGTTCTGCTGCCACATACTCTTCATCAGTGGCCATTCATCTTTCATCACTTTTCATATTTCACTTTCTTTCTGTCTTAAAATCAAATGCTCTAACCGCTTACCTCTTTTATCAGATTTTTTTTTGAACAGTTCATAGTTTTCTCTATTATTAATGGGGTTTTTATTATCAATTCTGATCATCTTCCCTTTGATTTTTAAGATTTAAGATTTGGGATTTAATTGGAGAAATTTCACTTGTTGGTTTTCTAGTGTTAGGGTTTTTTGGTTTTGGTTTTGTTTTAGATCTACGTCCAGTTCATTGATCTGTTCTCTCTTTTACTGGTCAATTTTAGAGTTTTTACTGTCTGTCTATAAAGAGAAAAAAAGATTTCCTAAATATACCTCTGGCTGCATCCCCAAAATGTTGGAATATTGCCTCTTTGTGATTATCTTTGGTAAAACTGATCAATGTTTTTATGATTTGTTCTTTGATCAACTCACTCTCTGGGATTAACCTATTTAGTTGAAATTATGTTTTTAATCTTTGCAATTATTGAATATAATTTTCCTCACACTATAGCCACTAAAACGTAAACTTAATATTTCTACTTTTCTACATTTATCAGAATTTAAAGCTTTAATATGTGGCAAATTTTTGTGAAATTGGCATATGCAAGCAGAAATAGGTAGCTTTTTTCCTGAATGTGTTCCTTTTTATTTCTATATTCAATGTTCTCCAGAAGTTTATCCAATCTATTTTTTCTAAAAGTGTAGTCAGAGACTTTATTTCTGTTTATTTTTTCGTCAGATTTATCCGTTGAGCTGTAAGTTATGCTATCCCACTTTTACAGTTTTATTGTATCTCCCTGAAACTTCTTTAAATTTTTCTTTAAGAATTTAGATGCTACGGTAATTGTGGAAATATGTATAGAATTGTACATGTCTAACATATATCAGGTTATTTGCCAACTATGGGGGGGTGGGGGAAAAGGAGGGAGAAAAAACATTTGTGACAAGATTTTGCAAGGGGGATTGTTGAAAACGATGCACATTTTGAAAAGAAAAAGCTTTAAAATTAAAAAAAAAACAAAAAAACAAACAAACAGGAAGAAATAGGACCTTAAAAAGAAGAATTTAGATGCTATACTACTTAGTGTTTATATAATTTTGGTTCTGATTAGGAATTCATTTTTTATGGTAACCTTTTAAAAAGTGAAGATTATTGAATTCAACTAGGCCTATTTTAGGCCTATTTGTATTGCTGCTCTACCTAAGATCATGTTTGATACCTCAATTGAAATACTTTTTTTCTATTTCAAGCGTGTTTCTTATAAACATACTGCTGCATTCTGATTTCTAATACCTTATGCTATCCTTTTCCATTTTATAGGTGATTTCCCCTCATTCACATCTAGTTAGGAGTGCCAATTATCTTTCCCTCTATATAAGCTATAAGAGAATATAATTCTGCTTCTCTTTGCCTCCCACTCCATTTGGGAGTTTGTTTTGCTTCGGACTCATTCCTCCCTAATTTCCCTTCCATCTTTTCCCTCCCACTTCCCTTCCCCTCCTATAACTCTGTTTGGTGAAATACATTTCTGTCCCCAATTGTATCTTCCCTTTTTTCACTAGCCCAAAAGTAAATGAGTTTTTAAATGTCTCTGTCTCGCTTTCTTTCTCTCTCTCTCTCTCTCTCTCTCTCTCTCTCTCTCTCTCTCTCTCTCTCTCTCTCTCTCTCTCTCTCACACACACACACACACACACACACACACACACACACACACACACACACACACACACTCCTTCTCTCCCCATTCTTCTTCCCCTTCCCCATTGCTCCTGTGTATTCCTTTTCTCCTCTCCTTCTTTTAAGATCCTGATGACATAAAGAGCAATTCCAGCTGTGTGGCAGGGTACTCCCATGGGCCACAATCTCAGCTCTAGCTTCCAGCCCAGGATGAAGCCTGACCATGGTGGAAGAGCCAGAGCAGGAAACACACCTAAGAGGAGCCGGTGGCTCGGCTGCTCTGAACCTGTGGGACTTCCCAGCTGGCTCAGTAATAGAAGTGAAACCTCCAAGTGGGCAAAAGCCAAAGAAAGCTTGCTCAGACTCAAAATCAAACCAGGAGGGAGCAAGTCAACTTTGCCCTGGAAAATCACTGTGGGAAGGAGCTCTGAAAGCTCACACATCTCCCAGTCTGAGCAGTTCTTTAAATGTTGGAATAGAACAATACCCCGAGAAAGCAACAAATGAAACCAAGAGGGCAGAAATTCAGGCCAGAAATGTCCCCTAGCAGCTAGGTGGTACAGTAGATAGAGCACCAGCCCTGAATTCGGGAAGACTTGAGTTCAAATCTGGCCTCAGACACTTAACACTTCCTAGTTGTGTGATCTGGGCAAGTCACTTAACCACAACTGCCAAGAAATCAGCTGGAAGAACAAGTGAATCAGAAATAAATCCCCCCATAAAGAGCAATTATAGCAAGAGGGAAATCCAAAAGAAGAGAATAACTCTAAAACATTTGCAACCAAAGCCTCAGAAAACGAATTAGAATTAGAACCGAATCTGGAAGAGGAAATTCTTGGAAAGAGGAAAAAGCAAGAATTCTAAGATAAGATTGAAAAAAAAATTAGCTAAGACCAATCAAGGATTTCTAAGAAACCCTGAGAAAAGCATTAGAGCCGAGTACACAAATCTGACCAAAAGCACGCGCATGCGATCGTAAAGAATTAAACAAGGATAAACGGCTAACATTCTCTCCTCAGAACTTGCTCACCATCAGGGTCACAGAGAACCTAATCAGACAACGCCGTTCATTTTCACGGGTTTGCTTTGTAGTCGCAACTTTAGGAAAGGCATTACTTAGCTCTCAGTATTTTGACTGCCTTCCTAGGATTTCCTATGTTCCTATCGTCAGCAGACTGGGACAGAATTCTCTCCTCTTTTCCTGTCTTTAAGCCTTAAACGTTTTCTCTTGCTAGCTGCGATTGCTAGCAGTATGGAGAGCAGCCATCCTTGCTTTCCTTGCACATTTCCTGGGAAAGCTTCCGCTGCATCCCCATTGCACACGGTGCTGGCTTGTGGTTTCAAATAACTTTCCGGGATATTAAAAACCCTTCTAAGTTCATGGTTTTTAGCATCGATGACAACGTACTTTGTCAAAAGCATTTTCTGCATCTACTTCTTAGATGTTTTGCTCTATAATACGATCGTCTGCCTACTGTATTCCTTGGAGCGAACCATCCTTTGACCCATGGTGTTCAAGTAGGACACAGGGAACGATTACACCGCCGGACGGCCGGAGTCTACCTGACGGCTTTCAAATCTACGTCATTAATGGCTACGATTCTCCTTCACTGCCGCAGGCGCCCGGGAGCCGGGCCTGAAGTCGAGAAACCCCTCAGACCTGGGCAAGTCACCTGGCCTCTGCCCGCCTCGGTCTCCTCAGCTACACACTGTTATGAGAACGCCTAACACCTCCCCTTCCCCCCCAATCCCCAGGGTTCTTGTGAAGATCAAATGAGGCAAAGTGCAGAAGGTGCCTCCCAAGTCTGGGATTAAACCAGGAGGTATCCCACAAAAGGTCTGTCTGGGATCCGCCGGGTGGATGGGGCTGGCCAGGCAATCTAGGACAGCCCCTCTCACTCCATTACCAACGCGCAGTGGAAGGGCACGGCCAGAACCACCCACCCTCGCGGCTATCACGTCGGAGTGAGCCAGAGAGACCCAGGGAGTGTGAGGGCGAGCCCCGAGGCTTCAGGCTGACTCCTCCTGCCCCGGCATCGCCCTTCCCCAGCACATAGAGCCTCTTCTTCAGCTGCGACAGGAGGGATGGAGGAGCACGTCCCTCCAGCCCCCTCCCCAAGAATGCCCCCAGGTGAGTGACCAGCACTGCAGAGGCTCCTAGAAAGCCAAAGCTAATTGCCAGTTGTCCCCTCATCAATGGGACGCCACTGACCAAAAGTCTCCTGAACAGAACTGGGAAGCACCAGAACTGTGGGTGCACCTGAGCGGGTGGTCCAAATAGCGAGGGTGAGCCCCTGGGCCTAGATCCAGGTCACTTCTCTCCCCCATCTGAGAGCTCAATGCAGCGCCCTCCCCCCCACCCTCACGTGCTGCCCTGGGTTAGCACTCGGGCCATCCACAGCTAAGCCTGCAGGCTACGTGCACAAGCTCACTGGACATTTACCTTTTGATCAGGCAGGTTAAAAAGAAACTCCCGGTCAAAGCGGCCAGGTCTCCTGAGCGCGGGGTCGATGGAGTCCAGTCTGTTGGTAGCACCAATAACGACAATTTCCCCCCTGTTGTCCAGCCCATCCATGAGAGCGAGGAGGGTGGACACGATGGAGCTGTGAGAGAAGGTGCAGGAAAGGGCTGAAGCCGGCACGTCTGGGCTGTGGGCCTCCCCGCTGCCCTCGGGGCACGTGCCCGGACCTCCATTTAGCTACCCGAGAGCTGGAGGGTCCCTCAAGGCCCACAACACACACACGGGCACACACAGAATACACCCATGCACACACAAAGGCCAAAGCCTGACCACAGCTGGCTGGAGGAGCAGCCATCACCCCATGTTGCCCCCACAGAGAGACCGGTGGTGGACCAGGCCCAGGGCAGGCGTGCCTGCATTTACCAGAGGGACTGTCCCCCATGCCACGAGCCCAGGGGCCCAGCCAGATCTGCCCACAGCCCACAAGCACGAGCCCCTCGGGCCTGGGAGGGTGCCTTCTCACCGCCAGCCCCATTACCTGTGGATCTGGTCCTGTCTGCTTGACCGCACCGGAGCCAGCCCATCGATCTCATCAAAAAATATGATCGAGGGTCTCATCAAGTAAGCCTGATGAAGGAAGGAGAGGGTGAGCAGCTCCCCATCCCCGAAGGACCGGGCAGCAGTCTCCATGGCAACGGTGTCCACGGCAGCCTTCCCACAGGGCAGTTTCCAAAGCACTGCTGCACCAACTCTGCCCCCTGCAGGGGTCTGAGCATTCCCCCCACCTCCCCCTCCCAGGGGAGAGACGGCTTTGGAGAGTGAGGCCAGATAATTCCGCCCCCCTCAGCCACGGGCTGCCCCCCCAGGGCAGAAGCGACCCACAAGGGAGTGCAGCGATGTGTGGGCTGGGTGGCTGTATAAACACACAACACTGAATGGCAGAAGCCCCGCTCAGGACCCTCCCTGTGGTCTCCGACATAGGGCTCATCCGCCACCCCCACTCCAGCGCTCCCTGCCCAGACAGTCGGGCTCCTCACCTGGTCAAAGAGCAGGCGGAGCTGCCGCTCGGACTCCCCGACCCACTTGCTCAGACAGTCGGCTCCTTTGCGCATGAAGAAGGCCACCTTCTTGTCCCCCTGGCTGCACTCATTGGCCAGCGCTCTGGCCACCAAGGTTTTACCGGTGCCGGGGGGACCGTAGAACAAGCAGCCCCTGTGGCAACAAAGCAAGGAGGCTGCGGGTCAGCCAGAGAGGCAGCAAGCGGCCTTCTCGAAGGGAAGGGATGGAGGGCGCGCTGGGAGGACGAGGGAGCGGGCCTCCAGGCTCGACAGGGTGCAGAAAACGGGCCCGCTGAAAGCCAACATCCCTCCCCCGGAACCAGGGGTCTCACCTACCTGGGAGGCTGGATTTTGAATTTTTCAAAGATTTCAGGGTACAGAAGTGGAAACACGACCATTTCTTTGAGTGCGTGAATGTGATGGCTCAACCCGCCGATACTATCGAAACGCACCTTGGGGAGAACGAGGAAAAGAGCAGTTGTAGGAGCAGTCACCCCGAAGGCCCCCTGGACCCTCCCAGCAGCACCACGCCCAAAGGGCAGAGAGCATGGGGCTGAGGGCACTCAGAAACTACAAGACTTGTCCCTGTGAAAAAAACAAACTGTGGTCATCAGATCGTGGCCAACATTTGGCCTAAAAGCTTTACGATGAATCCGTCACCAGGAACAGCTTCCCGCCATCCTCCTTATCTGCGGCTCACTCCTTCTCCTATCTGGAGACCAGAATTATTCTTTGGAAATTTGACAAAAGTCACTGATGAATCCATCTGCTCCCAAGGAGTTCATTTACTCTTTGTTCAACTCCTAAAAATTTGGGTATTTAAATCCTCTGTTTCTTGCTCTACTAATCTGGATTCTATTAAACTTAAAAGACACGTGCATCCCATTAATTCAATTAAATGGCACGTGACTGAACAAAAAAACTACTAAGATATATCTGTATTTCTTTGCTGGCTGTGAATTCTCATTTTTTAATTCCAGTACTGGAAATTAAATGGTCTTCTTTTTGACCAAAATCAGAATAAGCAATAGGAAGGTCTGTCTGAGTGGCTTTTCAGTGGGTGTTTTTTTGTTTTGTTTTGTTTTTTTATTTTATTTTATTCAGCTTAGGATTTCTGAGTAGACTAACTTGTTCCTATTCTAAGTGTTCTGAGACATGTTCACTTTTAAATCACAAGGAAAAAACCCTACCAAAAAAATACGGCTTTTTCTTGACCATGGTACTATGGACGCATGAAGAAAAACTAGAATGGTTTCTACTAAGATCAGGGTTAAAGTCAAGCTGTCCACTCTCAGAACCACTATTTCAGCAAGTCCCAGAAATGAAGAGTGAAGAGTTAAAGGGAAAGGAAGGGAGAAGGGGAGGGGGGAAAGAGAAAGGGGAAGGAAAGTATTTAGAGGATATGCAAAAAGAACAATTAAATGGTCACTTCTTACAAGTGGTAAGACGGTTTCCTTAGAAAACCAAGAAAGTCAACTTAAAAGTCTGAAAAGCTTCAGCAAAGTTGGGAATATAAAATAAATCCATGTAAACCATCAGCATTTCCCTAAAATGCTCAGCCAGAAAAGGCAAAGAGAAAATCCAGTCAAAACAACTGCAGATGGACAAAAAAACTGGGAGTCTACCCACTAAGATACACACAGAATCTACATGAATTCAACTAAAAACTATTTAAAGAGACCTCAAGTATTAGAAGATGAACTGCTTGTGGGTACACGAAAGCATTTTTTAAAAAATACTAATCCTACTTATTTGTTTAATACAAATCAAATTTCCAAAAGTTTGCTTTAGGGGATCAAAATAATGAATAACAGAATGAACTTATCAGTTCAGATCAGAATCTCAAGGGAAAGAATGAAAAGAAGTGATGACCTAACAGGCTCAGATCTCCACTCTGTGGGACAGGGGTGACGAGCAGGACGGAGAAAGATCATCCTTCACAGTAGGATGGTGGACAGCACCCACTCCAGTGCCTCCCACTTGCCAGAGAGAACAGACAGACCGACAGCGCTTCTTTTCCCCCTTTCCTTGCTCCCTCCCCCAACAGACGAGACAGATGGATGGTGTGTCTCGCTCCCTCCCCACGTGTACTCCAGAACAATCACAGCGATTTGTTTCTGAGCTCTCGGGAGAATGCTTCATGAGGCGCAGGGTGACCGACCATCACTGTGTCTACCCCCGGTGACCCTGTCACGTTCCCATCACATCCAAAAAGGTCCCGGGAACCCCTGAGTGGGAGCATTTGTGGGAACAGGCTTCCATTCGGGTCACATGACTGACAAGAAGATGGAAGGGGCACTTGCTCCTCTGGGCTCCCTTGGTGGGCAAATTGCAACTTCTGACTCCCAAAGATCTTAGAAGGAAGAAAATGCAGAGAAAGGATTTTAAGCATAAGCAGATAAAGCAAATGAAAAAATGGCTCCAGGTCATCTAAATGAGCCCAAGCATCCTTGAATAAATATTGAAAAGAAAAAAAAAAAAAAAGAAAGAAAAAGAAATAAATGAAATCAATCAACTCGATCGGGTCTGAGGCTCCATGGATGCTCATGAGCACAGGGAACCCTGCTGGGACATTCCCCTGGGGTTCAAGAGATAAAAAATATCATGAATACCGAAGAAAAAACTGAAAGCCGGCAGGGAGTGAGGAGTGGGCGGGTCTCAATAAAGAAAGGAGAGCAGCCGATGGAGAACGCACACACACCAAAGCGAGGGCCAATCCAGGGGAGAAGCTCAAGGAGCAGCATGAGCCAGACACAATCTCTAAAGACAGGACAACTTAGCCGTTCCAAGTCATGCCAAAGAACGCCGGCCAAAAGCCGAGCCCCGTGACACGGGAAACAATAAAAGGAAACCACCCCTGAACTTCCAAGCCCAGGAAAGCAGGAGGGGCTCAAAGGAAGCCCCAGCCTGCACGGCTCCACACAGGGCAGCTGACTTCAACCAGCGCACTGCCAAGCAAGAACAAGACAGACTTTCAAACAGAGAAGGCCTCTCCTAATTCCGGCCACTCTGCATCTGCCAGAAACTGCAGGGTAAAGTGGAATAATGTGCCCAGAGAGCCAAAGAGAGGACACCTCTCTCTGATCCCCAACTCAGGGAGAGACCCCTCTCCATTATGTTCTCGCAGAGGACAGAGGACCAAAGTGACATCATCATCATTAGTTGATTACAGTGTGTCCCCCTAGGCCAATTGGACCAACGCGAGCTCGGAACGTTGGGCTGCAGCTGAGGCACAATAGTCCCTATGAACAAGGCAGCGAGAATGGGCATGGGTCACCTTCTGGGCAAGCCTCCGAGGGACCTTCAGCTGGGCAGGGAGTGATGTCATCCTGAGGTCAGGGGTCAAGGGCTTGAGCACTGATTGATGATGGTCTGTTGGGAACACTACAGAATGTTTAGCCCCTCTCTCCAGGTCCTTGTGACTAATCAATGTGTCTCCATTAGCACTGAGTGGCTGAGAGGTACCGTAGCTCCTTGGCCCATAAACAGTCTTCAGGGGATCATGAGAGCTCTCTGGCCTGGACCTATGGGCTGGATTTCATCCGCCTTCCTCCTGAGCCAAGAATCCCACACTTCTCCAAGCTGTGAACGATGGAACTGCGCGCAGTCCTTGGAGGTGGAGGCGCCATCCTGCGGCGCAGCCTGGGGACTTCTCGCTTCTCCTTGAGCAGCTTCTCCATCATTTCCATCAAACCAGTCTGGATGTTTGCGAGGGCTCTGACCCAGGTGGACACAAATCCCTGAAAGCCGCCCGCTTCCTTTCCGCTCCACTGTTGCCAACTGCGCGCTGGCTCCCTCCCACGCAAGCGCCTAGTCTGGAGGCCTCGAGTCTTTGGTCTCGGGGCCGCTGCTGCCGCTGCCGCATGTGAATATTCGGCTTGGAGAGGACAGGCCTGTGGTCAGTCCAGCACTCTGCGTCACACGCGGCCTCGGCCCCTCTCGCATCCTGCCCGTCTCCTCTCCTCGTGTTCAGTCTGCTCAATGCCAGCTGTGTTTTCTGGCCTTTCTGGTCACGAGACGCACGGGGCGCCAGCAGGAAGTGATGGCAACTGTGGCTGTTTCCCGGGCCACGCCTCCCAAGGACTCCGCGCCTCGCCTGCTGCTCTGAGCCCGCTCTACCATAAAAGTCACCCAGATTTATGAGCTTGACCTCTTTGGGCACATTGATGACAAGGGTCTCCAGGTCTTCCTCAGTTTCCTTTGACCCCCATGGGGTCATGGGCACATGTGATGGTGGCGCAGTGTCTCCTGCAAGTGGCGATCGCGCTGTCACGAGCCTGTTGGCCCTGCTTCTGGAAAGCACAGGAGCTTTCGGCTCAGACGATGACACAACAAAAGCTTTCAAAGAACAGATTCCAGAGCGGCCTCTAAGCATCAGTCTCTACTCCCACCAAAACAGGAAGCCCTCACAGGCGTCCCATGCTGCGCATCAGAGCCTCAGAGGGAACAAGGGAAACACGCCCGAGCCAGCCCAACGCCCACAGTGAAAGGGAGTCCTGGAGAAGGAAGCGGGGTGAATGGGCTGGGGCAGGGGCCTGGCAGCACCCCAGGAGGCGAGGGGCCCCAGGGAACAGCGTGCCCTTTGTGCTGGCGCCCAATACCCTCCTGCGGTCTTGAGGATCACTGCTCCGGGTCCTTTCCCATAAAAGATTGCAGCCTCTCTCCTCCTAAGTCAGAGCTTTGCGAGGGAACTTGGCATCATAAGGAAGGTCGGCCCGGTGACCTCAAGATGGTTTGAGTCCGTAATTTCCTTCCAGACGACTCCAGCTTTTGTGATTTGTCATGCTTCCTCCTCCACAGCCCAGAGAAGCCGGGGCAGACACAGAAGAGCAACACAGTCCGCAGACCCGCAGACCCCACAGGTTTCCTGCCAAGGACCAGGTGTTCTCCCCTTTTCCACGGACTCCTCCTGAATCCCCTGGGAAGCCTCCATTATTTCGTCACTCCCACATCCCTGGAAGAGACCCCAAATCAGACACACGAGGCACCAAGTGGCCTCCGGGGAAGCTGGCAGCTGCCCCCTGGGCACCGTGCAGAAAGTCAGCCAGGTTCCTGACCCCCGGGGAGGTGGCCACGGCCACGCCGGCCGGATCATTGTTTGCGGCAGCCTGCAGTGTCCTGAAGGAGGAGTGCACTTTCTGCCCGGACTGCCGGGGCTCTCCAGAACTTCCGGCTCCTCTCGGTGTCTCTCACGTCCTCTCGACCCCACGGCCCCTTCCCCTGCATACGCAGTCACGCTCTCCAGCTCTGGCTTTTTAGAATCCACTTTCAGAGGCCAGGCTCCTGGCAAAGGCTCAGCCTAAGGTGACGGCGACCTCCGAACTTTTTGCTTCTTAGAAATAGGAGATGCAGGCGGCACAAAGCACTGGGGGGTGACCGACGAGCAGGGACGTTCCTGAGAGAGATTCGTTTGGAGGGGACACCACCGGTGCGGTCCTGACTCGGACTGAAGCAAGAGCTCCCTCTCTCCTGTAGTCACCAAGGTCCAGTGGCCGGACCCAAGTCCGGAAGACCGGCAACGGCCTGCGAGATCTAAATGGCTGCGGCAGGTACGCCAGCCGCCTTCACTGTCGCGGCCATCACGGCCGGCACAGGCCATTCTGTCAGTCTCTGACTTTAGCTCATCCACAGAGACCATTTTCCCAGGTGTGTCCTGGGAAGGGAGAGGAGTGGCCCTGCCAAGCTCTCCCACCCCAGGGCTCATCCTCTCTGGGCCCCTCCCGCAGGAGGGGAGGGGACTCTTGCACAAAAACCAGTATTATGAGATCAGGCCAGTCACAGAGGGTCCTGAAAGGCCAGCAAGGAGAGTCTGACCACCGCTCCAGGAGCAGGAGAGGCCCCGGAGCGCTTTCAGGGGGTAATGACACAATCTGGTCAGCAGGGAAGAAGGAATGACGTCCCGGGGAGTGACAGTGAGGATCTAACGGAGAACCAGGGCTCTCGGCTGCTGAGAGAGAGGGCAGGACAGGAGCCTGGCACTCCCTCACTGTCGCACCTCATCGGCCTCCCAAAGCTACGACGTTCCCGGGAGCAACGCCGTCAGACGCCTGCTTCTCCTCCCCCTGCTCGGCCAGTCTCAGGCTCTTTAGCTGTGTCTGCAAGCCCACCTCCCTTCCCCCCCAGACCACTTCCTGGGGGATCTCTGCGCCCTTGGACCTAATGGCCACTCTGTGCTGATGATTCTCACATGTCCCTGGCCCAACTCTCTCCTCTCCATCTCAAAGTGCAAGTCCAGCAGACACCGGCTCCACATGTGCAAAACAAAACCCTCTCTCCCCCCCACCTTCCCTCTTACTAGAGAGGGGACCACCATGTCCCCGGACCCAACTTCTGACTTAGGAGCCAGCCCGGATTACTCCCTGCCTCTCACAGGGCCCTGCCCTTACGCAATCCACACTCTCTGCCACACGCCCTTCTCTCTCCGACATGGACTCTGCCCTGGCCCAGGTTTTCACCTCACCCCCTCCCCCATGAAGAAACCCCAATTATAAATATCAAAAATGAAAAAGCAAAAATGAGGAGTCATCTTGACTAATTGCATGGCAATAAAATCGATCATTTAAATGAAATGGATGACCGCTTACCCAAATAGGAAAGGAAGTAGAAAACTTAAACAATCCCATCTTAGAAAAAGAACGTGAACAATCTATAGATCGTATACGCTGAGCTCCCTAAAGAAAAAACCCCGGGACCACTCAGGCTTGCAAGTGACTCCAAGCACCCATTTAAAGAACAACTGATTGCAACTAACTAAACTGCTGGAAAAAGCAGGTAGGAGAATCCCACCAAATTCATCCCATGCCATAAAATGTGGTTTTGATACTGAAACTAGGGAGAGCAAAAATGGAATAAAAATGACAATTCTACATCAATGAATCTGCAATTGTCAATGCTGAAAAATCACTTGTAAATAAAAAGCTGTGACAAAGAAAAATTTTTAAAAACTACCGAAATTAATTTACTTATTCAGGGCCATCCCAACAAAATGCCAAGAAATGACTATATAGAGCTAGAAAAAATAACGCGAGAACAAAAGGTCGAGTATTTCAAGGGAATTAAAACAAATGCCAATGAAGGTGGCCCGGCTGTGCCAGATCTAAAACTACAGCATAAGGCAGTGATCACCAAAACCATTTGGTACTGGCTAAGAAACAGACTAGTTGATCAGTGGAATAGGTCAGGTTCCAGGACGAAATAATCCAGCGGCTGACAAACCCCCGGAGCCGGCTTCTGGGACAAGAACTCACTACTGGACAAAAGCTGCTGGGGAAACTGGAAAATAGGATGGCAGAAACTGGACATGAGCCATACCTAACCCTCTCTGCCAAGATGAAGTAGAAATCGCTTCCTCATTCACACATAAAGGGTGATACTATCAGCAAACTAGAAGAACAGATCTGTGGCCAAAGAAGAATTAGAAAATGTTACAGAATACAACGTGGACAACTTTGGTGATAGTAAATTAAAAAGCTTTGATACAAACAAAACCAATGCAGCCACAATCGGAAGGGAAGCAGAAAACTGGGGGAGAAAGGGCCCTAAATTAAGGCCTCATTTCTAAAATATATAGAGAATTAACTCAAATTTGTAAGAATTCAAATCATTCTGCAATTGATAAATGGTCAAAAGATACAAAGAGACAATTTTCAGATGAAGAAATTAAAACTGTTTCTAGCCATATGAGAAGGTGCCCTAAAGCGCTATTGATGAGAGAAATGCAAATTAAGACAACTCTGAGGCAGCACTCCACACCTCTGGGATTGGCTAGGAAGACAGGAAAAGATAATGCTGAATGTTGGAGGGGATGTGGGAAAACTAGGGCACTGATACATTGTTGGTGGAGTTGTGAAACACAGAAATAAGATTATGTGAGGACCGATTCTGATGGACGTGGCTCTCATCAACAATGAGATGATTCAGGCCGGTTCCAAGGGTCTTGTGATGGAGAGAGCATCTGCACCCGGGGGGGTGGGGGGGCTGTGGGGACTGAGTGAGGATCATTTATTTTCTTTTTTTTTCTCTCATTTTTTTCCTTTTTGAACTTATTTTTCTTGTGCAGCGCGATCATTGTGGAAGTGTGCACACGTTTAACCTACACTGGATCACTTGCCGTCTGGGGAGGGGAGGGAGAAAAATGGGGACCACGAGGTTTTGCGAGGGTGAATGCTGGAAATTATCTTTGTGCGTATTTTTGATAGTAAAATACTATTATTATTATTTTAAAAAGAAAGTCTGGTTCTCTCTCACCTCTCTTCTCTCAGGAGGCTCCCAGGTGGGGCCTTCTCACTGCCTCTGGCCGAGGATCCCGCCCATACACTCCCTACTGCCTCCCACTTCCCTGCAGGACAAGTGTAGTGTCTCTCCATGCTGACTCATGGAGCCACCTCTGCCTGCCCTTCCTCTGGGCCCCTCCTGACCCTTTCAATCCCAGAATAAAGGCCGCCTTCCCCAGCCCCCTTCTGAGCTGGTGCCTTTCCTCTAGTAGGCCTCATTTTTGCCACCTTGCCTGGAACACCTCCCCGTCCCCCAGAGGACCCTGACCCTAAACGTGCACACTCCCCAAGGCTCGGCCCCAGGGCTCCCCCCGCCGGATGGCAAGGAACCCAGAGAAGGCATCAAGAGTTTGCCGAGGAGGGAAGGAGGCGAGGGGACCCGCGGCCCCGGCCCTGCTGAGGCGCGCCGAGCCCAGAGAACGGTGGGGGGCACCTACCGATTTGTCCAGGATCATTGGGTCGACGTCTGCCAGGCTGGCCCCAACCTTGACCCTCTCTCGGAGAATCCCGCTGGCTAAATCTTCGGCTCTAAAGTTCATCGGCAAACACCTGCAGGACAGGACGGGCGGGTGAGCCCCCCAGGGAGCCCCCGCCCTCTCTGAGGCTGCAGCTCAGGCCCAGATCTCTGCGGGGCCGGGTCCCTTTGTGCCCAAGCTGAGCGAGGCCCCCCCCCCCCCCCGCCCCCTGCCAAATAAAAGGCAGGGCACGCTCATGCAGGAGAAAAGACCGCCTTGGTCCTGTGCCAGAGGCCGGCCATGAAGTGCAGTGAGCCCAAGAGAGCCGGGCCGTCCAACCCCACTGAAGGCGCTTCTTGGTGCCTCGCCGGGTCTCACAGACCCGGAAGCGCAGTCTGAGAGGTCACTTTGGGTCAGGCAGGCCCGCGTCTCAGGCCAGATCTGACCTCTGGGCCCCACAGCCGCCCTGACTGCCATCCTTCTAAAGAAGGAACACCCAGGTGGACCCAGGATGGGCACCTCCCCCCACCCCGGCTGTCAGCCAAGGCCCCCACCCTGCCTCCAAGCCTCCGTCCCAGAGCAGGAAGCCCTCCGGGCCCTGCAGCAGGCCAGAGAGGTCACAAAGTGGAGGCTGGGCACTCGGGAGCCTCATAGTGACCAGGAGGCCTTTGGCGAGGCACCTCGCCTATGTTGGCACACGGGACCCTCACCTTGACCTTGTGAGGTCGATCTTCGGCCCCCAGTTCCACACACCCACACCCCCTAGCCCACACCTCCAGCCCCCGCTCCCCCGGCCCACAAAGGGGTGGCCCTGCCGGCCCGTGACCAACCTATTCCTGGCCCTGGCCATGCTCTTGGACTTCCTCCTCTCGAAGCGCTCCTCGTCCGAGGAGGTCGTGTCGCTGCTGTGGATGGCGTGCTTCTTTCTCCTGTCCGAATGAGCAGAACAGAGTCAGGGGCCCGAAGCCCCCGGCCCGTGCGGGCACCCAGCCGATCGCAGGGAGTGCCGCGCCTTCTCTGCCGCCCCCCAAAGATGAGGGGGAGGGCGGGCGCGGGGCCGCTGAGATGGTCCCAGAAGGTCAAGAAGAGGGAGCCTGGGCCCAGAGAGGTCAGGGGAGACCAGGAGCGGTCAGTGACAGGGCCGCAGCCACAGGAGGCAAGGATGAGAAACCAAGAGGCTGGAGGTCAGTGGGACAGAGGCACAAACTGCAGCTGACGGCCACACTCTCTGGGGCCCGTGGGAGCCCAGGCGGACAGAGCGCGCCCTTGGGGTCCCTGGGGCAGGGGTCAGCGTTCCCGCTGCACAGAGCAGGGCCCGAGCATCCTGGCCCGCACGCCTGCGCTTGTGGGGTTGTGCGTTTTCTTCGCTCTCCGACTGGCCAGACCGTGAGGGCTGTCCTGGGGAGGGGGCCCTCCCACCACCCCCAAACTGCCAGGACCGAGACCCCGGGGGAAGCAGCGGGCGACGCGGAGGGGGAAGCCTGGGGACTTTCTGAAGAGGGGGGAGCACACAGTGAGGGGTCTCCTCTGGGTTGAGACTCTTCTCCAGGAGCCCAGGGGGGCTTTTTAAGCACTGAAGGAAGACCTCCTGGATAAACCGCCATCAACACTTATTAAACCCCCACAGTGTAGCAGGCATAGGGCTAAACATCGGGGATGCTTCTTGCCCTCGAAGAGCTTTTCTGGGGGCAGTCAGAGAAGCTCCAGTTGGGAAATGGGGCCCCTGGCCCAGCTCCCTCCTTCGGGCCCCACAACTTGAGCTCCCTCCCTGCCCAGGGTCACACAGAAAGGGCTCACGGCACCTGAGGGCACACCGGTGGGGGCCCGTGCCAGGGGGCGAGGCTGACGGTGGGAGGGACGCGCAGGCGGCCGGCACCGCCGAGGAGGGAGCCGCGCGCTTTCTCCACACTGGGCACACTCTGACTGGCTCCCAAAGACCAGACCCCAGAGCAGGACCCCAGAGCAGGGCCCCTGCCCCTGCCGAGAGGGCCACGGGCCCAGGCAGCCCCCACCCTGAGGGCCACAGGCCCGGGCCCTCCCAAGACTGGCCGGGGCCCCAGCAATGACAAGGGTGACCGGGGAGGACGGGCAGCTCACCTGATATGGCTTCTTCGGGCAGGAGACCTGTGGATATCAAACAGGGCGTTCTCCCTCTTCTTCTGATGCACGGGCACTGAGAGGACAAGGACGAGGGGTGGACGCTGAGCGGCGAGTCCTGAGGGACGGCCCCTCCAAAGGCCTGGGGCTGCCTTGTGGGCCCCCGCCCCGGACGATACACCCCCTCCCCACTCCATCTCCCCTGGACATCGCTGTCCTCCCCCTCCCCCCGGGACACCCCCTCCCTCACCGATGGGCGGGGCCTGGTATCTCTCCACGGTCTTGCGCTGCCTCAGGTTATAGGGGCGATCATTCTCCTCCCCTTCGGCCTCCTCCACCTCCATGTCGCCGTCCTCCTCCTGAGACTCTAAACACGGGATGCAGGTTATGGCCCAGCAGCCCCCGGGGAGGCCTTTGTGAGGGTGGGGGGCCCTGGCACCGGGCAGTTCCACCGCACCCTCGACGAGCACTTCACCTGACCCCCCCCCAGAGGCTCGCACGCAGACCCACTGGGCGCCCCCAGCCCAGAGGAGGCCAAGAGATGGGGACAGACTTTCTGGGGTCACCCGGTTCTCCATGTCTAGGGCAGGATTTGTCCTCACAGCCCGACTCTCTCGCGCCCCCAAAA
Organism: Sminthopsis crassicaudata; assembly: GCF_048593235.1. Taxonomy (NCBI): domain Eukaryota; kingdom Metazoa; phylum Chordata; class Mammalia; order Dasyuromorphia; family Dasyuridae; genus Sminthopsis; species Sminthopsis crassicaudata. Next base: position 1,021,638 of record NC_133618.1, on the reverse strand, counting down.
CAAGTCCCTCCAGGCTGCCTGGCATGGCGTGGCACCCCAGGGCAGGCTCAGCCAGTAATGCAGGGCCCGTTTCGATGGCAGAGGGAGGGCCCAAATCCCTTCTCTGGGCCCAGGACAGAAAAAGGGCTCAGGTGAGCAGGGGACCCACCCTGGGCAGCCTCTGGGCAAGGACCCGAGGAGGCCGAGGGCTCGGCGCCCACAAGCCAACCTCAGGAGGCCCCGGGCTCTCACCCACCTTCCTCTTCGCCCTCGGTCGACACCTCGTGATGGTTCTGGATCCCGTAGCTGTTCCTCCTCAGGGACTTCCTCCGCCGCTTCACTCTCGAATACATGTCCATGTTTTCCTTTTATTAGAGAACAAGCGAGTCAACAGAGAGCCCCAGCTGGGGCGCCATACGCAGAGGGGGCCCCAGAACAGTGGGAGCCAGCCCATGCACGCACTCGGGGGGGAGGAGTCGGGACCCCCACCCCCGCTGGGCTGGCCCCCACACACAGGAGTCGGGACCCCCACCCCCGCCGGGCCGGCCCACGTACAAACTCGGTGTCGGTCCACATCCGGAGCCTCTCCACCTCGCCGGACCGCCTGTTCCTCCGGATGTTGATATTGTCCATTTCCTGCAGGACCGCCTCGGCAGTGCTGCAGGGACACGGAGAGAGGGGTCCCCGGAGTTAGGGCCACCTGGGGGGCTCTGGGGGCAGAGGCCCCCCTCATCAGGGACCAAAAGGAACCACGGAGGCTGCGCAGGTTGCAAGGGGGGAGGGGGGAGAGAGGGGCAGAAATGCCCACGCATTCGGGCCAGGCCAGTGAGGCGCACGGGGCTCCCCCGGAGGGAGGGGGCGCGCTCGGCCCTACCTGTTGACAAGCTGGTCGAACAACAAGCTCTGATTGACGCTCTCGAATCGGTTCTTCCTGGATCGACAGCTCTTCCTGACTTCCATGTCCCCGTTCATGCAGGAGTGGTCCCCGTCTCCTTTCTTCTCCCCTCGCAGAGGGTGGCTTCGAAGAGCTGCCGGGAGACGGACGGCCCACTTGAAGAGGCGGGAGAAGGGTGGGAAGGGCCCCCCCGAAGCAAGAAATGACCGAAGACGGCCGGCCGACGTCCGCTGCTCGTTACGAGTCTCGTCTCCCTCAATCCGGATCGTCCGGGTTTCAGAACCCCCCACCCCCCAATGTCTGAATGGGCGGCCGGGGTCCGAAGGTCACTCCCCATCACCCCCAGAATACTCACATAAGCTGCTATGGCCGTTGGGTATCGCGGCGCCCGGCTGAGAAGTTAACCTAGAACACAAGGACGTTTCGTGGGCAAACGCAGCCGCCTTCATGGCGAGGAACAAGACGCGCGAGACCAGACACGGGCCTGATGTCCGGAGAACCAGAGCAGAGGGCGAGGAAGCACAGGGGGCTTTCCCCTGAGCCATCTGACCTAAGGCCTCCTTATTCCCAGAAGCAGCAGGAGGGGCTGGGCCTGGGGGACCTGGGGAGGGGCCACCCCTTCTCCACTCCTGCCCCACAGAGCCTCCCTCAGGAGAGGGGCTGCTCCTCTGGAGGACAGAGCGCTGGCCCAGACGGGAGGCAGGGGGAGCCCGCAGAGCTGACCGAGGTCACCCGACATGGGCCCCAAGCGCACGCCCCGGAAGAGGACCAGGGCTGAAAGGAGGAGCAGCGAGGCGCCCCCCCCACAGCCATCCCAGGACATCGTGGACCCCCCAAGGGTCCCCACATACGAGGACCCAGCAGGTCCTCTGCGTCCCCTGCAGCGGACTCTGACTTTCTCTAAGCGAGTCCTCCTGCCCCCGCCCCCTGCCAGGGGCGCCTCGAAGCCCAGAGGTCCCGGGGACCCTGTCCCCCGCATGGCCTTTCCCTGGGGGAGCGAAGAACGACGCTCGAATCCCCCTCTCCTAAAACAATCTCTCTGCCGACCTCCGACCACGCTGGCCCAGCGGCCTTTCTCAGGGCCCCGCCGACCCGGCCCTCCCCCAGCCCATCCCTCGGCCTCCTGAGCTGCGAGCCGCCCTGGACTCCTGGATGACCTGTGAGACCCTGTGAGGGTCCCCCATCCCCCACACCCCCAGAATTCAGTGACAGACAGACCCTCAGCCCGATCCCTTATGGACCGCTCCCCCTCCTCCTTCAGTGACCCCAGCCACCTGGCTGGCCCACCACCAAGGCCCCCGTCTCTCGGCATTTTGAGCCCCTGCTCTGGCCACTGGCCTCCCTGCCTTCCACCCCGGAAGGGTCTGGTCCCCGGACCCCAAGCCCCCACAGGACCTGAGGGTCGGGGGAGGGGGTGCCCCGGAGCGTGCAAACCTGGCTCTGGATTCAAGAGCCCGAGCTCCAATTCAGTGTCCACCTCAGCCGGCTGCGGGCAACCGGGCAATGAGCCTCAGCCGGAAAAATGGGGCTCGGATGGCGTTTTATCCCAACGCCCGCAGGCCCCCCGGCAGGCACCAGGGGGGAGCACCCGGGAGCAACCACGGGCTGGGCTCCACGCTGAGATGGAGATCTCAGAGATCTCCTCTCCACACCGGGCAGGAGGGCACGCCGAAGGGGAGACGACCGCCCCCAGCCCCTAAAACTGGATCTCCCCCAGGGAGAGAAGGAAACAGCCCCCCTCCCCGAGCTTGCAAGGCCAGGCCAAAGGTCCTCAGGGCACCCCGTGGCTGCAATGGAAGAGCCAGCCCAGAGGCGGGCCCTGCTCCCCTAAAACTGCCCGAGAGACAGGAGGGACGGCGGGTGCGGTCTCTCGGGCCTGGCCCACCGCCGCCGCTCTGCTCACCTGGACTGGCCAGCGGCGAGGCTCCATTCCTCGCGCGGGCCGGGACTTCGCGGCTTGGATTTGTCCTTGCAGAGAGCATCGGCGAGCTTCAGAGTGCGCTTGGCTGGCGGGGATATGTGGCTGTCGCTCAAGCTGCCATCAGCGTCTGCGTTCTAGAGGAAAAGCACAGAAGCGAAGGCTACTTCCTGCGCCAAGTTCCCGGTCCCCGGCTCACTGACCCCGGGCGGAAGCGGAAGGCCGGAAGCCATGGCTCAGCATCCCAGAGGACCGAGAGGTCGGGAGGGGAGCGGGGGGCAGAAAGGCAAGGAGGTCCAGGGGTGCCCTGAGGTGGGGGACCCCCCCCGGACGGAGCCTAACCAGCCAGGAATCTGAAGACCCAACTCCTAAGCCAACAATCCCCGCCTTCCCATCTACCCCGGGGACCAGGGCGGCCCCCTCGCTCTTCCTCCCACCTGCCTCACACAGTGGACGCCCCACAGCCAGCTGACCAGTAAGGCAGGTAGTGGGAGGGACGGGGCAGCCTCCAGTCCAAGCCCCTTGGCGCTCCGGACAAGAAGCCAGAGAGTCCAGTTCAGCCTATCAGAAGGGGCCCTTCCGGCAGCAACAATCCACCCCAAAGGAACGGGCCTCGTCCTCCCCCAGAAACCTCAAGAAGCACCGGCGGGCGAGGGACACAACCCCGACCTCAGCAGGAGCCCAGCCCCGGGATGGAGAGAGGGCCGAGGCCGGCCCAGAGCCACCGGGTGTCCCGGCGCGGGGGGAGGAGCCAGGAAGGAGAGAACGCGCTTCCTTGGGGGTTTCGGGGAAGCCGCCGGCCTGGGCCCGAGCCCCCCCTGCCTCCCGGCGCGGTGCGGCGACTTCCCCGTCTCTTCTGGCAGATGGGCTTCCTAAAGAAGCAGCTTTCCTTTTACTTATTATTTCTAGAGTCTCCGTCGCTTTGCTTCCTCGTTTCTCCTCCCACGTGTATCCCCATTTTCGTCTGATTCATTTACGAGCTTTTGGGGGGCATTCTGGCCTTGTCAGAGAATATTCAGCTTACTCATCTCGTCCTTTTCCGTTCCGAGGTGCCGGGAAACCCAGTATCCCAAAGCCAAGAACCAGCCGGGAGCACCAGAAAGCGGTCCGGCCCAAATGGGGCGTAAACAAGACCCCGCCCCTGCGCCCCATCTGGGGGCCGCACCCCAAGTGCCCACAAAGCACCGGGCGAGCCCTTCCTGCAGGCCCGCCCCTCACCCCAATCCAAAGGGGAACCAGAGACGGGCCTGCGACCTCAAGGAGCTGACGCTCTAAAGGGGAGACCCAAGTGACGAGGACGCCGGCGAGGCCAGAACGCCGCTCCTTGTGGTCGACTCGCGAGGGACAGTCTGACCCCTCACTCGCCCAAATCCCAGAACTCCCGTCTGTCCACTAAGGACCCGGTTGCCAGGGTCTGGGTCCTCCCAAGGTCACTGGCTTGGAAACATCAGGGGGACCCAAGGGAGCCATTGTTTTAAAAGGAGAGAGTTAACTTCCCGAGGAGGGCTCGCCAGCCAGGGAGAGCCCCACCTTCTCCCAGCGGGAGGCGCGTGCACTTGGGGGGCCGACTCCCAGACACCCAAACTCTGCCTCGGGTCCCGCCTCCTCCCAGACGCCCTCATCCGGGGGACCAGCAACCCCTTCTCCTGGAGCAGAGGGCCCTTTTCATGGGAGCTGGAAGGTGAACCCCATGACGGCACGCAGATGGCCCCCCAGCCTAACACTGGCTCTCCCTCACCAGTAAGACGAGTCTAGTCACTTGCCACCCACAATCCCCTCCTCTGCGCACCCAGGACAAAGCACGAAGCGCCATTGCTCAAACCTCAGGGGCCCCGACGTCTCCACTGCACAGAACCCGCACGAACGCTCAGTGATGGCCGCGCCGTGCTCCCCGGCACCCCCCCCACGACATTCTGCGGCCCTCGGGCCAAGGGGGGCGGAAGCGCCCTGACCCCTGGGGCCCGGGTCCTGAAGCCCAGGCCCGAGGCCTCCCCTTGAGAGCTTCTACAGCCACGTTTTCTATGAGATAAATCACGGAACGCTCCCAGCCCAGAGTCCTTGAAGGGCGTGAAACGCCCACTAAAAACAGGTCGGAGCGGTTGCCAAGGGCGGCTGCCAAGTCTGAGCCTGGACAAACCAGCTGCACCTGCCCTGTCAGGGGCGCCCGGAGGGAGCGCCCAGGAAGCCCCCCCCTCGGCCTTTTGGGCCCCCAGCCTCCATGGGGCTTTTGCTGCAGCCAGCCCTCAGCCCCCTCTCCGGGCCATCTGAGCCTCCCCTAAAAGCCCGTCTGACCGTGGGGGTCTTTTCCCACCGTGTCCAGGACGCTCCTAAAGCCCTCCCCATCTTAGAGCCCCAGCGGCCTCCTTTCCCCCTCCTCCCTCGGCCGCCCGGCCAAAATGCCCACTGTGTATAAGCAGCACCGCGCCCCTGCTCCCCGCGCAAACCCACAGCGATGCACAAGAGGGAGGAGACCAGAGCTGCCCCTACCCCCAGGCCCCCTCGCCCCCTGCATCACGGGCGCCCTCAGGGTTACCAGGAGGGAGACCAGAGCTGCCCCTACCCCCAGGCCCCCCTCGCCCCCTGCATCACGGGCGCCCTCAGGGTTACCAGGAGGGAGACCAGAGCTGCCCCTACCCCCAGGCCCCCTCGCCCCCTGCATCACGGGCTCCCTCAGGGTTACCAGGAGGGAGACCAGAGCTGCCTCTACCCCCAGGCCCCCTCGCCCCCTGCATCACGGGCTCCCTCAGGGTTACCAGGAGGAACACCCCGGTTACAAAACCGTGCCTGCAGAACCTCTGGTCGGAGACAAGTTATGTTCTCGCTGATGCTCCACAGGCTCAAGTCCCGTGCCCGCCCCTCTCGTCCCCACTGCCGGTCGTCCGGCCTCGGCCTGAAGCTGGGCTCTGCCAGCCACAGAAGGATCCTGCCGTCGGCCCCGGGTCTTTCCTCCGGGCCCTGCCGGCCACCTGACGTCACCCTCCAGAAGAGGGGCAGGGGCGGGGGCCGGGGTCAGTCCCTCATCCCACCCTGGATGCTGGCCCTCTTGGCCCGTCCACTGAAGAGCTGAGCAGCGAGCGGATGGAATATTGTGCCCCAGTTCAAACTGGGCCTCCCTGACCGGCCACCAGGCTTCACCCTGGCTGCCTCGGTTTCCTCATCTGCAAAAGGGGCTGAGGAGCTCCAGGAGCTCTTGCCAAGAAGACCCCAAAGGGGCCACCAGGAATCTGACACAACGGAAAGGGAGGAATAAAAACAAAGCACGACTTGGCGGATTCCTCCCGTGCCGATCTCTGGGGCCTGACGGGCACCTCCTGCAGAGGGAACGAGCGCGCCGCCCCCGGTCCTGGGGGACCCAGACGGGACCCCGACACCCACGGCGCCCTCCCGGCGGCCCCCACGGCACAGGCTTGCCACAGAGGGGTGACTCTGGCCAGCTGCTGAGCTTGGAATCCCTTCTCCCCCAGGGTCACGCCACCCCAGCACCCACCGCCTCAGTGCCCTGTGCTAACAGGAAAAGTGGGGGGCCAGGAAGCCCCCGCCCTCGAGGGAACTGGGCTTTCCTCCCTTGCAAGGACCCCTCCCCGAGGCGCGCCAGACTGCCGGGCCTCAGCCTTCGCCTCGGTCCTGAAAATGCCTCCCGGCTGCCGGTTCTTGCGGGGCCCGAGGGTGTAGCTGGCGCTGGCCGGAGTAGGGACCTCTCTCCTCCTGACGCACCTCGAGGCCTTCTGCTCTCCCGTCTGAGCTCCCAGCCCGGCCCCAGCCCGGCCCCGGCCGCCCTCATTATACGCCGGCCCCAGCTCCTCTGCCTCCTGCCCCCCAGCCGCCCCCCAACACTCAGCTCGGGCCCCCCAAAGTCTCCCCACGTCCCTGCCCCTGGTGTGTCTGGCCAAAGGCGGCGGACACGGCCCTCCGGCCTCCTCCCAAGACGATGTCTCTGGCCGAGCCCTCGGGGACTTGGGCAAAGGGGCCACAGATGACTCGCTTCTCAGGTGCCCCCCCCACAGCGTGCCCGCCAGCAAAACCATCGCGACCTCGGAGTGAACAAAAGGACATCCACGCGTGCACGGCACGATCGCTCTGCGAACGTCTACCAGAGTGAAGGGCTGAAACTCTGCAGCCAACGCACGGGGTCAGACAAGCGAGCACTCGAGGCCAATCGCTGATTGGACAACACTCTATAGGAGTATGCTTGGAAAGTGGCCCTTCCCACTATCCTGTTCGGTGTATAGGGAGAATTGTGGGAGGGGCTAGGAGGTGCAGGGAGACTGGCCGGGGTCACTTCTGCCAGAGAGGAGGCGGTGATGTCGCGGAGATCCTGCGCCCGCGCTCTCTTCCCTTCTACCGCTGAAGACCAAGAATAAAGACTTGGGCTCAGCCTGACTCCGGCTGGTTCGAAGGCACCCAGGGGCTAGCGCGGTCACCACACGGCAGGGGCTGACGACCGACCCGAAACCCAGACGATGCTCGCCACCTGCCCGGCGCAGTCCGAGCGCTGCCCAGCCAGGTGGTCCAGAGCTCAGGGGGGGGGAGCAGGCACAAGGGGGGTCTCCTGGAGGACCGGCAGGGAGCCTCCCCGCAGGAGGGGAGGACACGCTCCTAGCCCCACAGTCGGCGAGAGCACGCCCTGCCCACCCTCGACCCTGTGCTGGATCCACTCGCCAACATCGAGCTTAATGGGAAATTTAAATCCAATTCTGGAGAAGACTCAATGTCTTCAAATATGCCCAGAAATCAGGGCCCAGGAGGCCCGGAGGCCGGGGAGCCGCAGACACCTTGGAGGCCCACAGGTCACAAGCGTCGGAGAACTCTCTCCTCCAAGAAAAGGGCTGAGAAGGGCGCCTGGTCCTCCAGGGCGGGCCAGGACGTCCTCAGGGCCCCTCCCTCCTAGTGCTCTGCTGAGGGTTGCCAAGGACCTTCTCCGCTTCAGGCTGGCCGCCAGCGGGGGCCCCGGCTCTTGGTCTCTGACGCCCCCGGGTGTTTTCCCAGCTCCGGCCACAAAGGGGCTGGGCCCTGAGCGCACATGGCCGCTCTCTGTCGCCTTCCCCTCACAGCCTGGTACTTTGCTGGGGATGGACTCCCTTCCTATGGTGCCTGACACGGAGCTGACCCCCCAGGGCCCACCACTCCCCCTTCCCCCTTCAGTCCACCCCTGCCCCTGGGGACTCTGCGGCCCCTCTCCCACCTTCAGCCCGTCCCCGCTCTCCCCCCCTTGCTTCTCAGCCATCAGCCTCCCTTTCCCAACACGTCTGGGCTCCCCCGTCCCCCCTCGGGCACCCCGTCGGCGCTGACCCCCCCTTTCCGGGCGGCCTCACCCGTCTGACCGGTTCCTCCTCCTCAGGCTCCTCCCCCTCGGTGTGGGTGCTCCTGCCTCAGGCCCCCTCCACTCTCCCAGGGTGACCGCACCCAGTCAGGGGCCTCAGATCTCTCGCCCTGCCAGTCCCTGAGGTCCTACGGCCTCCCCCTGACGGGAGATGGCCCGGGGCAGCTGACTGACCCTCCAGAGAGGACCCCCCCCCAAAGCCAGGAGCCCTCGGCGGCCATTCCTGCTTGTCCCCCTGCCAGGAGCGCTCGGGCGCTCTCCCACTCCCAGGCCCTGCCCATGGCACGGCAGCGGTCCCGGGGCTCCCCGCTTGGCCGGGCCAGAAGCCTCTTTCTGACCTCGGGGCCCTCGGGAACCCCCTCCTCCTCCCGCACTCCGTGGCCCCTGCGGCCTCCGAACCGCCAGGTGCCTTCAAGATCAGGAAATGCGTCAGGCCCTCCTGTGTTCCCTGGGGAACCACGCAAGCAAGGAAGGACGCCACGCGAACCCTGCTCGTCACCCCCGACCCCACCGGGACACCCCCCAACCCTGCCCGGTCAACAGACATCCAAATGGCAGTTGTTAGCAAGGATAAAAGCCGCGCCCTCGTCAGACGCCCAAAGAGCTTTTTGCCGAAATCCTTTTCCGTTGACGTCCACTTCTGTTAGAATGCTGGAAGGCGGGGGCAGCCAGAGGGTCAGAGGCCTGAAGTCAGGAGGACCCGAGTTCAAATCTGCCCTCAGACACTTAACGCTTCCTGGCTGTGTGACCCTGGGCAAGTCATTAACCCCAGCCTCAGGGGAAAAAAGAGAGTGCTAGAAAGCGAAGGATCGAATGAGTCTTTCTGTGTCCCCACCGGCCTAAACCCAAGAGCTGGCGCCATCGCTCAAGGCCTTTCCCACAGGATCAGGAGTAAAGCAGGGAGAGCCCGGCCCTCAGACGCCAACGAGGCCTCAACGCAACTCGGAAAACCACGAAAGGACTGGGAGCTGGGGGGGGGGGGTTCTCGACCACTTCGGCCGGCGTGAGAACACGCTCACTGAGTCAAAGGCGGGCCCCGACAAAGGCTGCCTGCACGCGCGCACGCGCGCACACACACACACACACACACACACACACACACACACACACACACTCACTCACACACACTCACACATACACACTCACAAACACTCACACACACACTCACTCACAGACACACACACACACACACACACACACACACACTCACTCACTCACACACACTCACACATACACACCCAGACACACACACACATACACACACTCACACATAACACACCCAGACACACACACACTCTCACTCACAGACACACACTCACACAGAGACACTCACAAACACTCACTCACAGACACACACTCACACTCACACAGAGACACTCACACACACACACTCACACACACACACTCACAAACACTCACAGACACACACTCACACACACATACACTCACACTCACATACACACACTCACTCTCACACTCATACTCACTCACACACTCACAGACACACATTCTCACACACACACACTCTCACTCACAGACACTCACACACTCTCACTCACACACACACACACACACACACACACACACACACACACACACACACACAGCGGACATCTGTCCGGCCCGACCCGGGCACTCCTCTTCCTGCCTTCCCAAGAGGCGGGGAGGATTTCCAGCCGCCCCGGCATCACCCCTGGAGCCGGTGTCCCAGAACTGCCCGGCCGGACGCCCAGGCCTCTGCGGCGGCCTCCTCCCCCACCCCCTCAGAATGCAGCCCCCCAAGCCAGGCCCCAGCCTGGTGTCTGTGACCCACTTTCTCAGGAGAGAGCTCGGAGGGTTGGCCCCGCCCTTCCACGTCTCCCTGTATGGGTGGGAAAACTTGGAGGGAGAGGGACAAGGGGCTAGTCCAGGGCCACCCAGAGGCCCCTCCCCCCCACTCCAGGCGCCACACCCCCACCTCGCTGCCGCAGACCACCGCAGACCACCGCAATACCCTTGATCTTCCCGTCTTGCTCGGGGCAGTTGCCAAAGTGCAGGGTTTAATGGAAAAAAGCGGGGCCCGGCGGTCCCTGACCTCACACCGGCCCCCTCCGAACCACTGGCCGTCGCTCCCGGAGGCCGGGCCGGGCCCAAAGTTGGCGGGGCGCCGGCCGCTCGGACCCCGAGGGGCAGGGGAGATCGCGGGGGGAAGTCCCGAAAAAGCGGGAGCCAAGGAGGCGAAACTGGAGGGAGGAGCCTTGAGGGAAATCGGGGATTCCAGGGGGGAGACAGAGGGCCTTCCGGCGGCCCGTAATCAGTCAGGGGACGTGCCCAGAAAAGGCCTGAGCGGGCTCTGACCCGGCCGCGGACGGCGCCTCCTCTTCCCTTGAGGGTCAGGAGAGCTCGTGGGGGGCTCCGCGGTCCTCCTGGGGAGCAGCCGGCCGCCCCCGGGAGCAAGGGCAGAGGCCCCCCTTTCCCAGAGACAGCCGGAGAACCGCAGCTCAGCCCGGCCATGAGGGCTCGCGAGGGGGAGCCCTGGAGCCGGGGCGGGGGAGAAGGGACGCGGAGCCAGCGGGGGAGCTCAGGGGAGGGGGGGTCTGGGGAGGAGGGAGCGGGGAGGACCACGGAACACACGCTCTGAAGAGAGTCAGTGTTCAGCAGCTCAGGGAGGACCAAGGCAAAGGCCGCTGGGAGGGGTCCCGTCCTCAGGGGACTTGGGGGGACCTCCCGGAAGGCGCCCCAGGAGCCAGGAAAACCATCAGCGGACAGCAATGTCAGCCCCAGCGGCCGGGTGGCGCAAGAGCCCTGACTCAGCGCTGGGGGGGGGGGGGGGGGGGGGGCGCGTCTGGATCCCATCTGTCCGACCTGTTGCTTAACTCTGCCCGGGCTCTGGCCCCTTTATCCCCTCTGCGCGGGAGGGGCGCCGCGGCCTGACCCGCTGCGGAGCTGCCCCTGGCACCCGGCCAGTGCGGGAGGCAGGGAGGCTCCGGCGCTCCCCGAGGCCGCAGGGGGCCCGGCCTCCCCTCCTCTGCCCCCCCCCAGGAGAGGCCGGCAGCGGCGGCTCAGCCTGAGCCCTTTTATCATAGGGGGGGGGGGGGGGAAGGCGAGTCCCTGGGGGGCAAAAAGGGAGCCGGCGGGGGCGCGGGCCCGAGTGCGAATCCTGGGCGGACGCCTGGCTCACGGGAGCGCGCCTGGCCCCCGCACGGGCCGCTGAGCGGGCTCCGGCCCTCCTCGGGGCTGGGGGCCGGCGGAGCCCGACGCTGCCGCGAGGAAGAACCGCGCGCCACCCCTGCCGCGCGCCCTGTGACAAGTGGAGGGGCTGAGGGCTCCAACTGGGGGCGTCTCCTCACGGCCTCTGCCCGCGGGGGGGAGGGGGAGGAGGGGGGAGGGTGCGGGCTCCGTCCGGAGGGGGCCCCAGGTCCCCGGGCACGGCCCCCCGCGGGGGAAGCTCCGGCCCGGCGGTCTCGCGGCCCAGTGGGCGCACTACCTCGCGCCAGGCGGCCCCACAGCCGGGGGAGGTGGAGGAAGGCCCCCCCACCCCCACCCCCCCCCCCCCCGCCACAGCCGCGGACAGAGGGCGCCGCGAGGGTCCGCCCCCCACCCCCCGGAGAACCGGAGAACCGGGCAAACAGCAGGCGCTCCGTAAGTGCCGGCCGGCCGAGTTCCGAGCTCTTACCCGGGCGTCGTCCAGGTCCCCGGCTCCCGCTCCGGCCGCCGTCGCCGCCGCCCCCGGGCCCGCCTTGGCTCCGGCCGCGCGGCTCTTGGAGGAGCGCGTGCGGGACGAGATGAAGTGCCCGCCTCCGGGCCCGGCTGTGCCGCCGGCCGCCCCGCCGGCCCCTCCGGCCCCGGGCCCGGCCGCCTTTCCGCCCAGGAGGCGCAGAGCGCTCTTCCGGGTGTTCACCATGGCCGCCCCGGCTCCCCTCGCCGCTCGGGCCCGCGGGCGCTGGGCAGCAGCGCAGGCCCCGGCCCGGACCCGGCCCCGCCGCCTTGTCAGCGGCCTCGGGAGCGGCCCACTGGAGCCGCCATCGTTCCCCTTTCTCTGGCGCGCGCGCTCCCGACGCCCGCGGGACGGGACGGGACGGGACGGGGGCCTGGGGGCGTGCGTGCGTGCGTAACGGCGCGAGCCGTGCGTCAGCGGCGGAACGGGGCGTACTTGCGCGCGCAGCTGAGAGCGCGGAAATGAGAGGTACGTGCGCGCCGCCCGCGGCGCGTGGGCCGCGCGTGCGCATCGGCGGCGCTCTCTCCGACTTAGGCCCCGCCCCGGCCCGGCGCTCTAGTTGTGGCGCTTCTCCTCTCTATGGTGGCGGGAGGCCTTAGCCGGGCAGGTGTGACAGCTGTGAAAGCTGTGAAAACGGAGGCCTCCCAAGGAGAAGGGGGAGGGGCGGCCGAGGGGACCCCGCGCGGGAGAGGGCTCCAAGCCAGGAGCCAGAGGGGCAGAGGGGGCCCCGAGAGGCTCCGGGATCGCCCGGGCCCCTCCTTACAGACGAGCACGGGGGAGCCCCGCAGGAGGCGGGCCTGGCCCCTCCCCCGCAGCCCGGGGGCGGGGCCACAAGGTGTCAAGCTGACCCGGTCCGTCCCGAGCCCCGGGGCGCGTCCCGGAGTCCCTCCCGGAGCCCCCCACGCCCTAGTGCGCAGTCACGCGGGAGGGCCCGGGGGACACGCGCGACAAAAGGCGGAGGATTCCAAAGGAGCCCGAGTTCTCGGGCAGCCCCGGTGGCGGGCTCCGCGGGGAGCGGGGAAGGGCTCCCCGGAAAGAAAGGGAGCGCCGGAGGGCCGGGCCGGGCGTGGAGAGCGCCCACGGGGGCGAGCCCGGGCCCTTCCACGCCGCCCCCGCTGACCCTGGATCCCCCCCATTGTCCCTCCGGCCTTTTCTGCCCGAGCGCCCGACTCTTCCCCCTTAATTCTCCGGGCAACTGGCGCTGGGTGACTTGCGCGGGTTCCCGGTGTCAGAGGCTGAATTCGAACTCAGGTCCTCGCGGCTTCAGGGCCTGCGCTGTCCCGCCTCAGCCCCTCCGAGGCGCCGGTTCCCGGCCCACGACCCACCACGACCCTCCGGGATCTTCCCTTTGCCCTAGGGGCCCAGGACACCCATCCGGGCAGGTGTAGCGGGAGGCGCCCCCGCCCTGCCCGGGCCCTCTCCTCCCCGCCCCCGGCCCGGGCCCTCTCCTCCCCCGCTCGGGTCCGGGCCGCCCCCTGCGCCGCCTGCGGAGCTCCCGGTCCAGCTCCCTGCAGCCCCCTCGGACCCGATGTCCGGCAGAGCGCGCCCCCAGCCCGAGGCTGGTCTGGGTTCCAGGGTCTGGGGATTCACCGGTCCCGCCTCCCTCCTCCCTCCTCCCCCCTCCGCCCGGCCCAGGGCAGGAAGCCAAAGCCGGGACCGGCCGAAGCCTGGGGCCGGGGCTCACTGGGCCGAAAGTCACCCCGGGGCGGCCCTTCCGGGTCTGGGGCCGGACACCGCGGGCCCGGGGCTGCGCAGAGCAGAGCCGGGGCCGGAACTCAGCGGGGCCCCCCACCCCGACCCCGGCTCCCGAGGGGGCGGGGGCCGCCCACCCTCCCCCGCGGGCCCTGGCCCGCCGCTCGCTCCCGCGGCTCGTTCCCGCCGCCGGGGCGGCGCACGCTCGTGCACGTCCGGCCCGGAACCGGAGGCCGGGAGGAGGAGGAAGAGGAGGAAAGGTCCGATCTGAGGGATCGCTTTGGAAAATTGAGGGGCGTCCCGGCGGTGCAGACGCGGGCGAGCCGGGTGAGGAGGGGGCCGAGCGGCGGGGGGGAGGGGCTTGTGGGGGAAGGGGAGGGGGACCACTCCCGCGGCGGGAGCGGGGCAGGTTCGGAGCCCGCCGCAGACGCAGCGGTCCTGAGAGATGGGAAGCGGGAATTGGGGGCGGGGCCCTTCGCCCGGTTGCCCCGGAGCTCCCGGGACCCTCCTTGCCCCTGCGGGCGCACCCCCGCTCCGCCGGCCCGGGCCCGGAAAGACCCCAGGGCCAGAGCGCGGAGCGGAGCCTGTGGGAGGCCGAGGGGCCGAGCCGGCAAAGGCCGCCTCAGAGGGCGGCTCCCGGGCTGAGGAAGCGGCCCAGAGACCTGGGGAGGAGGATCGGGGACCCCGGAACGCGGGGTCGGGGGGAGACTGGGGACCCGGGAATGTGGGGTCAGGGGAGGGGATCGGGGACCCCGGAACGCGGGGTGGGGGGGGAGACTGGGGACCCCGGAACGCGGGGTGGGGGGGGAGACTGGGGACCCCGGAACGCGGGGTCAGGGGAGGGGATCGGGGACCCCGAACGCGGGGTCAGCTCTGAGCAGGCTCAGGACGGCACAGAGGGGGGGTCACCCCCCATTCCGAGGGGTTGGAGAAGCCGCCCCCCCCACATCTGTGGCCTGGATGCCAGCAGCCCCTCCCCCATTCCTCCTCTTTGGCACTGGGCGCACCCTCCCCCCCCAGGAGAAGCCCAGGTGATTTCCGATGAGCACTCCGCTCTCGGTTTTGGCCATTTTCCCTGGGCCTCCCCCTCCTCCATCCCGCGGTTCCTGATGGCTCCCCCAGGAGTCTGCATTCAGCTTGGCGCATCCGTGGCCCCCCACCTCCGCGTGAGGTTTCCTCTGCTGGCTCCCGGCCAGACCTCAGTTTGGCTCTCCTGGCCATTTCTGGCCTTGCCCGAGGAGCCCCCTTCTCCGGCTGCACCAGCCCTTCCGTCCCCTCCCCCACCGGCAGCAGCCGCTCGGTCCGTGTGTCTTACCGCTGTCTGGCATCCGTCCCTCCCCCGGATCTGGAGAAGGGGGCATTGGCATCCCTGTGGTCGCTCCCCCACGTCCCGGCTTCCGCCGCTGGGCCCAGCCCCACTGTCCGCTTCCCTGATCTCGCTATTTCTGGGGCATTTTCACATTTTCTATTTGCCCGGGGGGATCTGGGACTTCGGCCCGGCTCACATTTGCAAGGACCCCCAGCTCCGTTTCCCGGTCCCCCCGAGGTGCTTTGACTTTGTTTGGGTGGAACTTTTTGGCTCTGAGCTCTCTGGCCCCTGCTCCCCCCTCCCCCCATTGCTCTAAAAGTGAGCTTTTCCCAGCTCTCGCCGGAATTTTCTCGCATTCACTAGATGAAGTGAAAAACGAATGCTTGTCCAATCCCTTGCAAACCTTAAAGGCTCTATCAATGCACGCGGCTGCTGTTCTTGTGTTTTTCTTGTGTGGGGCAAAAAGAGAGGTGAGGGCTTGACCACAGATCACAGCCCAAGAGGAGCCGCTCAGGAAGCACTTGGTACCTACTATGTGCCAGACGCTGTGTGTGCTAAGTGCTAGGGACGGAAAGCCAGCCCCTGCCTCCAGAGAGCCCTCCGTCTCCGGGGGAGACCCCCAAACAAGTAGGCATCAGGCCAGCTGGGGGAGGGGAGGAATCAGCCTACAGGGATGTTTGCCCAAGACTGGCCCCTCTGGGGGAGGACGCCCTTCCCCTCCCCCCAGCAGCCTTCCACAGGGGCTGTCCACCCGATCCACTCAGCTCGCCTGTGGCGGCAGCACGTGCACATCCCAGCAGGGCTGAACCCGGTGGGGGTCACTGAGAGACGCCAACCTGTGGGTGAGTTAGGGGAGCGTCTGCCCCAAGCCTGTGAAGAGACCCCCCCCACAAAGGGTGGGGGAGAAAGTTTGGTCTGTGGCCCTAATGTGGCTGAAGCAAGGGCTGAGACGGGGAGATCCCAGGGTCCTCTGCTGCACCCCAAGCCTCTGCCTCTCACCCTGACTTCCGTCCCGCCACTGGAATTGTCACTGAGTGACTCTGCCTCCCTTCAACTCAATTTCAGCGCAAGTCAGCGGGCTGGTCCTAAGTAAGAGACAAGACGGCAGGGACAGAAGCACCAGGAGCTGTCGTCCCGGCCCGCACGGGCCAGAGGGTGCATCTGACCAAGGCTTTGACGCTGTCATCGAGAGAGCTTAGGAAGGGGGTATCAAGGTCTCGACGCCCAGAGAAGTCCACCGGTCTTGTGTGCCAGTTTCCTGGTGGCACGCTGGCCTGGGGTTTGGGTGATGAATGGCGCTTTTTCACTTTCTCACCAGGCAGGGGAGTGGAACCAGGCCAGGTGCTGGCTTCCTTGCTTTTTAGCTTGGAGTTCTACCATGTTGTCACATGCCTTCAGGGAGGATGAAGGGGCCTGGGGTGGGGGTGGGGGGTCAACCACCACACCCATGCTGAATGATTTAACTTGGAAAAAGCTTAGAGCCCAAAGGAAGGCGGAGGGAGAGTTGGGTTTTGTTCCTGGATGATAGCAGCAGCACATATGGACCAAGTCTCTTCTCTGCTTGCCAATTTTGCCCTGATGATGAACACCAAGAACACATGGGTGCCCCGCCCTCCGCACAGGGACCAGGGGTTACAGCAAATAGAAAAGTGAATGAGCTCCCTTGCCTTGGCGGGCACTTTGCAGAAATGTCCACGGTGATGATGAGGTTGACCCCCAGTCAGGGCACGTTCACGTTCGGTGTTTGGAAGGCTCTGAGGGAAAGGGTGGGGGAGAGAAGATAGAGGACTGACCGCCCAGCTGGAGGTTTACAGAGCCCTTGTCCCCAGGGCTGTTGTACGGACGCTGTGCCGGCGCCATGCCGGGAAACCAAATTCATCTGCATCGCCTTGGGAACTTCTGCAGCTCGTCAACAGCACCAAGACTTTGTTGAATGCCGAGCACTCGAGCCCCACTGCAAAGGGCCCAGCTCGGACGGGCTGACTGTTGCTTGAATGCCCAGCATCTCTTGCCGAAAAGACTCTTTTACAGAGAATGAACAAATGCTCACGGGGAGGCTAGAAGAAGCCATACAAGGACACTCCCAAGGTCTCTGTTAAGAACTTTAGGATCACACAGGAGACCCTGGCCCAGGACCGTCCTCATCAGGGAAGGGGCCGTGCTCTAGGAGCAAAGCAGGATGGGATCAGCTCAGGAGAAACCCGAGATGTGCAGAACCAGAGAAGCTTCACAGGGACCCTGTGTCCGGCCAGCGGCAGAGTGGGTCTGATCGGCCCCAGTCAGATGCGCCAACTTGACTCTGACATAGTGCTGACCTTTGGCCTTCTGTGAGCACAGCGGACAAACAAGAAATAATGGGCAGAAGCAGGGAGATCAGCACCGGCTTCCTATAGAAGGGAGCCAGGGGAAGTCATGGAAGCAGGGGTGAGGAGGCCCTGAATTCAAATCCAGTCTCAGACACTTAGGAGTTGTGTGGTCCTGGGCAAGTCACTCCCCCCGTCTGACTCATCTGTACAGTGAGCTGGAGAAGGAAATGGTAGATCATTGCAGAATCTCTGCAGAGAAAGCCCCAAATGGGTCACCAAGAGTTGAACACAATGAAACAAGGAGGGAAACCATAGGCTTGGGAGCCCAAGGTTACTGCATTAAGATTTAGCGGGTGATGGAAAGGGGCTCCCCTCCAAGGCTTGTTGTGGCTGAAAGTCGGAGCTCTCTTTGCTTGGCCAGGTCCCCACAAGGGGATTCTGCTGACCTTTGAGCACCCGGGAATGGATGCCTGCCTCAGGGTCTCCTCTCTCTGGGAAGCCCAGGAGCCGAAGGTCAGCCTGAGAGGGGCTACTAGCTCCTTTAGCCTCTGCGGGGGAATGTTCCAACTGGAACTGAAGCTGCTGTCCACCTGGAAGGTCCGGAGAGCAACCGGACCTGACCCCCATACACAACTTGTGGGAAGTCCAGGGGATTTTGATTTAGGCTGGAGGAAGAAAGGCTTGAGAGGGCAACGCCCATCCCACAGAAGAGCTTTTCATTCGGTTCTGAGTGGCCCCAGAGAGTGGCCTGCTGGGAGTCAGATCCGCTGGCGCAAACAGCCCTCCCTGCCTCGGACTCCGATCTTCACAAAAGCAAGGAAGCCCAGCTCTTGTCCAGGATGGAAACAAAGAGGAGGATGAAGATGTTCTCGCGCTGTGGCCAGTGTTGGAGCCTCCCTGGCTCTCTGGAGCCCAGAGAAAGGCAGTCCCGACTTCCTGTACCTTGTATTTTGGAGGGGAGGGCTATTAGCCAACTATGGAAGTCTTGAAGCCAAACCCGGAGAAGGGGGATGCCGGTCTGGAGGCTCCTGGCCCCAGTGGGCTGCCTGTGGCTTCAGCCTCGCTCCCGCCCTTGAACATTAAGGCCCCAGTGCCGCCTCTGAGGCCAGCAGGGGCTCCCTTTGGGGCCTCTCACAGAGCGGGAATAGATGCCAGGGATTCTGTAGGGCTCCAGCACGCCCTACCCCTCGTCCTCGGAAGAAGCTAGTAGTCAGACCAAGCTGGAAACCCTGTCCTCCTCCTGCTCCTCCCCCTTTTCCCCTCCTCTTCATCCTTCTTTGTTCACACCCTCAGAGATGTGTCTTCTTGCTAAAGGCCGTGATATAACCTTTTGCCTGAGGAATGGGGAGGGAAGCATGTCCCACAGGCCAGGTTGCATGCTGGGGGGTCTGGCCCCGGGGCATCATGAAAGTGGCAGAGTGGGGGGCAGAGCCCTTTTTCTCCCAAACGAGGGGCTCTGCGGCCCAGGGAACGGCCTCCCTGCTCCCCGAGCTCAGCTCTTCCGGGCCCTCGCCCTCCAGGAGTCTGAAGTTAGTGAGCTGGCCACTGTCAGGGGTAGAGTGCACAAAGCAGCCAGAGTCACCGGGCGGCACCCAGAGGGAGCCTCGCTGCCAAGCTTAGCCAGTGCACTGGTTATTTCGGAATGGGCCCCTTTTTTAACAGGCTTTAATCCTGTGATCATGCGGAACGTCTTCTCAGTGTGTAAGTAGACATTTTCTTTCTTGAAGCTACTTGTGCTCCCTTCCCCTCTCTGGGTGTGAGTCAGAGATCCCAACTCTGGTGGGGGGGGGGGGGATTTTCCGGGAGCAGGATCAGCACCGTGGACAGCGGGATTGCGCCTCAGGTCTCTCAGTCAGTGGCTGGAGACTGGGAGGCCTGAAGGGGCGGCCTTCAGCTTTATGCCTTGGGAGCCTGGGATCCCCCAGTGGAAGCCTGTGGCCTCCACGCTGGAGGGCTGTGTCATAAGGTCCTATGGATCCCCGCTGTCCCGCCCCTCTAGGTCCTTCTCTGTCCCAGGCACCCAAGAGTGAGTTTTGAGCCCCCGTGTGCCATTTACTAGGTCTGGCTCATCCCTGTGGCCTCCTGAGTGGTTTCTTGTTGGGATAGCAGTCTTCCTCCTGTTCCCCTTCCCCTCTCTCTACTCACCCACCCCTCTTCCTCTCTGCTCCTCCCCTTTTCCTTTCTCCCCCCCTCTCTTTTTCCTCTCCTCCTCTCCCTGCTCCTCCTCCTCCTCACGCCCAGAATCCTCTGGCTCCTTCACTCCCGTGACCGGGTCCCTCCTTCCCTTGGCTGCCTCTTATAGGCTAAGAAGGCCGATCTCCAGCAGCCGGCCTGCCAGAGGCTTTCATCTTCTTCTCTCACTTGCCCCTCACCCCAGTCCCATGAAGGTAAATGCTATTATTAGCCCAGTTGCATCTGACTCCTTTCACATTAGCTTCTTAATCTTGTTTTTATCTCGCCTCGATTTCTTAACATAGCCCTTCGCTTCTGCACGGAGCCACTCCTTAGAGCAGAGACTTTTAAAGGGAATTTTCCAAAAGCAGAACTGAGCCAAGTCCACCGTATGTGGCAGCATGTTCTGGTCTCCATCTGCAGCCCTTTCGCCCTGTAGGGAAGGGGAGAAGGTGCACTTTCCAAAGCCAGCTCCTGCTCCGTGGCCCGCCAGCTCCTGCCTCGTGGCCTGCCAGCTCCTGCCTGGCAGATGGGGCTTTCGTGGCCGTTTTGCTCCTGCCCTTCTCTCTTGCCTCCCATTTGGAGCTCTGCTCTAGAACTAGACACAAGAGCAGACTCGTCCGCCCATCAGATCTATGCAGGGAAAGGAGTCACTCTGTGTCAGAGCAGGAAATGATACAAGAATGGAAGCTCCTTGAGGCAGAACCTATCCCGCTTATGCATTTGCGTTCCCAGTGCCTGGGACATCTTGGGTCCTGAATAGCCACATGAGGCTGTGGTTAGGACCCTAGACTTGAGTTCAAATATGGCCACAGTCACCCTTGTGCTGAGCCACAGTGGACAAGCCATTAAACCTCTCAGCCTGTTTCCTCTTCTGGAACAAAGGGGATTAATGCTAGCCCCTAATTCCCAAGATAATGAGATCCTATCTGCAAAGGATTTCATTAGCCTTGAAGAGGTTTTTTTAATTCCCTAATTTACTCTTCTCCAGGGCCAGTCTTGGTCAGGATTATGAGCATTTTCTCCCTTTGTTTACTTAAATAGTGAAGTTTAATTAAATTAACTGAAGACATTGGTTCTTGTCTTCAGGACTGCTGTTTCGTGGCCCAGGAATATTCCTTTCTTCTCCTGGACCTATATTTTTTCCAGCTCTTGGATGAAAGCTAAAATAAGCTTTTGGTGAAGGGACGAGTGAAGAAGAATGGGCCAAGTTCTGGGGGCACGAGGCCTCTCCCGCTCCCCAGAGGCTTCCCTTCCAGGGGGCGACTGGCAGAGCGTGGAGCTGACGGCCGCAGTGGTGGGGACATCTCCTTTGGAACCACATGAGGGGATCGGGAAGGTGAGAAAGCTGCCCAGGTTGCAGGCAGAGAAGAGACTTTGACAGCCCTTAAAATGGGCCTTCCTTAAATGGGTCTCCCAGCCTCCCGTCTTTTGTCATTTTTGTCACTTTGCTGGGCTTGTTTTCCTTTGTATCTCACTCCTTACTGGGGTCCTGAGCAGTCTTAGGTAAATGGCTTACCATTCTTTTGAGAATTCTCCCCGCCCCCTTTGTAATCTACTCATCCTGTCCCTAATCCCTCCGGCTCTGGCGGTCACCCTGAACTCTGGCCGCCTTGGTCCTCCTCACCCTCAGCTCAGGGGGGGGGAGGGGGCCCTGCGTGTCCCTCCCCAGACGCTCCCTTTCCTGCTGCTGGTCCCTGGGAACTCCACGGGGAGGCGGGGCCGGAAGGGCAGAGGAGCCAGCACACTCTGCTTCCCTCTTGAGGAACCAGCCCGCAGTTGGCTGCATTCTGGCTTCATGGTCGGAACAGGTTCAGGTAGAGCCTTGTTCCTCTGGCGGAGGGCTGATACGTGAACGCTGCGGCCCGTGGAGTCCCGTGGAGTGAGGTGACAAGCGGGAAAGGTCAGCGTTGGGAGGGACGAAGATCAGCGGCTCCCGGGCTCCCTGAGGGGCCGGGACGTCACTTTTGTTGCCAGTTGCATCCATCCCGTCCCCGTGAGCTGTCCTTTGTGATGACGGGGAGAAGGGGGACAGTGTGGTCCAACTAAGCCCCCCCTCAGGTTGGCTGACAGGATCTGTGGCGTCCGCCGCTGAGCCTCCTCCCCCACACAGGGGGAAGGCCCTTGGTTAAAAGGCCATTTCTAATGAGGGCTTCTCTTTCTCACACCCCCCTTTCCCAAGCATCGGCCCACAGGACGAAGGGGTTTTGAAGAGCTGACGGACGGCTAAGAGTGCCCATGAGCCCAAGCCAGGCCCTCCTTGGGCCCGTAACGCCCCCGTTGACTTGGGGCCCGCGGCTTTCTTGCCGTTCATTGGAGGAATCCTTTCCGTGGCTTGGCTGCCTCCCCCTGCAGGTTCAGGCGGCCCTTCCTAGGGTTTCTCTCACTCACGGCACAGTCTGACCGCATCACGTTCGCGTCCCTCCGCCTGTTTAGTCGTACTTCACTCTGGAGACTTCTGCTTTGTTCCCGGCCCTTAACTATTTTTTTAAAAAAGTGCTACTAGAAGTATCGAGATGCTACAGGACTTCCTCCGAGCAGTGGGCTTCAGACCCTTCGGGCCACTGCGCAGCCCCGCGGCCCAGCTCCACCAGCAGCGGGTGGCTGTGCCCGCTCCTCCGGGTCTTCGCCAGTGGGCGGCCGCGGGTGAAGCCGGGCGGTCTGGATGGCCGTTCTCTCTGCAGTCCTTCCCTGGCGAGCCTCAGGCCGCTTCTCTGCTGGGGGGAGGGGGGGGGACAGTCTGAGGGTGCCTCAGGGGCGGAGCTGGGAAGGGGCGCTGTTGCTGACATGGTCGCCTTCTTTCACGTTTCAGCTGGGGCTGCCAGGATGAAGGAGGTGGAGAAGCTGGAAAGCCTCCGAGAAGACTGGTGAGTGAGGAGGGCCCCGCCTGGGCTTCCCTTCCCCCTTCCCCAGCCCTCAAGTACTCTGCGCTTCTACTGGGTGGCACCCTGGGTCCTTCGGGAGCTGGAGCTGGAAATGTCTCTGGGCCAGCTGCCGTTTGCTGACTGGTGACAGGCTTTGGAGTTTAAGGGCCCCTGTGAGAGGCACAGGCTGTTTCTCCCTGCCTCGGTTTCCCTCTCAAGGGCCTCCTCACTCAGATTCTATCAGTAATACAGATTATTTCAAAGTCTTTGGGATTTGGGCGGGAAAGGAGACGGGAAAGCAGTAGGCAGGCCCGGAGCCCTTACTGTGCACCAATGTGCTAGCCCTTTTTACAATTATATTTTTGATTCTCATAACAAACCTGAGAAACAGGTGCTCTTAATGATCCCCATTTTACAGTTGACAAAACCGAGGTAGACAGAGGTGAAGTGACTTTCCCAGACTCACACAGCTAGGAAGTGTCCAAGGCTGAATTTGAACTCCTGACTCGGTGCCAGCACTCTCCCCCTGCACCACTGGCTGCCTCTGGGGGATCTTTGACCAGCAGACTGCTTTGCCAGGCAGGTGTCCTTCCGCCTGCATTAAGGGAAACTTGAGCATCAGCTGGCCACTGGCTTCCTCCATGTGAGCAGCGCCCTGGGCCAGGAAATGAGACCTGAAGGGCCTCAGGGGTGCCTTCGAACCCCTTCCCCATCCTCTCCCACGACCTATTCATCTTTATCCACGGTGCTAGTGATCCGACGGTCCCCCCAGCATTCCCTTGCCCCTATCAGGGCCTTCACAGCTAGTGAGAAGGGGCCTAGGCACCTCTAGGAACGTCTTCCCCTGAACCAGAGCCCCTTTCCTGCCGGCTGGGCCTGGAGAGAGCCCCCCCCCCCAGCAGAAAAGTCAGGGTGTTGGGGGCAGCCAAAGGGGTTTGTGGGATGTCCGCAGGGGGCACTGCCTGAATTCTGGAAAAGGGCCCCAAGAAGCCTTTCCAGGGGAGAAACCCAAAACCTGCTTGGAGTGGGCAGTGAGGCGGC
This sequence comes from Sminthopsis crassicaudata, assembly GCF_048593235.1. Taxonomy (NCBI): domain Eukaryota; kingdom Metazoa; phylum Chordata; class Mammalia; order Dasyuromorphia; family Dasyuridae; genus Sminthopsis; species Sminthopsis crassicaudata. The sequence goes on along the minus strand of NC_133618.1, from coordinate 998,445 downwards.
TGGCTCCCTCCAAACCTGGGACCAGCCTGGGACTGGGAGGGCTGGTCCTGCCCTCCCAAGTATTTCCAGGGGGCCAAGTCCTTGAAAAAAGTGAAATTTGTAACTAAAATCTACTCCCTGTTAATTTCCACGTGTGAGGGCGTGACCGGAGTGCTAAGAGGGGAATCAAGGCCACATCCCTGCTGGGGGGGAGGGGGGCACTGACCAGGGAGCCTGGGGGGCTGTGAAGAGGGGAATCAAGGCCATGGTCCTGTGGGGGCGCTGACCAGGGTGCTGAATGGGCTGCTAAGAGGGGAATCACTCCCATTGTCCTCTGGGGGCGCTGAGCAGCGTGCTGAGTGGAGCTGCTAGGAGGGGAATCATGGCCACATCCCTGCTGTGGGGGCGCTGACCGGGGTGCTGAGGGGGCTGCTAAGAGGGGAATCACTGCCATTGTCCTCTGGGGGCGCTGACCGGGGTGCTGAGGGGGCTGCTAGGAGGGGAATCACGGCCACATCCCTGCTGTGGGGGCGCTGACCGGGGTGCTGAATGGGCTGCTAAGAGGGGAATCACTGCCATTGTCCTCTGGGGGCGCTGAGCAGCGTGCTGAGTGGAGCTGCTAGGAGGGGAATCATGGCCACATCCCTGCTGTGGGGGCGCTGACCGGGGTGCTGAGGGGGCTGCTAGGAGGGGAATCTCAGCCATGTTTCTGTAAGGGTCTCCTTGCCTGCTGAGCTCTCTTGCCATGAGGGGTGTGCAGGCTCTTGTTTGAGGAGCGGCTGGGGAGGAGGGCTGTCAGTGGGTTGTTGCTGGTCTGGTGAACATGGCCCTCAGGTGCAGGGGATGGGAGCTGCTTGTGTGCTAGGGAGAGCTTTTCTGGGAGTTTTAGGACCATTCGGGGGCTGAGGGGTTGCACTGTAATCCCTTGCTTCTCCCCCAAACCCAGCACAGGGTGCTATGCATGGTCATCCCCCGGGACCCGTTTCCACCAGTCTCTAGTGGGGACAAGGAATTCTCCACGTTGGGGGTCCATTGTCACCAAGCAGTGCCAGGGACTTGGGTTCCCTGCCCTGAGGAGCCAGGCACCGCCCGGCCTCTGCCCTTGTGCTCCCCCTCCTCCATGGCCGGGGGCGCTGGCCTCCCAAGGCCGCAGGCTCAGCTCCTTCCTTTGTCCCGTAGGGTTTGTGACTCTGGAGCCGAAGGGCAGACCCTCCATGGCGGCCAGGCCAAAAGCTGCGAGCTGCTCTTCGACAGCCTCTTGGAGGAAGCCCAGAAGATTGGCACCGAGTGCTTGCCCTCCACCGACAGGAGACAGGTGGGTGTCCGGTGCCCGGGCCGAGCCTTTCGGCCCCACCCAGGGGCCTCAGAAATTTAGCTTCCCAAGGGTGAGGTGGGATTTTTGCAGGAAGATGTTGGGGGGCTGGAGGGCTGGAGCAGCTCCTGACTGCACAAGGCAGGGACCCCATATTAGAGCCGCCTGATCCTCCCCCCTCCCTTTGGGGCAGCACCCTCCAGGGAGGATGCCCAGAAACTGCAGAGCATCTTGGGAGGGAATCCAGAGGCTGGGGCCAGACAGCGGAGGACAGCTCAGCTGGGACGCGGCTCCCAGAGAAGGCTTGGAGGAGCAGGTGCCCTGGTTGGCCCCTATTTCCCAGGGGCACACTGAAGCTTGAGATCCAGAGGGAAATGGCCTGCCTAGACAGGTGTGGGGGGCGCTTGCCACCGTGCGGCTGCTGGGATTTAGGCCCCGTGTGTGGGAGCCCCAGCTCATATTCCCAGCCTGGGGGATTGTTGGGCTCTGCCCTCCCTCCCTGAGCTGAAAGCACTTCTTGGAACTTTGGGGGAATCGCTTTGCCCTGAGGGCGGCGCTGTTCCCAGAGACCAGGGAGATGCTTCCCAGCAGAACGTCCCGGGTGCCCGAGAGGGGCTCACTGGCTCCTTCCCGGTGCATCTCCCCAGCAGGTCACCCTGGGGGTGGCCGGCCTGACTGCCTCAGTTTCCCTTGTGGCCTCTCACAGGCTGACGTGAGCATTAAGCTCTGGAAGAATGGGTTCACCGTGAACGATGAGTTCCGCAGTTACGGGGACGGGGCCAGCCAGCAGTTCCTGAATGCCATCAGAAAGGGGTACGTGGCCGGGATGGGGTGTCTGAAGATGGGGGGGGGGCTTTTTGTTGCCTCTCGCTTGTCCCAGAGTCCCCGGGGGTGGAGGGAGGCCCCAAGGTCACTGCTGTGTCCCTCCCAGAAACGAAGGAAGTCTTGCCAAGAACGCTCGAGACCCACTGCCCAGTCTCCATTTGGGAGGCCCGGAGAAGGCCAGGGGTCCTGGCTGGGGATCCTTTCCCCTCTCCCTCTCCTTTGCCATACCACAGAGATCTCCTCAGGGTCCCGGGCTGGCAGATGGCGGTGGAAACTAGAAGCCAGGACCTCTGGGGAGGGTGATGGGGAATCGATGGGCGTCAATCTCTGGGTGCCGGGAGGGCTGGCCCATCCAGGGCGGCTCCCCTGGGATCCCAGCTGAATGGGGAGACCTGCCTTCCTGAGGCAGCCCCCGCCCTCAAGGAGCCTCCAGGCTAACGAAGGTGTAGGAAGGCAGCTCCGGCCCAGGTGGCCTGTGGTAATGAAGGGGGGCCGGGGAAGGCTTCCCGGAGGAGGGGGAACTTGGCTGAGACACAAAGGCAGTCAGGGAGGCCAGTGCTGGACGGGAGAGAGGAAGGTCAGCAGAGGAGTCCAGGCGGGGAGGACGAAGGGCTCCGGAGGCCAAGCAGAACCGGGTAGCCCGGGGCCTCCCCGACTCGCTCCCTGGCGCCCTCCGGGCCTAGTGAGCCTCCAGTTCCTGCCATGATTCTCTCACGAGTGCTCTTGGGCCTCCTGCCGCTAACACGGGGCCTCCCTGCCCCAGGAGGGCCCCCAGAGCTGCCTGGGTGCGGTTTTCACTCCGCCGTGGCCCTGACTTCCGCTCTCCCCCAGGGAGCTGCCCCTGGAGCTGCAGGGCATGTTTGACAAGGAGGAGGTGGACGTGAAGGTGGAGGACAAGAAGAAGGAGGTCTACGTGTCCAAAAAGCCCCCCTTCCAGCCCTTCTCGGGGCTGGGCCACCGGCTGGGGAGGTAGGCGGGGTCCCCCGGGCTTGAAACTGGTGTGCGCTGGGCCCCCGGAGAGCCGCCCCTTGGGCCTGGGAAGGAAGTCACCCATGGGCTTTTCCCCGGGGCATGGAGGTGGGGCGCCTGCGGCCTCAGGCCGCTCTGTGCAGAGTCCCGCTCTGGAGGGCCGGCGGCACCGAGTTCTGGGCTCCAGCCTTTCCTCTCCTCCTGCAGCGCTACCCCGAGAATTGTTTCCAGGGCAAGCGGTGGGGACTCCGGGCACCCGAAGCCTCTGAGCTCCGTCCCCTTGAACCCCTCGGAGCCCATCACCAGCGTCCAGATCTGGCTCGCCGATGGGAAGAGGCTCGTGCAGAGGTTCAACGTGTCCCACAGGTGTGTGCCGGGCTGGGGGCCGGGCCGGGGGCCTGGGTCTCCGACACTCACTTCCTCAGCTCGGCCTGAGAGAGAATTTGCTGGCCCTGAAAGAGGGGGGAGGAGGCAGCCCGGACGCCGCAGGTTCTGTGAGGGGCTCTCAGCTTTTTGCAAGAGCGATTCCATCGCCCTCCAGAGTGCTCGTTATTCTGAAGGAGGAAGGCAGAGCTGGGGAGAGGGCCCCGTCCAAGGGCTCCAGCCCCACTGGAGGGAGGGGCCCTTTCCAGCGAATCAGCAGCTGCATTTAAGCAGCAAGAAATCGCCACTCACATTCAGCTGTTTCCATAGCAACCACCTGGGCCCCCTTTGAAAGAGACCTGTGAAGTAGGGGACTCTGCTCCTAACATTAAGAGCACCTGGTGACGTCACTAGGCCCGAAGCTTTTGACAAAGGCCGGTTCTGAGCCCTCTAGAGGCGCGGTCACCTGCAGTCCAGGCGGGGAGGACGAGGGGCTCCGGAGGGGGCCGCCCGGCAGGGCCGGGGGTGAAGGGCCCAGCCTTTGAGACAGGCCCCAGCAGCGGAGGACGCACAGGGCAGCTTAGAAAGGAGCTGCAGCGATTCCGCCCAGGAGCCTGGGCCGGGGGAGCCAGAGAGAGCCCACCCGGAAAACTGGGAAACGCGGAGAGGGTCTGCGGTTGCTCCTCCCCTGGGTACGCAGGCAGCATGGAGTGCAGTGGAAGACAGCCTGGATTAGAGACGGGCGGCCAGGTGGCGCGGTGGGCAGGGCGCCGGCCCGCTCCCCTAAAGCTGCGGAGGAGTCAGCGCTGGCCCAAGGGACAAACTGGGTGCTCGGCATACAGACGCACGGGCCCCACCCCCGGCGGCAGAAGCGGGAGCCGGCGCAAGCTCTCCCCCGTTACGCCCCGGGCCGGGGAGGAGGAAGCCCCCTTTGCCGGCGGATGGGAGTCCATGGCCGGCGCCGGGTGAATCGGAGGGCCGGGAGCCTCCATGTTCCCAGAGCAAGGCCTGGCGTGTAGGGCGCGGGAAGAAGTCCCGTGACCCTGGCAGGAGCGGGCCGGGTGCAGTCAGCAACAAACACTTCATAAACCCCAAGCAGGGCGGCCGTCTCCACTCGGTTTCCCGTTCACGAGCACCTGCTGTGGGCCGGGCCCGGTGCGGGCAGTGTAGACAGGATGGGGACCGGGAATAACCCAGGGACAGTGGAGCGAACACGAGTGGGAAATCTCAGAGCGTGGGGGCGGATTTCACAGAGCTGGGCCAGGACCTGGGGAAGGAAGGGCTGGAACCGCCCCTCGCTCATTCTGCCTCCTCCCTCCCCAGGGTGAGCCACGTCCGAGACTTCATCAGGAGGTACGAAGGCCCCCAGAGGAGCCGGCCCTTCGCGCTGGTCACCGCTCTTCCCGGCCTCAGGCTGCTGGACGACGCCCTCACACTAGAGGAGGCGCAGCTGCAGAACGCCGTGGTCATCCAGAGGCGCCAGGCCCCTCACGCCGCCCTGCAGGGCCTGTCCTAACCCTGGCGCTGGAGCCACTGGCTGGGGGGCCCCTGGCTGCTCTCCGGGCACCTCCCGGCCCTTTTCTCCCAGAGATCACGGCGGGGAGCCGGGAGCGGCGGGATGCGGCTGGATGGGGGGCTGCCGGCGAACAGCGGGGGTCTTGGGTCCGGCTCGTTCTAGGTGACCCTTGGAAATGGTAGATGCTTCATCTTCTCCTGGCCCTGGGCCGGAGCCTCAGGTTGAACGAGCTCTCTGGACGTCCCTCTGCTCCCCCCAGGGGCCCGCTCCTCAGGGTCTCCCCTCCCGCCCACCTCTGTCAAACAGACGCCGGCTCCTGTCGGGAGCTCCAGCGGACGCGGCGGCTGAGCTCCCCGGCGGGGCCTTCCCCCGGATTCTTTCTATGGCGACTCTAAGCACAAGCAATTAAGGCAGAGAAAGAAACAGGAGTGGAGGCCCCTCCCTCCTTTGCAGGGAGCCCCACGTGGCGTGGGCTCTCGTGGGCTTCGTACTCCTGGAAAATGCTGCAAGGGAACCCGAGCCTTCCTCCAGTCCCGTCCCGCACCCGCAGCATGGCGCGCCCTTCGTTCCGTTTGCCGAGAACCCCCAGAAACCTCAGCAGAGCAGCGCTTTGCTCCCAGCGAATTAGGACGGCGGACGCCCCCAAACCCCCCCCCCGTGCCCGATCCCTGGGGGACGTGGAGGAGGCCGCTTTGCTGGAGGACCGGCCACAGCCCCGGCGGTTGTCCCCCGCCCCCATCCTGCCCGGCAGTTTGGTCCCTCCCTTGGCATTGGCAGAATGCCCAGGGATGGGCAGGAGCTCCTTCGGGGGGAGGGAGCGCCCGCTGGCCGGCTCTCCAGGGGAGAGTGGGGTTCTGAGCCTCGGGCGGCAATCTGCCCTGGAACTGTGCAGACCGCTCCTGCCCAGGGATGAGAGCCGGCGTGGGTCCCCGGCTTCTCTGCGGGAGAATGGGGAGGAGTCCTCCTGACCTTCGACTGTTAGAACCCGTGGGGCTTCCAGGGCACCGGGCGGGTCTCGGCCACAGGGAGCGGCCCCTTCCGGCCCGCCGAGGGGCAAGGGGCAGACTTCAGTGCCTTAAAGCATTTAGGACGACGGTCACCGGAAAGGCTCGTCGGGACGTGGGCGTCTGCCCGGCCTCCCCCTCTCCCCGGCCATCGGTCAGTGTGGAGACTCAGTGTTCTAAATAAAGTTAGGAAACCGCCCAGTGCCTCTGTCTGTGTCCGGGGCAGGAGAGGGGCACAGTGAGTGTGAGTGTGTGAGACCGTGAGTGTGTGTGTGTGAGTGAGTGAGTGTGTGAGGCCGTGAGTGTGTGTGAGAGTGTGTGAGTGAGTGTGTGAGGCCGTGAGTGTGTGTGAGTGTGAGAGACCGTGAGTGTGTGTGAGAGTGAGTGAGTGTGAGTGTGTGAGGCTGTGAGTGTGTGTGAGTGTTTTTCCAGCTCCACCTGGGGCAGCGCTCATGTTGAAAACCCAGAGAAAGCGCCTGCGTTCCAGGTGTGGCTGCCTCCGGGACTGGGGAGACGCGCGTCCGAGGGGCGAGCCCCATGTGGAGAGCACGCCCTGGGAGGCTGGGGGGGCGGGGGAGGCAGGAGGGAATGGCCACAGGGTCTGACAAGTGCGGCGGGAGCCAGAGCGGCGCCTTTCTCTAGATGCGGGCGCCCGGGCTCGCCGGCACCCTCCGTCAGCCCGGCCCGAAGCCCTCGGACGCGTCCGGTCACTCACGGAAAAGCCCCTTTTACAACGAGGGGAACGGGGAAATGGAGATCACGGCGGGGCCAGGAAGCGTCCGCGGTCCCATGTGAACTCTGGGCCCTGCGCTCCCTCAGTCAGGAACGGCCCGTGTGGCCGCGTTACTTAAGACGGGAGGGGAAAGGGCGCCGTGTGTGGCCCTACTGTGTGCCGTGGGCTTCCTCACGTGTGGCTTCAGGTGGCCCTCCCCCCTCGTGGGAGACGGCGCCGCTACGATCCCGTTTCACCCAGAATCACCTCCGGAGGAGGCGCGGCTGGTGGGGGGCGGGCCTGACCTGTCTTTAATGTGTGGGTGTAATGTTTACATGTGTGTGTGAAATATGTACGTGTGTCTGTGTGTGTAAAAATGTGCAATATCTGTAAAATAGGTGTGGGTACTATGTCTGTGCGTGTGTAAAACATACATGTGTGTGTGTGGGATCCGGGTGGAATATGTGGGCATGAACATGCATCCATGTCTATGTGGGCGTAAATGTCCATAGAAGTGCGGATGTGTCAAATATACACCCCCCCCCAATCCTTTTTAAGGTGCCTTCTGGAGGCAGCCGGGGGGAGGGGCCGCCAGGAAAACTGCTCCGGGTTGGGGAAGGGGAAGGGGGTGAGGCAGCCGGTGCCCGCGGCCAGAGCCTGGCGCCCCTCCCCCCAGGACGGCAGTCTGGGCTCGGCCTGGCGCAGGGCACCACACTGGCCACATTTTGCTTTGAAGGCTTCCTCCCCGCGCCTTTCCAGCCTCCGCCCGGCCGCGGCCGCTCCATCCCTCCCTGGCCGGGAGCCCGGGCAGGTCCTGGCTCTTGGGCCGCGCTCCCCTCACTCCCCCCGCTGCTTCTCGCAGCGCCCGAGCGCCCGTCCCGGGGCCCCCAGGTCCCCGCTCCGCCTTCACCCCGGCCTCCACGGGAAGGAGACTGAAGGCCCAACCGGCCTCCGGCGGGCCCCTCCGCTGGGGGATCCCAGAACCCGGCCTCGGCCCCACCCCGGCGGCCTCTTCCTCCCCAGCGCATCTGGAGGGCGGGGGTCCTCCTGCCCCCTCCTGCCCCGCCCTCTCCAGCCCCGCCCCCAAGCCCCGGCTCCAGAAGAAGAGGAGCCGGCGCTCCTGGTGGCCACGACACCGAGGTAGAGGCGGCGGCCGGATGGCAGCTTCCACTCGGGATCGCGACCCAGGCCCCCGGATCCTCGAGGAAGAGGAGGAGCCCCCTCAGGTGAAGCGGGGGGGGGGGGCGCTAGGCCGGGGGTCAGCAGCGGCCGGGCTTCCTCCCGCACAGTTTCTCGCGGATACGGGAGGCAGCTGCGGGCCGGCGGCCCCCGAGCGGGGTGGAAGGGGGGAGGGGGACTGCTTCCGGACTTTCTCGGAGCCAGCCTCCCCCCCCCCCCCCCCCCCGCGGCCCTCCCACCGCTCTCTATGACTTGGCTTTCCGCGGCTGGGGAAGTGTGAGGGCGTGAGCTGCCAGATAACGGCTAGAGGGGGCCCAGGGAGGGCCGGGGCGGCGGGTGGGGCCCCGGGGCGGCCTGGGCGCCCGCTCCTCCCCAGGACGGTTCCCGGGGCTGGCGCAGACCCCCGCACCTTCTCTGCAGCCGGGGGGGGAGGGGGACAAGGGGCTATGGTCAAGCGGCCGCCCTCCCACCCCGCTGGAGGCTCTGCACCCGCCTGGCCGGCCGTCTACACTCTCTCCCACGCACACTCATGCATGTTCCCGCATCCTTATGTGCCCTCTTGCACTCATTTTCTTTTTTTTTTTTTTTATTCATTTTTCCAAATTATCCCCTCCCTCCCTCCACTCCCTCCCCCCCCCCCCATGGCAGGCAATCCCATACATTTTACATGTGTTACAATATAACCCAGATACAATATATGTGTGTAAATACCATTTTCTTGTTGCACATTAATTATTAGATTCCGAAGGTACATGTAACCTGGGTAGATAGACAGTAGTGCTAAGAGTTTACATTCACTTCCCAGTGTTCCTTCTCTGGGTGTAGCTGATTCTGTCCATCATTGATCAATTGGAATTGGATTAGCTCTTCTTTATGTTGAAGACCTCCACTTCCATCAGAATACATCCTCATACAGTATTGTTGTTGAAGTGTATAGTGATCTTCTGGTTCTGCTCATTTCACTCAGCATCAGTTGATGTAAGTCTCTCCAGGCCTCTCTGTATTCCTCCTGCTGGTCATTTCTTACAGAGCAATAATATTCCATAACCTTAATATACCACAATTTACCCAACCATTCTCCAATGGATGGACATCCATTCATCTTCCAGTTTCTAGCTACAACAAAAAGAGCTGCCACAAACATTTTGGCACATACAGGTCTCTTTAGTATTTCTCTGGGATATAAGCCCAGGAGTAGCACTGCTGGCTCAAAGGGGACGCACATTTTGATAACTTTTGGGGCATAGTTCCAGATTCTTGCCCTCATTTTCACACTCATGCACACGCACCCCCGCTAGGAGGGCGCCCGCCCGCGGCCCCACAGCTCGGAGATTCCAGGGAGGCCAACCACATCCGGGCCCGGAGCCTGCGGGACAGGCCTTGCCTCTCAGCCCTTCCTTCCGTTCGCCTCCATCGATCCCATTCATTGAGCATTTATTAGGAGCCAGCTGTATGCATCAGGCAGAGCGGTATTTATCAGGCAGGCAGCGCTGTATACATGGGGCCACGAAGGCCAGAGCCCCCCCCATGGCGCCGCCGCGGGGCTCTGAAGCCCCCGGGGGGGGGGCGGGGCCGCTGACACCCGCCTCTCCCCAGGATGGTCCCGGTGGGCGCCTCTCCGTGATCTCCAAGCTCTGTTACAGCCTTGGGGGCGCCCCCAACCAGGCGGCCTCCAGCGCAGCAGCCTTCTACCTGCAGCTCTTCCTGCTCGACGTGGCCCGGGTGAGAGCCTCCCGCCGGCCCCCCTCCCCCCCCCGGCCAGAGCCCCCCCCCCGCCCCCCCCCCGCCAGAGCCCCCCTCCCCGGCCAGGGCGCCCCGCCCCGGGAAGGCCCGGCGCCCTCTCACTTCTGCTCCTGTGGCCGCAGATCCCGGCCGCCCAAGCCTCGCTCGTCCTGTTCGCGGGGAGGCTGTCGGGGGCGGCGGCAGACCCCGCGGCCGGATTCCTCGTCAGCCGGAGCCCAAGGACGCGCCTGGGCCGCCTCACCCCCTGGTGAGCGGGGGGGGGGGGGGGGGGGAGGGGGGGGCGCGGGGGGGGCGGGGCCCGTCCTGAGGGACGGAGGCCGGACTCACCTTTCTTTCCCCCCCCCCCTCCCCCCCCCCCCCCAGGATCCTGGGCTGCTCGCCCTTCCTGGGCCTCACCTACTTCTTGCTGTGGTTCCTGCCCCCCGTGGGCCGCCTGCGGGCGCTCTGGTACGGGGCCTTCTACTGCCTCTTCCAGGCGCTGTCCACGGTGAGGGCTCGGGCCGGGGCGCGGGAGGGGGGGGGGCGGGGCTGGTCCCCCTCGAGGCGCTGACGCGCCCCCTCCTCCAGCTGCTGCAGGTCCCCTACTCGGCCCTCACCATGTTCCTCACTCGGGACCAGCAGGAGAGGGACTCGGCCACTGCCTATCGTGAGTGGCTCAGGGGGCGTCCGGGGCTCCCGGACTCGTGAGCAAGTATTAAGTGCCTGCTGTGTGCCAAGCACTAGGAACACAAAGATAGCCCCGTCGTGGGGATGCGGTGGGGGAGGGGGGGGAGGGAGCCTGGATGAGACTGAGGGCTTCCTGGGCAGCTCCTGAGGCTCACTTTGGGGGGAGGTGGAGGCAGGCGCCCCCCAGCCCGGAGGGTGAGCCCGGGACCCTGGCCCTGCCCCCCCAGGATGACGATGGAGATGGCCGGCACGCTGATCGGAGCCACGGCCCACGGCCTCATCGTGGCCGGCGCCCACGAGGCCCCCGCGTGCCCGGAGGCCAACCTCACGGCCCCCCCGCCGTCTCCGGCCTCGGGCGCCCCTCCGCACACGGTGAGCCGGGGGCCCTTCTGGGGGGGCCGCGGGGGCGGGCCCAGGCCCCCGTGACCGCGCCTTCCCACAGAGCCAGCGCTACATGATCGCCGCGGGGGTCGTCGCGGGAACCTACCCCCTGTGCGCCGCCCTGCTGGCCCTGGGGACCTCGGAGGAAGACGGTGAGGGGGCGGCGGGAGGGGGGGTCGGGGGGCGGGCGGGGGATGCGAAGGGCGGACCCTCTCCTAACGCTCCGCCTGCCGCGGCCTCCAGATCTCGGCGGCCTCCAGCGCAGGGGGCTCCCCTTCCTCCAGGGCCTCGGCCACACCCTCCGGCACCAGCCCTACCAGCGGCTCGTGGCTGCCTTCCTCTTCATCTCCGCCGCCGTCCAGGTACCTCCGGGCCCGGCCCCTCCCCCACCCTGTCCTCCGAGAGCCCCAGCCCCGCCCCCCCCCTCCCCACCCGGGTAGAGCCCCGGGATGGCTGACACTTCTCCCTCCCCCTCCGGAGGCGCCCCCAGAACACGGAGCCGGCCCTCGGAGCCCGGGTCCTGGCCCCCCCCAACAGCCGCGCCCTCCCGCCCCCACAGGTTCAGCAGAGCTATCTGGTCCTGTTCTGCACCCACGCGGCCCCCCTGCACAGCCACACGCAGAACCTGGTGCTGCTGGTGCTGGTGAGGGGGCCTGACAGGCCATGGGGAGGAGGGGAGCAGGTCACACGGGGGGTGGAGGCCCCGGCTGCAGGCGCTGGTCACTGTCGGGGCCCTGGTTGGGCTTGGAGCTCCCTGCCCCCCACGGTGTGGACAGCCCGGTTCCCCTCCCCCAAGGTGGCCGCTGTCCTGAGCACCCCCTTCTGGGAATGGTTCCTGCTGAGAGTGGGGAAGAAGTCCGCAGCCTGCGGGATCGGGGTGAGTGAGGAGGGGGGGCGGCCCAGGGGGGGTTAAAGCGGCCTCTAACGGCCCCTCCCCTCCACAGGCGATGGTGCCCTCTGCGCTGCTGCTGGCAGCCGTGCCCACCGCCCCCGTGGCCTACAGCGTGGCCTTCGTGTCCGGCGCCAGCATTGCCGTGGCCTCGCTGCTGCCCTGGTAGGTGGCCAGGGCCAGGCTCCTCTGGGTGGGCGGCGGGGGCAGGGGGAGGTCAGGGACACCGAAGGGAGAGGCGGGCAGGACCGGAGGGGGGCTGTGGGTTTGGCAAAAGCAAGCTGGAAGGCTCCCATCTGTGCCCAGACAGGCTGGGGAGGCTGGGAGGCCCCGGAGCTTCTGGGGTGCGAGGGAGCCCAGTGGGGGGGGATGGGCATGTAGCCCCTCCTGTGTGCCCAGGCCTGTGCTGAGTGTCCCACAATCCTCCTCTCACTGCCCCCCAGACCACCCCGGGAGGGAGGCCCAAGCAGGGGAGGAACGGGTCCTGACTCGGGTTTCCCCTCTCCGGGCCCAGCGCTCCCCCCTGGCACTCCCCCCCCCACCCTGAGTTGGAGCAGAGAGGAAGGAGGCGCTGGGGGGGGCCGGTGGCCCGCGGGGTCACCCACACCCGGGGCTCTGTCCCAGGTCCATGCTGCCCGACGTCGTGGACGACTTCAGGCTCCAGAGACTTCCTCTGAAGGACCTGGAAACCATCTTCTACTCTTCCTACGTCTTCTTCACCAAGCTGTCGGGGGCCGCGGCCCTGGGCATCTCCACCCTGAGCCTGGAGTGAGTGACGGAGGCTGGGGGGCCGGGCCCGAGGGGAGCAGGGGTGTGAGGGGGCCGGGGGGGGGGGGCCGGGAGGGGGCCTGGCCTCCTTGTGCAGCCTTGGGGCCCCGGGGCGGGGGGCTTTCTGTCCGGAGAGTGTTTGGGCTCCTCCCGGGTCGATCCTGCCCCCCTGATGTCCCAGGGGTTGGGGAGGTCCCCGAGGACAGATCACTTCCACCGAGTCGCCCTCCCTCCCTGTTTCCCAGTGACACAATTTCCTCGGGGGTCCTCGATCCGCCGCGTTGCGGGCCTGGGCTCCGAGCCGGGGAGGGCAGGGGCTTTACGGGGTCGTCTCAGCTTCGCAGGGTACGAGTCCGGGGCCTGTAAGCAGTCTGAGCAGGCGGTCCTGGCGCTCAAGGTCTTGATCGGAGCCGTCCCCACCAGCATGGTGCTGCTGGGGCTGGCCATTCTGTCGGCGTACCCCATCACGGAGCAGCGGCGCCAGGAGACCGCCCGCAAGCTGGATGTGCTGAGGTGGGCCCCGGCGCACTCCCAGCCTGGCCGCGCTGACCCGAGGCTCGGGGAGAAGGGCCCAGTGACCGGGGAGAGGGCCGGCGGGTGGAGAATGGCCCCGGAGTCCGGGAAGGGCTAAGGCGAGAGCTGTAAATTGGGGAACCTTCCGCCAAGCCCTAGTGAATCCCGGGAGCGGGGAGAGCACCCGCTGCCGCAGCGTGGGGGGGAAGCCCTGGGGGTCGGAGGGCACGGTCTGGAGAGAAGCAGACTGAGCCGGAGGAGGAGGACGGGAGGGAGGCTCAAGGAGAGGCCACAGGCTGCAGAGAGCTGAGGATGGAGGAAAGGCCACTGGTCCCCTGGGAGAGCTCGTTGGAAGGGGTCTAGGAGGCGGTGGGGGGAAAGTGGAGGCCCCGAGTGCAGAGTCTAGCCAGGATGGGGGAGAGAGAAGGTCAGTGAGGGCCCGGGATTTGGGAGAGCTGGCCATGCCCCAGGCAGCAATGAGAGAATAGTTAGGGGAGACGACGAGAGGGGGCAGCTGGCTAGGAGATGAAAGGGGGCTGGTGGAGGAGCTTGGGGAAGGGAGGGGGCCATCTTGAGCAAACGAGGTTTGGGGTGGGGAGGGGAGCGCAGGGGCCGGGTTTGGAGGGAGGGCGTGGGGGCCGGTGGGAGCGGGAGCCCACCCTCAGCTTGGCTCTCTTCTCCAGGAAGGAGGTGTCCACGCCAGGACCCCCAGTCCCAGCCGAGCCCAGGGTGGAGCCACAGCTCTGACCACGGGGCCCTGAGCCCAGCCCAGCAGCGCCACGCCCGGCGAAGGCCTTGGACTCTAGCTCCCAGCCTGGCTTCCGCCGGGCTTTAAGAAGGATGGGGCTCAAAATGTGAAGTGGGAAGGTAATCCCACGCCAGCGCTCAGGCTGGTGCTTCCCCGGAGCCTGCCGGCCTCTGCTCATCCCCAGAGCTGCCAGGTACTTATCCCCAGAGCTGCCAGGTACTTATCCCCAGAGCTGCCAGGTAGCCGGGCCACAGCCCTTCTTGGAGCCTGAAAGACATTTCCCTTATTCCCATTCCATATGTCCGAAGACATTTCCTGATGTTGATCCTCTCCCCCTCCCTCCCCACTGCTCCGAATGCAGCATCCCCCCCACTTCCACAGTCGCCCTGGATCCTTCAAGAACTCTTCCCCGCCTCCCTCCACTGGCTTATCCAACATGGCGCCAAGGCCCCTGCTTCCGTCTCAGCAGCCTCTCCCAGACACGCCCCTCCGCTCCTCTGAACCAGACCCTCATCCTCACACCCTGCAGTGGCTTCTGGGGGCTCCCCCATCTCAGCTCTGGGTATTCTCGCTGGTGTCCCCCAGGCTGGAACACTCTCCCTTCTCCATTCCCCAATTCAAAAAGCCCCCTTCTCCAGGAAGCCCTCCCTAACCCTTCTTCACGGCAGTGCCTTTCCTGTTAACTTGTTTTGCGTATTGTCGTCCCCAGCCCCGACCCCCCAACTAGATTGTAAGCTCCACAAGGTCAGGGACTGGGTCTTTTTGTACCTTGGCGCCTGGCACACAGCAGGTGCTTAATAAAGGTTTATTGAGTGATTACCTGCCAAAAACCAACAGCTTATAATTCCTTCCCCAAGTTTCAGAAAGACAGAAGGGGCAGTTTTGCAGAAACTGGAGCAGGTGCCCCCCCCCCAGCACTAAAGAAGTGTGTCCTTTTCTGATTTAAAGCAAAAAAGCAAAACAAAACAAAAAATAAAGTTGTACTGAGGGGGTAGCAGGTCCGCCCCCTACCATGGAGGCTGGGCTTGGATTCCTTCGTGGGTCTGGAACTTGTCTGCCGCCGCCTCCACCGGCTGATGTCTAAGTGCAGAGGGGAGCTCTCTGACCAGCGGGCCCGGCTGAATCCAGCTGCGTCCTTGCATGGCCCAAGAAACCTCTGCCGGCTGCTGTAGGAGGGTCTGATCTTCGAATTCAGAGACACTACACTGGACTGCACAGATGCCACTTATTTCTGAAATCCTGCCCATTTCTAATGGCCCCTCCCCCATGTAAAAATGGCTGCTTCCAACATGGAGAGCGTTTGTTAAAAGTTTACTGTGTGCCAGGTATGGTGCTGAGTGTGGGGGAAACAAAGACAAGACAGACAGCTCCTGTCCTCAGGAAGCAAAGAGCTGGAAAGGGGGAGGGAAGGAGAAAGAGTGAGGGACCCAAGGAAGTCGGGGCAGCTGGGGAAGAAGCGGAAAGTCCAGAAATTGAATCGTGACCAGACTAAATGAGCAAGGTGATCAAGCAAAGGATTTCTCGATTTAAAAGGGAGGGGGAGAGCGCTGGCCTGTGGATGAAGGGTGGGAGGAGGTCCCGCAACAGAGAAACAGCTCAGCAAAATCCCCTGACCACAGCTATGGAGTCGCATCTCTGCTACAAGGAAGGGGGGTGTTTCCTCAAGCACACTCTGGAACCATGTCTGGCTGCTGAACCGAACCTGGCTTCTGATGCTCCTAGGGCTCTTTCCAGTGCGGCTCCCGAAGGAGCCTATTCTCCACTCTTGGGATGCAGTAAAATTCTACTCCCCCCCCCCCCATGTCACTTGTTGGGTCTTTGCTTAATCAGCAGATATTCATGGCATGCTCTTAGTCATTCTCCCGGTGCCCTGCAGCTGTGGTGTCCCTCAGGTTCTGTGCTGGGCTCTTCTTCTGGTGACCTCTCTCAGCTTCTGTGGGTTTCATGCCATCTCTGTGCTGAAGATCCTCAAATCTACCAATTCTGCCTCAATTTCTCATCTCCAACTGGATGTCCAGTAAACACCTGAAACTCAATGCGTCCAAACCACAACTTAGTGACCCCTAACCCTCCCCCTCTACCTTTCTATCAATCACCCAATGTGGTGCCAAGGCCTGATACTACTTCTGTAGCCTTTTTTGGTGATTTTTCGCCTCCTCAGCATTTCTAGTCCATTTCACCTCTGCAGTATCTCTGATCCATTTTACCTTCCCACAACATCTCTGATCCATTTCACTTCCCCAACATCTCTGGTCCATTTCACCTCTGCGGCATCTCTTATCCATTTCACCTCTGCAGCATTTCTAGTCCATTTCACTTCTTCAACATCTCTGATCCATTTCACCTCCCCAACATCTGTAGTCCATTTCACCTCTGCAGTATCTCTGATCCATTTTACCTTCCCACAACATCTCTGATCCATTTCACCTCCCCAACATCTCTGGTCCATTTCACCTCTGAGCATCTCTGGTCCATTTCACTTCTGCTGCATCTCTCAGATTCTCTCCTCTGTCCCTCCCCTCTCCCTGGTGCGGAGCCTAATCACCAAATGCCCAGGCTGTTGCAAAAGTTGCTGGGGTATTGCTGTCCTCAAGTTTTTACCCACTCCAGTCCATCCTCCCTTCAGCTACCAAAGTGATTTTCTGAAAGCACAGGTCCAACCATGTCACTCCTTACTCGACAAACTCCATGGCTTCCCATGGTCGCCAGGAACAAATACAACATTCTCCATATTAAAGCCCCCCATAAACTCACCACCTCCTCCCTTTCCAGCCCAAAAGTTTTTCCCGATCCCCTCAGAGCTAGTGCCTCCCCTCTCAGATTGTCGTTTAATCCTTCATGTGTCTTGTTTGTGCACAGTCGTCTTCATGTTGTTTCCACCATTAGATACTAGCTCCTTGAAGGCAAGGACTGTTCTTGCCAGTCCCTGCATTTCCAGTTCTTAGCACATGGCTGGCACACAGAAGGTGCTCAATGCATGCTCGCTGACTGGCTGACTCACTAGTAGAGTCAGGAGGCAGGAGAGGGAGACATTAATAATAGAGTATTTAGTTCCAGGATTTGCTTCTTGGACTCTCGAGAGTATAACTAACCATGGGGCTTGCAGCATGATCCCGTTCCCTCATTGCTCCCATTAGGGGTATAGCCTAGATCCCCCATTCCAATCTTTCCTGGGCCAGAAAGCCAGTGCTGGGGGTGGGTCAGCAGAGAGAACTGGCCTTAGCCATCTTCCTAGGTATTGTGGCTCTGCTGGGCCCCACCCCCAGCCTCGTCTTCCTTCCCTTGACCAGATGGGGTGGTTCAGGAGGGCCACAAAGCGTGGCCTTGATTGTTGGTAGGAATCCTGGGGGTGTCCTCCACTGGGTCTATGGCAGCAGGTGAGGGGAGTTGGGCCACGCTGACCCGAGTGCTGTGCCAGGTGTGGTAACTCACCCCGCTAAGAGCTATAGGTCTCCTGGTGAGGGGGGAAGGACCTTTTCAGATATTCAAAACAGGGAGGGAATCCCCCATGACCATGAGGCGGGGACATTTCCTGAAAATGGGAAGGTTGGAAGTTGGTGGTGTGGCCTGGGCACATCCTTCAGGTCCCTGAATCCATAGGGATTATGTGGTGAGAAGCAAGTCCCATAAGGAAGCCAATTTCCAGCATTCAAATTCTTGACAAGTGGGCTCCAATTAGCCCCCTAGTATCCCAGACCTAAGGCTAGAAAGGTTCTCAAAAGGCATCTAGCCCCCTCCCTTTATTCTGAAGAGCAGAAAACTGAGCCCCCACGCTCAATTGGGAGGTAATAACCTCCCTGGCTTCTATTTAAGTCTCCACTAAAATCTCCCCTTCTACAGCATGGGTGAGGAACTTCCAGCCCGTGGGCCATATATAGCCCCTGAAATCATTTGCTAAAGCAACTACCAGCGACGATGAGCCAAAAACTAGATATAGCAATCTGCCACTGCCTAAGTTCCATGTGCTGATAATTTTGTATGATGTCATAAAGATCTAAATGGCCTTTGGCAGAAAAAGGGATCCCCAGCCCTGCTCTGAAGGCAGCCTTCCCCAGCCCCTTCAATCCAGAGCCTTGCTTCTCGTGTCCCGGTCCCTACGTGTACCTTGCTGGGTTATGTTTGCATGTTGTCTTCCCCATTAGACTGTAAGCTCCCTGAGAGCAGGGACTGCCTTTTGCCTTCCTATCTCTAGCTCTTAGCGCAGTCCCTGGAAAACAAAAAGCATTTAATGTTTACTTGGACTAACTGCCTCTGTGCTCGGCAATGCTCTTTTGTCACTGGCTTGGGGCGCAGGGAGAAGGCAGGTCGTGGAAAGAGTTGCAAGTTCAGACTCTTTTATAAGAGCCCAGGTTGCCGTGGGCCTTCCACACTTGTGAGATGCAGGTCACTCAGAGGCAAAGAGCCCCCCCTCATTAGGGCAGGGACCATAAAACTATTTTTTAAAATAGAACATTTGTGGAATACTCAGTCAGAGCAGACATCATTGTAATTCAAAGTAAAGGAATCAAAATTTAATTTAACAAGCAGATTGAAGCACAGGAAAAATCCAAAAGGAAAGCCATGTTTTTGTCAACAAAAAGGTTTGGCTCCCGGAGCTCTGTTCTCCTGCTCATACCCTCTTCCTTTGTCTTCCCAAAGAGGAGATGGCCAAGGGTGGCCGCCTGCCTCAGAAAGGATCCCCGAGCACAGTTCCCCAATTCTCACATTTAGATTCATTCAAAAAGTGGAAATAGCCCAGGAAGAGGAGGGAAGGCCCCAGACCCTACCTCATCTGGAAGGAGTGTGTCAGAGGGCCTAGCGTCCGAGGCCTGCGGCAGAGAAGACCAAAGGGTCGGCAGGAAAGTCTGGAGGGGGTGACGGTGCCTGGCCCAGAGGCGCATGTCCTCGTAGAGGACTTAAACCCTTCAGCCCCGGCACCAGGCCCGTCTGCCATTAGCTCAGACAACAGCTTAGCACCCCTTCCTTCCTATGAGAGGCCGGCTGGGCTCTGAGGTCTGTATGAGGCCCAGGGACCTACGGGGTCCTCCACAGGTCCTATCACAGACAATGGGGAGGGAACCCGGCCACCTTCTTCAGAACCCTGAAGAGCCCCAGAATGTTGCAGGGCTGGAAGAGGGAAAGGGGCCCCTGCATCATTAGAGCTCGAAGATGGCTTCAAGGCCCTTCCTGAGCCTCTTCTTGAGCTGGCTACTCGGGAGGGAGCCCAGGGATGACAGAGGAGGGCCCAAGGAACAAGAGGAAAGCGCTCGGCTGGCTTCCCAGGCCTGGAGCCACAAGAGCTTCACCACTCTGGTCAGCCCGGAGGCCTCCCGACGTCCGCAGGCCCAAGCTGCCGGGGGCACTATCACTCAAGAAACGGAGGCTCCAGGAGCACAGGCTGGAGCCCGAAGGGGAAAGTGGCCTGGAGAGGCGGACAAATGGCCACAAAGGTGGTGTCCGAAGGGGGGCTTAAATACAAAAGTGACAGGCCGCGGGCCTGAACTGGCTGGCAAACGGGCGACAATGGCCGGGTGGCCGACAATCCTATTTTTAAAAAAGGATAAAGAGGAAGAGAAGACTCCTTCTGGGCACCCACCCAAGTGGACACCAAGGGGAGAAACAGCAGCCAAGACACCCACAATTCACGGGCAACAAAATCCAAGAAGGGAGTCCCCGGGGAAACCAGCCTTCAGCGCCTGGGAGGTCCTGAGGCCGGGGGCCCACAGGCCTTCAGGAGAGTTCTCGAAACAGCCAGGAGCAAAGCCAAGGCCTGGCAGGCCGGCTCTGAAGAAAGGAGCCGCAAGGAGAGCGGCACGCTGGGGAGGGGAGGGTGCGTGGGCACAGACGGCCAGGCCCCTGAGACGGCAGGAAGCAGAGATGTGGCAGCCGGTGGGGAGCCATGCCCCCCACTGCAATCCTGGCAGCTGCTGGAGCAAGCCCCCTCTTCCCTCCTTTCTACCCCTTCTTCCTCCCTTCTCTCCTCCTTTACATCCTTCCAGACTCTTTCTTCCTCTATTTTCCTCTCCTCCTCTTCTCTGCTCCTTTCCTCCTTTCTTCTATTCTCCTTTCCTTCCTTCCCTCTATCCTTTCTTCATTCTATTCTCCTTTCATTCCTTCTGTCTTCTCTCATTTCATTCCTTCCTTTTAGCCTCTCTCCTTCCTCTATTCTCATTTTCTTCCTCCTATCTCCCTTCCTTCCCTCTTTCCATCTATCCCTTCTTCCTTCTATCTATCCTCCCCTCCTTCCTTCCTCTATTCTCCCCTGCTCCTTCTTCCCTTTTTCCTTCTATTCTCCCTCTTTCCTCCTTTCTATCCTCCTTCCTTCCTTCCATCTTTCCTTCCTCCTTCCTTCCTCTCTTCTTCCTCTCTTCTCCCCTGCTCCTTCTCGCTTTCCTTCCATTATCCCTCCTTTTTTCCCCTCCTTCCTCCTCCTCCTGCCCTCCCAAAGATGGAAGAAATAAGAAATCAGAGCAGCTGCTCAAAAGCAAGCTGGCTGAGGAGGAAGA
Source organism: Sminthopsis crassicaudata (assembly GCF_048593235.1). Classification (NCBI taxonomy): domain Eukaryota; kingdom Metazoa; phylum Chordata; class Mammalia; order Dasyuromorphia; family Dasyuridae; genus Sminthopsis; species Sminthopsis crassicaudata. The sequence goes on along the minus strand of NC_133618.1, from coordinate 978,393 downwards.
GGGGATTTGCACCAATGTGGCTGCAGCAGGAGCTCCCCCAGGCCCAGCCATTGCACCTCCTCCACATCTCGGGGCAGCGCCTCCTCTTCCTCTCTCCTCTGACCCAACTCCAGCCCGGTGCAGGCTCCCCCCCAGCCTGGACCCCGCAGTCAGGGGGGGAGAGCACAGCCTGTCCCCATCTCTCCCCCCTCCAGCCACCACAGGGATCTTCCTGAAGCACCAGTCTAGCCACCCTGCCCCCCTTCTCAGGGCCCATCACCTCCAGGAGCAAATGAGCTCTCCCCCCGCCCCCAGGCTTCTCCCAGCTGCCTCTCTACCTCCCTTTCCAGCCAGCATCTGTGGCTTCCCTCTGCCCGGGCCATCCCCTCCTCCCTGGAACACTCCCCGTTTTTCTTCTGCCTCTCAGCATCCGGAGGTTCCCTCACTCAAGACTCAGCTCGGGGCCCTGCTCCTGGCTCCCCCCCCACTCTCTGGTCTTCCTCTGGTGTCCTTCTCCACAGGCGGGGTCCCCGCGGACGCCCTCCTCGCGGAGCCAGGCCCGAGCATTTGGGGCGGGGCGTGCTAGAAGGAACAGAACCGGCCTATTGCGTACCAGGTACTGGGATAAGCTTTTACAGTCCTCACAACCACCCCGGCAGGGAGGCCGTGGCGATGGCCATTTTACAGGTGAGGAAGCCGAGGGCAGGCAGGGGTCGTGACTCCCCCGGCTCGTAGCTCAAGCCTCGTTGGCGCCTGGACGCCCTCAGCCCCCGTGGCAGCCACAGAAAGAGAGAGACTCCTTGGTGGCGGTGGCGGCAGCGTCACCAGACTGTATTCTTCCTGTCTCTCTGCAAAGTGACACAGCGGCCCCTTTCAGACCCAACTGTCCCTGAGAGTGCCAGACGTCTCAACGGCGCAGAATAGCCTCGCAGAGGGGTGGGCACCGCTCAGGTGCAAATGTGCGCTCCGCAGAAGGACGCCGCCTCACTGCATGGGAGAACCCAACCCGCAGGCGCTGCCGTGGGCGCTGGCGCTGGCACTGGCGCTACCCGCTGCTGCTGCCGTTGCCCGCCGGCGCTGCCGCTGCCGTCGCGGATGATGATCTCCTGGGAGGCCGAGAAGATTAACGGGATGAAGCCTTCGCTGTCGGCGGAAAGGAGGATCCAGAGGGAGCCTGGAAGTCCAAGAGAGAGGGGTCAGCCCTCCTCCTGCCGAGCAGCCCGTGCCCTTGGCCCGAGAGGCCCCAGGAGGGCCCCGGCTGTCCACGGCTCCTGCCTCTTGCAGCCGGGGGAAAGGTCTCCGGCCTGTTTTGCTTTCGAACACTCTGCCCTTCTGATCCCCCTTCTCAGGCCAGAGCCTTGCCCAGCACCTCTCGAGAACCCCGCCTTCACACATGCTGGGTGCCCAACAGCACCAAGCCAGCGCAGGGCACGCAAGAAAGTGTTCCTGACCCCGGGACCCGCCTTCGCTGCTCATGCTTTTGGCGTCCACATCTCCCTTTTGAAGCTCACAAAAGCTCCGGGATGGAAACTGAGGCAGAGTTTCAGTGAGAGCTAAACATGGCTAAAGATGGTCAAGAGAGAAGGGGCTTCAGAGCAGCCTTGGCTCAAGGGTCAGCCCGAGGCCTCCGTGTTGTCAGCTGGAAGGTCTGGGGTGCGAGGGAGAAGGGCCTGAAGCGGGGAGGTTCACATGAGCCATCCCACTTCCCCCAGCAGATCACCACCATCCCTGCCATCCCGCCTCCTCCAGATCACCACCATCCCTACCATCCCCCCTCACTGCTCTTCATTCTTCCTTATGCTGGCTCCTTCCCACTTACCCACAATGTCCAGGTCTCCCTATCCCCCCAAACCCCTTTCCTGGCTGTTGTGTCTCATCTGCTCCCTGCGGGGTCTCCGCTTCCTCTCCTGCTCTCTGAAGCCATCTGGCTTCCAACCTGATCCTTCCACCAAAACTGCCCTCTCCAAAGCGACCAGTGTCGTCTCAGTGTCCAGATCCAGAGGCCTCTCTCCATCCTCACTCTCCCGGACCTCCCTGCAGCTTTTCATCCTGCTGCTCACCCTCCCCTCCGAGAGACCCTTTTTTCTGGGTTTCTAGGACTCTCTCCTGGCTCTCCTCCTCCCTCTCTGCCCACTCCTCCTCTGTCTCCTTGAGTGGATCCTCTCTAGCTCACACCCTAACCACAGGTGGCCCCCAGGGTTAGGTCCCGAGCCCTCCGGTCTCTTCTTCCTCGTGACCTCATCGTCATCTCTGTACAGGTAACACCCCAAGATCTCTCTCCCCCGAGCTTCTATCCCCAATCACCAAGTGCCTAGGGACATGCCGATGGGAAGCCACAGGGCCATTCAAATGCAACATGCCCCATACAAATGTTTCTCTCTTGCAGACTTGCTTATTTCTTTTTAAAACTGTTACATTCATTTCCCCCTCCCTCTCACCCCGCTCCAGACTAGGAAAGGCCACCATTTGATACAAATGTATCACTACATGTAAAACCACAAGAGGCAACAGACTCTATCAGGTCTTTCTCTGGAGGTGGATTCTTTGGACAATGTTGCCATTAACGTATACAATGTATTCTTGGCTTTGCTCATTTCACTCCTATTTCACACAAGTCTACCTGTGTTTTTCTAAGGTCATCGAGCTCATCCTTTCTTTAGCACAGAATCATACAGCATAATTTGTTCAGCCAATCCCCAGCTGATGGGCAGCCTCCGACTTGCAGTTCTTTGCCACCACAAAGAGAATTGCTATAAACATTTCAGAACACAGGATCTCTCTTTCCCTGAACATTTCAGGAAACAGACCTAATATTGGTATCGCCAGTTTTATAACTCTCTGGGCATGATTCCAGGTTGCTCTCCAAATGGTTGGATCAGTTCACGGTTCCACCAACAGTGTAACTAACGTCTGTGTTTTTTTAAACTCTTCCAACATTTGTCATTTTTTTCCATTCTATGATTTTAGCCCATCGGAGAGATGGTGTTTCAGAGTTGTTTTAATCTGCATTTCTCTAATCAATAATATAAAGCATTTTTATGTGACTATAAATAGCTTTGATTTCTTTATCCAAAAACTGCTCGATCATACCCTTTGACTATTCATCAATTGGGGAATGACTCATATTCTCAATGTATTTGAGACGAGACATTTTTCTGAGAAAATGTCTACAAAATTTCTCCCAAAATTTTCTGCTTTCCTTCTAATCCTGGCTACACTGCTTTTATTTTACAAATTTTTTAAACTAAATATAATCAAAACTATCCATTTTATATTTCACAATGCTCTAATTTATTCATAAATTCTTCTTTCACTCGTAAGTCTTTTAAATCATATTTGCGCTCTAATTTTAAGTTATCTAATATCATGTTCTATTTTGCTTGTGATAGCTCCCTTTATATTTAGGTCACGTATCCATTTTGCCTTTATCTTGGAAAATGCCATAAGATATTGGATTGTACCCAATTTCTTCCAGACAGTGCCTTCCAAAGCTTGTCCAACAAATTTTGCTTCTCATCATACAGTGAATTCTTATCCCCAAAGCTTAAATCTTTACATTGGTCAAACCCAAAGTTACTAATTATTTACTGAGCACTGTACATTTACTTTGTTCCAATGATTCACCTTTCTGGTACATGACCAATACCAGAGAGTTTTTGTAATTACTGCCTTATAGTTTAAAATCTGATAAGGTTAAGCCTCCTTCCTTTACATTTTTTTTCATTAGTATTTGATATTCTTGACTTTTTGTTTTAAATTAGTTTCATTTTTCTCTAGCTCAATAAAATACTTTTTGGTAATTTAATTGGGATGGTATTAAACAGAGTAGTTGAGGCAAAATGATCATTTTTATTATATTGGCTCTTCCTATCATGAATAATTGATACTTTTTTTCATTATTTAAATCTGATTTTATTTGTTTTATAATTATATTCATGTAGTTACGGGATTTGTCTAGGCAGATATATTTTCTGGCAATTTATGCTGCCTACTATTATTTTAAATGGGGTACATCTTAGTTTGTCTTCTTGCAGGGTTTTGTTAGTGACAACTTATAACTTATTTCAGATTAATCTTAAATAAGTTTTATATATATATATATATATGTATATATATATATATATATGCATATATAGAGATAACAAATTGATCTTTAAATGAATAGTAGAATAGTAAAATTCAAAATCTATCTGGTCCTAATGTTTTTTTTTTCTTCTCATTATTGCCTATTCAATTTCTTTTTCTAAAATAGATTTATTTTGATATTCTATTTCTTCTGATGCTAATTTAGGAAGTTTATATAGTCTTGTAAGTATTCTTCCTTTTTATTTAAATCATTGTATTTACTGGCATGTAATTGGGTAAAATAACTCTTATAATTGCTTTGATTTCATCTTCATTAATGATGTATTCATTTTTAATGCGAGTGATTTGATTTTCTTCTTTTAATCAATTAACAAAGCGGTTTTTCTATTTTACTGGGTTTTTTTTTTTCATAAAGCCTTCAGTATTATTTGTATATTCAAAGGTTTTCTTACATTTAATTTGGTTAATTTCAGCTTTAATTTTTAGGATTTCCAATTTTTTTTAATTGTATACCCAGTTCATTGTCCTTATCTTTCTCTATTTTATTGATGGAAGCATTCAGATATCATTTTCCCTGAGATTACTGCCTTTGCTCCTTGTCTCATTAGCGCCATTCTCTTCAGTGGAATTATTACTCGTTCTAAGACTATTCTTTAAGATAAGGCTATTTCATCTCCAATTAATTCCTGATCGGCTTCCAAGGTGCAAACATGCATCTTTCTGGCAAGGCCCCACCCTTCCTTCGGGCTTTCAAGTCCTGAACTCCAGCATTGTCCCTCCTCTCGCCACATCTCCCTCCACAACACCTGAACCCTTCTCTCCACTCACGTAGCCCCTCCTCTCGTTCAGACCCTCATGACCACAACCTGGGCTGGGCCCTGGTCTCTCCCTATTGCAAGCTTTCCTTCACCGACCAGACCTCGTCACCCTCTAGGCCGTCACATCCAGCATGGCTCCCTATTGTCTCAACATTTCTGAGAGCTCAGGTACAAACTTCTCCGCTGAACGTCCCTGGCCTCCTTCAGTGTGTTCCAGGGCTCTTTCGCTCCTCAGTCCTTCCGAGTCCAGGCTCCACCTTCTACACGAAGGCTCCCTGTCACCCCTCAAACGCCCCTTCCCCTGGAGGCCTGAATGTAGGTGTAGCTAAGCCCATGGAGGGAGGCAAGCAGCCCCTTCCCCCCAACTGCTCTGTCCTTTGATCCCCTATCCGACAGCGCTGGGCACACAGCAGGTGCTTAATGCTTGCTGGGCTCCCCAGCCCCAGACCGACTCACCATGCTGCATCTCCACTAGAGTGAGGCCGAACATCTGCTGGACCATCTGCAGGCGCAACTTGCCATCGCAGAGAAGGACCGCTCTCTTGTCCACTACGGGGCCTGCGGAGGAGGGCTTCTTCAAGCCCAAGGACAGAATCTGTTACCCGGCAATAAGGCCGCTGTGGGTCCCCCGAACCCTGAGCCGAGCCCCCTCAAGCAACCTCAGAGAGCTTCAAACTTCAGCCTCTGCCGGGGAACGGACTTCAGGAACCAGAACGGGGGAAAGACAAGAAGACGAGGCGATTAAGGTAAAAGATGAGGATTTTTTAAATTAGCTTTTAAACATTTAAGCCGTATTTTGTCACACACGAAATGAATATTTTTTTCCTGGAAACTCCCCATTTCTCCCAAAGAAAGTTTTAACAGAACTGACTTGGATGTTTTCCTGTCCTGGTCACAGCATGCCGTGTCCCATCTTCCTCTCCTCAGATCACTGCTTCTGCTGCATCCCTAGCTCCTGCCCAGCCCCCGCTTGCCCCCTCCCCATGACTGTTCTTAGGGATCCACTTCTCCCCTTCCCCAGCCCTTCCCCCTGCCGTGTTAGGTTCTAGGATTCAAGCTAGGGGCCATCCTGACGGAACGCCCTGTTGTCCCAGAAGAGGCTAACCCAGCAGAGGGGCAGCCTGGGGGGCCGCTGGCCCTGCCTGTTATAAGGATGTGAAAAGGAACACTTCCGCTTTGATCAGAAATAGCTTCTTCCTTGCAAGAGGGTTCCTATCTCTCTTGCAATTGGATAAACAAGGCCATGTAAAGAGAATGAATTGTTAACCTAAGGTTCCTCACGTCGGCCTAATGGAAACAGCCTCTTTTATTTAAAAAAAAAAAAAAAAAAAAAAAAAGGCGCCATATTTAATATTTCTGTCTAAAATCATCTCTAACAGCGAAGAATGAGGCGCACATGAAATCCCCTCCACAAAGTGCTCTGCAACCCTTACGGCATTATATTAGGGGGCTATGTTGCGATCTGCATCAATGGAGGGACTCCCCGTCCGAGGAGTGAACTAGCGGGAAGGGCGAGAAGCCCCTCCTCCAGCTCTGCCCGACTCCTGGCCGACAAATGCTGGACAAGTTTAGGACTCCTCACCCGCTAGCTTCAGGGGGACGGGACGGGGACCTCCCGGGTTACGGACACGGGAGCTGAAAACCCAAAGAAACCACAGACCTCAAAGTTCAAAATGGCTTCCCAGCGCACTCTGCCTTTCTGCGTCCTGCCAACGATTAAAGAAACGCTCATCCTAAAGGAAGGGTCCCCTCGGCTCCCCGACTGTGAGCGAGGGCAGGAGCGACGATTCCCCGCCCGTCACTGAAGCAGACGCCAATGCAGAAATCGGGAGAGCCCCCCCCCAGCCCCACACACCCAGGACTCCACTCGCCTAGGGGGTGGGGAACAGAGGAAGCCTCTCCCCTCCCCCCGGCACACCCAGGACTCCACTCGCCTAGGGGGTGGGGGACAGAGGAAGCCCCCACCCCCAGTTACCTGGTAGGTGATGAGAAGAAAAGCTGGGTCTTGAGAGTGCGGGTAACTGGTGGGGGTCGGCGACTGCCTCTGGTTGCGCAGGAGGTCGAGGAGCTCGGAGAGGCGCTGCTGGAGGTCCGTGAAGTTCCCGGACAGCCTGTCCAGCGTCCCGCACAGCCGGCTTTCCTCCTTCTCGTTGGTGGCGGCTTGGCCCTGGGGAAGGTTCAGGGGCTCGTGTATCAGGCGGCAGTGGTTCTTCGGGGAGTTTGGCCTGGCGTGGGGGCTGGGGAGGGTCGAGGGCTGGGGGCCGGAGCCGGGCTCCACCCTTTCTGCAGGGGCGGCGGCGGGGGGCGGCGGCGAGTTGAACCTGGAGCTCTGGGAAGGCTCCGAGATCTCCTCGATCAGGGTCTTGCCGCTAGTCCGAGAGTGGATGGTGAGGCTCCCGGGGAGGAGGAGCTCCTTCCTCGGGGGGTAGAAGATGGGGTAGTGGTTCTCCCCCAGCTTCTTCTTGGTGGCCATGCCCAGCGTCACGTTGACGTTGCAGAAGTCCTGCTGGCTCCAGACGGACCTCCAGGAGGGCTCGTCCTCGAAGCTGATCTCCCTGATGAGCAGGCGGATGGTGTAGCGGTCGGATTTGGAGGAGGGCAGGAAGGTGGGGTCCGTGAACTTCTGCTTCCCCACCAGGATCAGGAGGCGCTTGTCGGACAAGAAGCAGATGCCCTTGGGCCTCTCGCAGGAATCCAACCGGATGCACTGGACGCTGGGAGCCAGCGAGGAGCCCAGCGCGTAGATCAGGATGATGTGGCACATGTTGGAGGCCACGGCGACCACCTGCGACCGGGGGTCAAAGGCCAGCATGTCCGGCACCAGGATGCCGGGGATGCCCACCTTGCGGGTGGCGGTGACCATCCTGTCAAAGGTCACCAGGACCAGATGGGAGGAGTCCTGATCCATGGCAGACAAGCAGTCCTTGTCTCGGATGTTGAAGAGCGAGTTGGACTCCGACCGGGAGCTCCTGGGCAGAATCTGAGAGAGCACCAGGGAGTCCAAGGACGAAGACGAGACGGATGCGGAGGAGGAGGAGGAGGGCTCCGAGCTGCCGGAGGTCTTCCGGGGGTCCACGAAGGGCGGCTGCGTGCTGCCCGCCCGGGATGAGGGGGAGATCTCCAGGGCCTCCATGGAGCCCAGGCTGCAGATCTTGTCCAGTGGGAGCTCGGTGGCCACAGCGATCTGCATATCCACAGTGGCCAGCACGGAGCAGATGGGACTGCCCACCTCAAACACGGGGCAGGACGAGCACAGGTGCAGGGCCTTCTGGGCCTCGTCCCAGGTGAAGGAGTGCAGCGAGCTGCCCACGGCCACCACCAGCCGCTGGCCGTCCCGGGTCCAGCAGGCGCAGTGCACGAAGCCGTGCACCTTGACCAGGTCGGCCTTCACCCGCGAGTTGTCGCAGTGCACCGAGTGCAGCACGGAGACGTCGCGGCTGGTGAGCACGGTCAGGATGGCCTTGTGGGGGTGCCAGACGCAGCCCTGCGGCAGCACGGGAAAGGGCTCCCCGATCTCGCACGTCTGCGACACCAGCAGCTTGCTCCGCTCTGAGGGGCTGGCGCACAGCTGCCACACGGTCACGTGCTTCTTGTGCTGCACCGCCAGCAGCGTGGGGCTGCTGCTGCCGCCCGGGGGGCTCCAGGTCAGCCCGTGCACGTGCTCGAACTGCCCGATGATGCGCGAGTTCCCGAACTTGGGCTCCTGGTTCTGCAGCTGCATGGTCATCAGGATGACCTGCTTGCCGTCAGTCCAGGCGATGCCATGGACGGGATGGATCGCCTGGTACAGGGCGTTGAGGCCGGTGCGCAGGAGCTTGCTCTTGCCCAAGTCCATCTTCCCTGCCGGAAGGCACCTGGAATCACATGAGACCGTGGCAGAGGGCCCGTGGGGAGAGGCCTGCCCCCCGGCGCCCTCTCCGGGTGGGATCCCCGACTCCTGCCAAGCCCCTGCCCCCCCAGGCCTCTCGCAGCCCCTGCTGACCTCGGGCGCCTCATTCTGAGAACACCGTCTAGGCTCTCGTGCCGCTCGTTCCACGATCCCGATTACCTTTGAGGGCGCCGGCTGTTCTGGCTCCAAAGCGTCTTCACAACTCCCAGGTAATCTCTCTGTTGACACGGAAGCCCGCCTGGATCCCTGAGCGCGCGGCTATCTCGGCAAGCCCTCCCCTCGGTCACTGCGGGCGGCGGGCGGGCATGGCCTGCTGATGATCATTCACGGACCCTAGAAACTGAGAAGGGCCAGGTCGCTTGGGTGTGACTTACTAGGGTGAGAGAAGCACCCTGGTCCCTCTCCGGGGTCCCCCTGCCCTCAAGCAGCCGTGCCCTGAAATGTTGAGGGTCCTGTTATCGCAGCCAAAGGAAGAGGGGAAATGCTTCGGACCCAGGGAGGACTTTCCTAGTAGCCACAGGATGAGCGACCCCTTCCCGATCCATAGGCGGACTGAGCCCACAGGAGCCCCAGAAAACATCCCTTTCAGAGCCTGGAAACTGCCACTCTCCTCCGAGGGGGGCCGGGGCAGGGGCCCCTCGGGTCTCCGAACACCCTCCCCGCCTCCGAGGCCCTGATTCCTTCGTGACTTCACACAGCCCTGGTCTACAGTAGGAACTCAATACAAGCCGCCTGCCTGCCTGGGTGATTCTCCCCGGTCTTCCTGGGCTACTTCAGGGCACATTCCCCCCCCCCCCCCGCCATGGCTGGGGAAGCCGCCCCCCACCTGAAACCGTCCCCCTCAAAGGGAGAGAAGCTTCTTGAGGTATTGGGACCTAGCACAAAGTAAAGCCTTAACTACCTCATCCAGGCAGCTGGGTGGTCACACATGGCACCGGCCTCTGGGCCTGGAGTCAGGGAGAACTGAATTCAAATCCTGCCTCAGAAACTTCCAAGCTGGGGGATCCTGGACACGTTACTTCACTTCTGTGCACCTCAACATGCTTGTTTGTGTGCTTGTCAAATGGGGAGCATAAGAGCGCCTCCCTCCCGGTTTCTGTGAGGATCTAGTAAATGTCTTAATAGTCGGTAGTATATAAGTCTTGCAGTCTTCTTTTTCTTCTTTTTTTGTTTTGGTCATTAAGGCAATTGAGATTAAGTGACTTGCTCAGGGTCACAGAGCTAGTCGATAGAGTCTCAAACTAATTTTCTTCCTTAAATGTTCATTTTAAAAAATTATGCTCTTTACAAATATCAACAAACTTGAACATTTTGATATAAAAACAATCCAAAAGATCAACTCAACTTCAGTTACCTAGGTTTTGAAAAATATATGTCAGGCAACCAATAAGCACGTGATGAATGTCTGCTGTTGGGAACTTTGCTAAGAAAGGCAAAGGTAGTTCCAGTCTCGGAGGCTCACAGAGTGATGGAGGAGACAATACGTGAACAACTGTGTGCAAATGAGCCATGGGCAGAATGAGCAAAAGTAATCACCAGAGAACCAGCCTGGGATGGAGGGGACCGGGGCAGAACGGGCGACAATAATCACCAGAGAACCAGCCCAGGGATCGAGGGGGCCGGGGCAGAACGGGCGACAATAATCACCAGAGAACCAGCCCGGGATCGGGCGACAATAATCACCAGAGAACCAGCCCGGGATCGAGGGGGCCGGGGCAGAACGGGCGACAATAATCACCAGAGAACCAGCCCGGGATCGGGCGACAATAATCACCAGAGAACCAGCCGGGGATCGAGGGGGTCGGGGCAGAACGGGCAACAATAATCACCAGAGAACCAGCCCAGGGATCGAGGGGGCCGGGGCAGAACGGCGACAATAATCACCAGAGAACAAGCCCAAGGATCGAGGGGGCCGGGGCAGAACGGGTGACAATAATCACCAGAGAACCAGCCCGGGATCGAGGGGGCCGGGGCAGAACGGCGACAATAATCACCAGAGAACAAGCCCAAGGATCGAGGGGGCCGGGGCAGAACGGGTGACAATAATCACCAGAGAACCAGCCCGGGATCGAGGGGGCCGGGGCAGAACGGGCGACAATAATCACCAGAGAACCAGCCCGGGATCGGGCGACAATAATCACCAGAGAACCAGCCCGGGATCGAGGGGGCCGGGGCAGAACGGGCGACAATAATCACCAGAGAACCAGCCCGGGATCGGGCGACAATAATCACCAGAGAACCAGCCGGGGATCGAGGGGGTCGGGGCAGAACGGGCAACAATAATCACCAGAGAACCAGCCCAGGGATCGAGGGGGCCGGGCAGAACGGCGACAATAATCACCAGAGAACAAGCCCAAGGATCGAGGGGGCCGGGGCAGAACGGGTGACAATAATCACCAGAGAACCAGCCCGGGATCGAGGGGGCCGGGGCAGAACGGGCGACAATAATCACCAGAGAACCATCCCGGGATCGAGGGGGCCGGGGCAGAACGGCGACAATAATCACCAGAGAACCAGCCGGGGATCGAGGGGGCCGGGGCAGAATGAGCAAAAGTAATCACCAGAGAACTAGCCTGGGATGGAGGGGACCGGGGCAGAACGGGCGACAATAATCACCAGAGAACCAGCCCGGGATCGAGGGGGCCGGGGCAGAACGGGCGACAATAATCACCAGAGAACAAGCTCAAGGATCGAGGGGGCCGGGGCAGAATGAGCAAAAGTAATCACCAGAGAACCCAGCCCGGGATCGAGGGGGCCGGGGCAGAACGGGCGACAATAATCACCAGAGAACCAACCTGGGGATCGAGGGGGCCGGGGCAGAACGGGCGACAATAATCACCAGAGAACCAGCCTGGGGATCGAGGGGGCCGGGGCAGAATGAGCAAAAGTAATCACCAGAGAACCCAGCCCGGGATCGAGGGGGCCGGGGCAGAACGGGCGACAATAATCACCAGAGAACCAGCCGGGGATCGAGGGGGCCGGGGCAGAACGGGCGACAATAACCACCAGAGAACCAGCCCGGGATCGAGGGGGCCGGGGCAGAACGGGCGACAATAATCACCAGAGAACCAGCCCGGGATCGAGGGGGCCGGGGCAGAACGGGCGACAATAATCACCAGAGAACAAGCCCAAGGATCGAGGGGGCCGGGGCAGAACGGGCGACAATAATCACCAGAGAACCCAGCCCGGGATCGAGGGGGCCGGGGCAGAACGGGCGACAATAATCACCAGAGAACCAACCTGGGGATCGAGGGGGCCGGGGCAGAACGGGCGACAATAATCACCAGAGAACCAGCCTGGGGATCGAGGGGGCCGGGGCAGAATGAGCAAAAGTAATCACCAGAGAACCCAGCCCGGGATCGAGGGGGCCGGGGCAGAACGGGCGACAATAATCACCAGAGAACCAGCCGGGGATCGAGGGGGCCGGGGCAGAACGGGCGACAATAACCACCAGAGAACCAGCCCGGGATCGAGGGGGCCGGGGCAGAACGGGCGACAATAATCACCAGAGAACCAGCCCGGGATCGAGGGGGCCGGGGCAGAACGGGCGACAATAATCACCAGAGAACAAGCCCAAGGATCGAGGGGGCCGGGGCAGAACGGGCGACAATAATCACCAGAGAACCAGCCCGGGATCGGGCGACAATAATCACCAGAGAACCAGCCCGGGATCGAGGGGGCCGGGGCAGAACGGGCGACAATAACCACCAGAGAACCAGCCCGGGATCGAGGGGGCCGGGGCAGAATGGGCGACAATAATCACCAGAGAACCAGCCTGGGATCAAGGGGGCCAGGGCAGAACGGCGACAATAATCACCAGAGAACAAGCCCAAGGATCGAGGGGGCCGGGGCAGAACGGGCGACAATAATCACCAGAGAACAAGCTCAAGGATCGAGAGGGCCGGGGCAGAACGGGCGACAATAACCACCAGAGAACCAGCCCGGGATCGGGCGACAATAATCACCAGAGAACCAGCCGGGGATCGAGGGGGCCGGGGCAGAACGGGCGACAATAACCACCAGAGAACCAGCCCGGGATCAAGGGGGCCGGGGCAGAACGGCGACAATAATCACCAGAGAACCAGCCGGGGATCGAGGGGGCCGGGGAAGAATGGCGACAATAATCACCAGAGAACCAGCCCGGGATCGAGGGGGCCGGGGCAGAACGGGCGACAATAATCACCAGAGAACCAGCCGGGGATCGAGGGGGCCGGGGCAGGTGTCCTTTTAGGGGAGAATTGAAGGAGGTAGAGATAAGAAGGGAGAATGTGGCAGGCACGGGTGACATGGGAGAAATGCCCAGAGGTGGAAGATGGAGCCTCACTGGGCAAAGCGGACTTGTGGGCACAAAGAATAAGCGGGAAGGGAGTGCAAGTTGTGAAAGGATCTGAAGGCCAAACAGGAAGGAAACCGCTCAAGTTTTTACTGAGTAGGGGCTGACATGGTCACATGCCTGCTCTAGGAAAACCCCTTTGATGGATGGTTGGAGGAAAGGCCGGAGACCCCCAGCAGTCACCGCACAGTCCAGAGGGAGGTGAAATTGACTCCACGGGCCCCGAGGCCAAAGGGAAGCGGTTTAGGGGGACAAGCAGAGCCATCACCAACCCTGCTCCTGGACCAGAAGGACCTGGCACCCAGACGCTGCTGCCTGTGAGGCTCACCCCGGCTTCTTTCTCCACAATGGCCGGCAGCAGACCTGGCCTGGGGGGCTCCTGGGCCGTGGAACAAAGTGGTTCTTGAGAACCGTTGTGGCCAAGACCCTGCTTACTCTGCGCCTCTTTGGGGAGGAGGGAGAGCTCGGCGGGGCATTGATAAACAGCAGGGAAGCTGCACTGGGTTAAGAGCAGCCCTCTGGTTCCCCAGGAAATGCCCCGCCCAGTGGGGCGCCTGGCCTTGCCCCTCATCCGGCGGATTCCTGTTTGCCCCCAGCTGGTGGTTGTCTCCTCCTCGTGACATGTCAGCTCCCAGTGGGTAGGGGGCAGCGTCTGGCACCTAGGAACGCCCAGTGCTTGTTGGCCAGCTTCTGCCCTGCCCTTGTGATTCCACCGCAAGCCCAACAACTATTTTCTTAGGGCACAGATTGCTCTAGAGGAGAGACCACCATTCTAGATCCCTCGAGGACAGCTGAGAATTGCATGGAATCCACTGGTCTTTGGAGCAGGCCCTCAATGGCTGCCACCTGGGACCAGGCCAGGGCCCTCACAAAGGCCTCCCACTGACCTGGAGCCAGACAAACTTCACCAACCTCGTGCTTTGATAAATTCAATTTGACCGCTTCCCCTGGGTGACAGATTCTGCGCTACATCGGGTCACACGCCCAAATGGCGCAGCCCCCGCTGACATTCTGGGTGGGCATTCAGCCCCGGAACCACCTAAGAAGCAGAGGAAGTTCTGGAACTCCCAGCTGCTGGCGGCCAGAGAAAGGCCTTCAGGGAGGAAATGGAGCCAAGATGGCAAAGGGAAGGCAGGAATGCATCCAGCCCCTCTAATAACAATTCTACACAAATTTTAGAGTCAAAACCCACACAAAGTCAGAGGGGACAATTTTCCAGCCAAAGACAACTTAGAAGGTCAGCAGGAAGGGTCTGTTGAACTAGAGCGGGAGTCCCTCGTAGTCTGGCATAGGAAGCCCAGGCTCCAGCAAAGCACAGGTGGCCCTTGGGCCTCCGAATCAGTACCAACAGTTTCCAGACCTCTCAGCCCAGAGACACCTAAGATAACTTGGATGGACAGCAGGGTGATGGCCTTGGGAAACCAGCAAACCAAGAGTGAATGTGGGCAGTAGCAGGGCAGCTCTGAAGGCCTCAGCCCACAGGAAGTATCTTTACTAGCACTAAGGAAGGGCTCTTTTTAGCATCTCACAGTCCTAGGGCAGCATCGCACTCTCCTCTCAGTACAGAGCAGAAAAGAGTGCTCAAACACGCTTCTCTTTGTAAGAACTGAAAGCTTACAGGTCTCTAGGAACAGTTCTGAAAACAGCATTAAAAACCCCTCCTTGGGCCATTGCACCCAGAAACAGAAGCCTATTTTATTATTTCTTAACTAAAGCTTTTTATTTTCAAACATATGCACAAATAATTTTTCAACATTGACCCCTTGCATAGCCTTGTTTTTCAGATTTTCCCCGTCTTCCCCCCATCCCCTCCCCTAGATGGCAAGTAGTCCAATACATATGAACTATGTTAAAATATATGTTAAATCCAATATGTGTAAACATATTTGTACAATTATCATGCTGCAAAAGAAAAATCAGATCAAAAAGGAAAGAAAATGAGTAAAAAAACAATGCAAGCAAACATCAAAAAGAGTGAGAAGGTTGTGTTGTAATCCACATCCAGTTTCCACAGTCTCTCCCTAGGTGTAGATGTCTCTTCATCACAAGATCATTGGAACCAGCCTCAATCATCTCATTGTTGAAAAGAGCCACGTCCATCAGAATTGATCATTATATAGTATTGTTTTTGAAGTATATAATGACCTCCTGGTTTTGCTCCTTTCACTCAGTATCAGTTCATACAAGTCTCTCCAAGTCTCTCTGAAATCATCGTGCTGGTCGTTTCTTACAGAACAATAATATTCCATAACACTCATGTAACATAACTTATTCAGCCATTCCTCAAGTGATGGATATCCACTCAGTTTCCAGCTTCTTGCCACTACAAAAAGGGCTGCCACAAATATTTTTGCACAGAGGCCTACTTTAACAAAGAGTTAAAGTCCAAGTAATAAGCTGGGGAACATGAGCAAACAACAGGAAAAGATTCTGAGAATAGAAAGTTACTATGATGACAAGAAAGATGAAAACATGTTCAGAAGAAGATAACAAAAGCAAAGCCTCCCGACTCCCAACTCTATCCAAAGCCTCCAATGGTCTCAGGCCATGGAAGAGCTTACAAGGGATTCTGAAAATCAAGTAACAGAGATAGAAGAGACAGAAGAAAAAATGGGAAGAGAAATGAGATGCAAAAGAAAAAGTTAAAAAGCAAAATTGGCCAAGTGGGAAAGGAAATACAAAAGTTCACTTAAGAAAATTACTTAGAAATTAGAATTGAGCAAATGGAAACTAATGTTTGTTTTGTTTTGTTTTGTTTTAATTAAGAAGCAATATAATAAAACCAAAAGAATGAAGAAATAGAAAAGAATGTAAAATATCTTGTTGGAAAAATTATTGAGCTGGAAAATAGATCCAGGACAGATAATTTAAAAATTATTGATCTACCTGAAAGTAATGATCAAAAAAGAAAAAATTCTGAACATCATCTTTCAAAAAATGATCAAGGAAGACATCCTGATATTCTAGAACCAGAGGGTAAATTAGAAATCAAAAGAATCCACTGATTATCTCCTGAAAGAGATCCCAAGATGAAAACTCCCAGGAATATTATAGCCAAATTCCAGAACTCTGAGGGTCAAAGAGTAAATACTGCAAGCATCCAGAAAAAAGCAATTCAAGTATGGGGAAGCCAGAGTCAGGAGAACACAGAATTTAGCAACTTCTCTAATAAAGGATTGGAAGACTTGGAATCTAATATTTTGGAGAGCAATTAGGATGACAACCAAGAATCACTTACCCAGCAAAACTGAATATAATTCATAAGGTGCAAAAAATGGATATTTAGTGAAATAGAGGAATTTCAAGCATTTGAGCATTCGCAATAAAAAGACCAGAGCGGAGCAGAAAAATTAATTTTCAAATACAAAACTCAAAACCATAAGGAAATAACTAGGAAAAGATATGAGTTTTATCTATTTACATTACTACACAGAAGGATGACCCTTGTAACTCAAAAGAGCTTTCTCATTGTTATGGCAGGAGTATATCTAGACAGAGGGCACTGGTATGAGCTGAATATGAAGGGATAATATCCAAAATAATAAAATTAAGAGGTAAGAGGGGAATGTATGGAAGAAGGGAAAAGGAAGAGGTGGAAGGGCATAAATTATCTGCCATAAAAGAGGCAAAAAAAAAAAAAAGCTGAAACAGTGGAGGAGGAGAGGGACAGAGGAAGGGGAGTCAACCTTATCTCATCAGAATTTGCTCAAAGAGGATACGGGTATTGAAATTTATCTTATCCTGCAGGAAAGTAGGAGGGGAAGGGAAAAGAGAGAAGGGGGAACAGTCTATGGAGGAGCGGATGATCAGAAGTAAAACACTTTTGCGAAGGGACAGGGTAAAAGGAGAGAGAAAACAACTGGAGGAGAGGAGGAACAATTAGCAATAGCAACTGTGAAAAGAATTTTGAAGATAGTTTCTCTGAAGGCCTTTTTTCTCCAATGAATAGGGAACTGAGACAAACTGCTACAAATTAAGAGCCATTCCCCAATAATTGATCAAAAGATATTGACTATGCCCAAAGGGTGGGCTATAAAATCATGTGGATCCTTCGACCTAACAATACCACCATGTTTTTTTCTAAAGGGGGGAGGGGGAAGGAAAAGGAAAAGGATCTATTTGTACAAATTAATAGCAGCTCATTTCTCAAGGCAAAGAACTGAAATTGAGGGGATGCTCGTCAACTGGGGACAGTTGAATAAATTGTGGTATGGGATTGTGATGGAATACTATTCTATAAGAAATGATGAGCAGGATGCTCTCAGAAAAACCTGGAAAGTGCTGCATGAGCACATGCAAAATGAAAGAGTCTGTGTACAAAATAATAGCAATGTTGTAGGATGATCAGCTGGGAATGACTCTGCTGCTCTCACCAACACAAACCTCCAAGACAACTCTGAAGGACTCTGAGGAAAACTGCTACTCATACCCAGAGAAAGAGACTGAAGCATACTTTTTTCTTTAAACTTTTTTCTCAGGTTATTTTTTTTTTGGCAGGGGGGGGGAGGAATTTGTTTTCTTTCTCAACATGACTTTGACAAAAATTACAGCACAACTTCACGTGTGCCTTCTCAATGGGGCAGAAGTGAGAGGGGAGGAAAGGAGTTAATCTGGAACTCAACGTTTTAAAAACATTTTTTTTTTCCATGTAACTGGAAAAAATAAAAAAATATATCATTTAAAAAAATTCTCAGCTTAAAGGAAAAATAAAACAAAGGATCACAGAGAATTAGAGAGGGAAAAAAGGAAAAGGCCGCCTGGAATAGGGGACCCTTGAGCTAAGCCTTGAAGAGAATTAGGGGTTCCATGAGGCAAGGGTGAGAAAGAAGGGCTCCGAGCTCGAGCACAGCCTGCGTCTAAAGAGAGGAACCCCTATTATGATGCCAGAGAAAGGTCACGAAGCCGAGTGAGTGATGTGCACTGACCCCAGTGCGAGGGGCCATAGTAGGGCCCTGGACAAGTGACCGCTCCTCTGGTCCTCTGGAATGGCCGCTTCCCATTTTAACAATCCTTTCTGTTCCGCCCAACAAGTGGCCCAAGTGAACGGAGCCGGCTCAGTCCTAGCGGACGGGTGGGGTGGGGGGAAGAGCACTACTGTTCCTCGGGGGGCCCTCCCAGATACTCACCCAGGACAGACATCAGGGCAGGGCAGGGGTGAGCCCTCAAGGATCCTAGAGGGAGGGCACCCCTCCTCCAGAAGGATTATGGGAGGAGCACCTGTCTCTACTGAGGCTTGGAGCAACGGAATGCACGGCAGTGAGGGCTCTGCACACTTTGGGGGGGGTAGGGGGGGACGGGGAGGGGGACAGGGGGGGTGGAAGGGGTACGTAAAGTTCTGTGTGGTTCCAACTTGAGCCCGAGGGAAGGGCAGCTGAGCCCCGCCCCCAGCCGGAGAACAGTAGGGCCCCGCCCACGTCAGGAGAGTTGGGGCCCCGCCCCCCCAGTCCCTGGGTCTCGCTCTCCCACCGAGGGGTGAGCATCCGGGCCCCGCCCCCTAGAACAATCAGGCCCACCCCCAGAATTCCCGGGTCTGAGGCTGTCCCCCGAGAGTAAGAGCTGAAGGCCTGGAATGGGGAGGGCTCCGCCCTTGTGCCTTATTCTGGGGCTCTCTAGATGCACCCAGAGGGTGCGGAAGGGGGGGCCGCCGTGTACTGCAAGTGTGGAGCGCGGGAAGGAGCTCGCCTTTGCCCCCTCCGCCGCGGCGGCCTCCCGGAGCCCACCAAAGGTGTCCCTGCCCTGCGGCTGGGCCGCCACGGGCCCTCAGGACCTGGAGGTGCGGGCCGAGCGCCAGCGGAGACTTCGCCGCCTTTGTCAAAGCATCGCCCAGTCAGGCCTCACCAAGGCGCGAGACGGGCCGATCGGCCACAGCACCTCGTCGCCATCATCGGAGAGGGGCTCCGGAAGCCCGAACAAGGGAAGCTCCAGGCCTGAGGGGGCGACCGCTGGCCGGCCCAAGGGTCCCGACGCCCTCCGAGCACGGCTCCTGCCTCGTCCCCGCTTCCATCAGCTCCTGGCCTACAGCGCTCCTTCGCCTTCCTGGCCTCTGCCTCTTGAGTCCCTGCTAAAAGCGGGCCTTCTACGGGAAGCTTCCCCCAATCCCTCTAAGGATTATCCTCAGTTTATCCGTACGGATCTCGCTGTTTGCATGCCGTCTCCTCCTCAGGCTGAGGCCGGCTCCCCAAGGGCAGGGGCTCCTTTCTCGGGATCCTCAGCTCGGTGCCTGGCACGCCCAGGGTGTTCATTAACGCTGTCTGATGGGCTGTTCATTTCTCAGATGAAATTTTCTCTTGGGCTTTGTCTTCAACGAACAATTAGGAAAACACCTCCCGTGCTCCTGCGGGCTCCCGGCATCCTATTCCTGGAAGCTGAATCTTTTTTCCCTGCTGTATCCCACCGTGGACTCATGCCACGCTCAAGGCCCACCAAGCCTGCTGATCTTGTTCAGACAAAATGCAACCTGGCCACATTTCCTCACTGTGCTTGTTCGCTCTGGCCTTTCACTCTCTCTCTCTGTCTCTCTCTCTGTCTCTGTCTCTCTCTCTCTGAATAGTGATTTTATTGATGGCACGCCATTTGGGACTCGAGGTTTCTCCCCCCTACCGCTGGAGAGCTTTGGGACAAGGATGTGAATGGGCATGGGATCCCCAGTCTAGGATGCTAGGGACAGAGGCTAGGGGTATGAGCTCCTCTCCTGGCTAGAGATGATGATCCGCAGCTTCCCACTTGGCCCCTTAGAGGCCACGGAGACCACGGGACCTACGACGTGGTTGCTGTCATCTTACTCATTGTTGCCCGAGGAAACACACTGAACTAAATGGTGATTGAAGGCCGCAGCAGCAGCAGAGGCGACAGACTGGGTGCCACTATTCAAGTCATGGGATAGAACCTGGTCTGTGAAGCCCAAGCCACTCTTCTGGGGCCCCATGACTCTTGCTTCCCCCCTTTCTGGCCACATCTGGCGGGTTTCTTCAGGCAACAGATCCACTGGGACCCGTGATCCCCCCATTCAGCTCAGGTGTGAGTCTGCCTACAGCCTTAGCAGCAGGGGAGCCGTGCCGGGCAGCACCACGTCCGGCCTGTCTTCTGGGAACACAAGCGCCCGACCTCGGCCGAGGGGGCCGGGCAGCTGTAGTGCAGGCGGCATTCCCGACAGTGTGGAGGGAATTCTCCTATTCCTCATGGTTTGCTCCCTTACCGAACACTGGGGCATCAGCAAAAGTGGCAGAGGTAATGACCCCCCCTTCCAGAGTGGCAAAGACAGCACCGGACTCTACCGCACACCCGGGGCCAGCCTCTCCCCCTGGAACGTTGCTAGGATCCCACTCCGGGAGGACGCTAACAGCTTCTCCACTGAGCACCAGCTTTCCATTCTCAGCCTTGATGGTGCCCTGGAACTTGCCATCGAAGCACACAGACCATGAAACTGAGGTCAATGAAGGGGGGGTCGCTGATGGCCAAAGCGTCCACTCCCCCGAGGTGAATGCAGCCCTGGTCTCCAGCTACCCCATCCGGCCAGATCCACTGACTCCAACCGTCGCCATCTTGTTCCGGGGACGTGACTGAGCAGCAGATCCTGGCAGCAACCTGGCAGAGCTGAGGGCCCAAGTGTGTCACCTGACAGTTTCTCTACTGACTTTTTTACTGACAACATTCTGTCCCGAGCTCTAGCTTCGGCTGTCAGTGCCTTCGTTTCCTTGCTCTCCCTTCATTCCTCAGCCCTTTGAGCTCTGTCCCCAGGTCAGCGGTGACCCGGGAAGCACTTCGTCCCTCTGCTCAGGGCCTGCTGCCACTCTTCATTTCCTCCGGAGGCTTCAGGGGCTCGGTCACTGGTCCTGCTCTCTTGCTGAGCGTCCTCACCAAGCCACGGCTTCCCCTGGTGCTATGTAGGTGGATGGCTTCCGTCTCCCGCCTTTGTGGGAATGCTACGTCTAATGCAGGGATCATTCATACGCATATAGGTGAAACATAAACATGGGAGAGAGAGAGAGAGGGAGGAGAGAGAGAGAGAGAGAGAGAGAGAGAGAGAGAGAGAGAGAGAGAGAGAGAGAGAGAGAGAGGAGAGAGAGAGAGAGAGAGACAGAGAGGAGAAAGAGAGAGAGACAGAGAGACAGAGAGAGACAGAGAGAGAGACAGAGAGAGACAGAGAGACAGAGAGAGAGACAGAGAGAGACCAGAGAGAGAGACAGAGAGAGGGAGAGACAGAGAGTGAGAGACAGAGAGAGACAGAGAGAGGAAGAGGAGAGAGAGAGAGAGAAGAGAGAGAGAGAGAGAGACAGAGACAGAGAGAGAGAGACAGAGAGAGACAGAGAGAGAGACAGAGAGGAGAAAGAGAGAGAGACAGAGAGACAGAGAGAGACAGAGAGACAGAGAGAGAGAGAGACCAGAGAGAGAGACAGAGAGGAGAGAGAGAGAGAGAGAGAGAGAGAGACAGAGAGAGACCAGAGAGAGAGACAGAGGAGAGAGAGAGAGAGAGAGAGAGAGAGAGAGAGAGAGAGAGAGAGAGAGAGAGAGAGAGAGAGAGAGAGAGAAGAGAGAGGCCCTCCATCTCCCATCTCCACACCTTTGCCCAGGCTGTTCCCCAGGCCTAGAATGTACTTGCTCTTTACCTGCTTCCTAGTGGAGCCGCCTCTGGCACCCAGACTGACTTCATGCATTTGTACGCTGCGGCTCCAGGGAAGCTCCGTGAGGGCGGAGCCGTGCAGTGTTGAAGCCCCAGCAGCCGCACAGAGCCGGCCCACGAGAGGCCTTTAACACGTGATGACTGGCTGATGGGACCCCTCAGCCCTAGGAATGCTTTAAGGCACGCCTGTGGGTTCCGCCTTGCTGTGCCCTTGGGCTGCCGGTCTAGGGGGAGAGGAAGGGACCTCCTATGTACTTCCCACAATACCCCGGGGGAGGTCTGTGGTTCCCATTTCCCAGGGGAGGAGACTGAGGCAGAGGAAGCTAAGGGAGCTCCCGGGGGCCAGAGCCCAGCCGGTCCCAGGACCCTCCTCCGCTCAGCCCAGGGGGCGCTGTGGGCCAGCCCCTCCCCCCCCTTTCCTTTAATAGCCCGGAGGATAGGCCCCAGGGGCCGGGCTCCCGCCAGCTTCTAAATGCAGCCTCTGCCCGGTCTGGCTGTGCCGGAGCGCTCCCCCCCCCCTCCCCCGGGGCTGGCGAGGAAGTCCCTGAGCCCGGCCCTGTGGAACTGCGGCTGGCTCCGGGGAGAGCGCAGGGACTGAGGGGGATGGGGGCTCCCTCCCCAGCCCCGCCCCCAGCCCTGGCCGTTCCCCTGGGCTGCCAGGAGTCCCCCCCAGGTGGGGCCCGAGGGAGTGCCGGCCCCGCCCCTCCGGGCTCCGGGCGGGGGGAAGCAGCGCATTGGCCACGCGGGAGGCCGGGGCGGAGTCCGGGAGGCCGGCCGGCAGCAGCTGTGGTGACGGCGGCGGAGGCAGCGGCTGGCGCTGGCGGGACCCCGGCGGGAGGACAGGGTCCTGATGGGCGTGGAGATCGAGACCATCTCCCCGGGAGACGGTGAGGGGGGGAGGGGAAGGTCAGGAGAAAGGGAGGGGAAGAGCAGACAGAGGAGGGGGCTGGGGGAGGTCCAGGAGGAGGGGGAAAGGGGCTGGGAGGGGGAGGGAGACAGGGAAGGGGGCAAGGAGGACGGAGACCAGGGGCCCACCCCTGGCCTGGCTCTAGGCTCAGTACTCAGCGGCTGCGTCCCGCCCCCAGCAGCCCCCATGCAGAGCCCCCACCCCCACAGAGGAGGGCTGTGGCGCCCTGCCCCCCGCCAGGCCCGGCCGCCCCATGGGCACCCCCGCTCTAGTCCCCCGTGCCCGGCCGGTCTGAGGCCCGTCCTTTTTGCCCCACAGGAAGGACGTTTCCCAAGAAGGGCCAGACCTGTGTGGTGCACTATACAGGTAGGTGGCGGGAGGGGGGGGGGTGCGCTGAGCTGGGGGCCGGCCCCCTCACAGAGCAACAGCCCAGAGGGGAAGGGCCCTGGAGGCCACCAGGCGCGCCCCCACCCACTGCGCCACATCTAAACCCGGCCTGGTGCCACTGAGCCTGGGGCCCGGCGGGCACTGAGCCTGGGGTCCGGCGGGCACTGAGCCTGGGATCCGCGGGCACTGAGCCTGGGGTCCGGCGGGCACTGAGCCTGGGATCCGCGGGCACTGAGCCTGGGATCCGCGGGCACTGAGCCTGGGGTCCGGCGGGCACTGAGCCTGGGGTCCGGCGGGCACTGAGCCTGGGATCCGCGGGCACTGAGCCTGGGGTCCGGCGGGCACTGAGCCTGGGATCCGCGGGCACTGAGCCTGGGGTCCAGCGGGCACTGAGCCTGGGGCCCGGCGGGCACTGAGCCTGGGATCCGTGGGCACTGAGCCTGGGATCCGCGGGCACTGAGCCTGGGATCCGGTGGGCACATTCGGGCCCACGCCGGTCCCGGGGCCTCCCCACCTCCTTTCAGGGCCCAGAGGCCCAGCACTTCTTGTCAGGCTGAACCACAGAACTTCTCACCATCCCAGAGCCCCTGGATCCCTGCTGTCCCTGATCCCGCCTGGGAGCCGTGGCTTTGGCCACGGGCTGAGTCTGCAAAGACACCTTTAGAGCTGGGGGGGCACAGCTGGGGGTGGGTGCAGAGAAGAGCAGTGAGGGCCCCCATGGCTGGCTGCCCGACCTGGAAGAGGGTCCAGCCTGGAAAGGCAGGGGGAGGAGCAGCGAGAGCAGGCTGCGGGCCCCCGGGAGCTCTGAGGAGGGAAAAGCACTCACTGACAGCTCTGCAACGGCCTCACTGAGCTGACCTTGGCCCAAGGTGCCAAGGGGAAGGGAGCGAGCAGGCAAAGCATCTCCCCTCCCCCAGGCTGCTCAGGGGAGAAAACTGAGGGAGAAAAGAGGAGCCTTCATTTGACCCCTGCGGTCTTTCCAAGCTGCCTGCCCTTGCATTTGGGGGTCTCCAAGCCCCCCTAGTTGCTGGTGGCATCCTGCATCACTTCCCTCATGGCTATGCCCCTGCCCACAGCACCCAGCTAGCTGCCAGAGTCGGCCCTCTCCCGCAAGAGCTGCTCTTGTCACTGATCTCCAGGCGCCGGGTTCGAGCAGCCTCGTCCCTGGGAGACCCTGAGCACATCACACCAAAATGATGACAAAAAGCCCCCCGGGGTCAGGCTCCATTCCCTGCTGGGAGGCAGCCTCAGAAGCAGCGGGCAGAGTGGGAGGGCAGAGCGGAAGGGCAGCGCGGGCCCCAAGTCCCGTCCCCATGGGCCGGGGCCTCGGCGGAGGGGCCCGGGAGAGGGAGCCCTGCTGACCGGAGGCTCCCCTTGGCCTTGTCCCCGGCAGAAGCCCCAGCAGACGCTCTGGCAGAGCAGAGGCCCGGGATGGGGAGATGAGTAAGCCCCTTGTGACAGCTCGTGGTAACACCTTGTGGAATTAGTGCCAGGCTCCGAGGGCAGTGCTGAGGAGACAAAGCGAGCAGGGGCTCCCCCCTGCGAGGTGCCAGGCTGCCCGGCCTCAGAGGAGACAGCTTCCTTCCCCGCTACCCCCCACTCTCCCCTGCCTAAAGTACCCCCCCAGGCCTAGGGCCAGTCGATGCCCGGGGGTGGGGGTGGGGGTGGGGTTGGGGTGCTGTAGGCCACAGCTGAGCAGACCAAGGTGAAGAGACACCTATCTCAGGAAAGGCCAAGTATGTGTCAGGAAGGGCTGAAGCAGGGGTCACAGCACGAGTGTAGAGGAAGTGGGAGGGGGCAAAGAAGATGCCAGGGTTCTGAGCCCAGAGGTGGAAGCTGGGGAGAGTCAAGGGGGCACATACAATCCGAATGAATGGCTGATCTTCCCCTGAGTGGGCACCAGGGGCACATATAGCCTGCCCCAGGGCCTCCCCTAGTGCCCCATGTGGCTTGGAAAGCTGAAAGGCCAAGGGTCCCTTTCTGTCATCCCTCCTCACCATCCCACTCCCCTCCCTCCCTCTGGGGATGTTCTGACTTCCACTCCCAGGCCTCTTCCCTTAATTCAGGGTGCAGTGCTCCAGGTCACCACTGCTCTTGGTATATGCTGCCCCAAGGCTTTCTGGGTGACCACGGTCATTCTACATCACAGGCCTAGGGCGCCGCGGGTCACTGACTCAGCCCATGGGGCCCGTCACCCTGCACCGTGGTCCTCTGGGTCACATGCAGTGTTGCTTCTGGAGAAATCTCATTCCGTGACCCCAGGCCACGAGGCATCCGGGACAATGCCAGGGTGGAAAAAACAGTTTTTGTTACGTGAGCAATGTGGGACCTTTGAAGAGTTGGACTCTCCAAACAATGTAAAGCGCTCTCCTGTCCGGGAACCTTTTATGCACAAGATTTCTCTTTCCTCTGCCAAATCGTGACGTCTGGGGCCGACCACGACCTCGTAGTGGCCACGTTCAGTCACTCGAACGATTTCAACGTGTGAAGAGAGATTGACGAATAAAGGGGGGGGGGGGCGCACCTCGTGGAGTCCCTCCAAGGAACGGGGCCCACCTTCCAGGTCACAGTTGCTGCATTTGATAATTTTCGTTGTGCGTCCCGAGTCCCCAGACATCAGGCTGTGAGGGTGTGCCATCGGGCAGCCATCCGGAGCTGAACAAGGCGCCCCTGCCTTTGGGGAAGGGCCACTGGCCACGGCCCAACTCCCTTTGGAATAGTTTTCCTGCCAGACCCAGCTTCTGGTTCTCGGCCAGGGCTGACTCCCCTCCCCGTGCTCTCCAGATCCACCGGCTCGTTCTGCTGGGCCTTGGCCCCCCTCCTCCAAGCTGCTTATCAAACGAACTCGGGGTCCCGCCAGGGCACCAACAGCTCTTTCCCTGCCCCGGGCTCAACGCCGTCTATCTGTTCAGGCAGCCACAGATGGCATTTGTCTTTTGGCTGCCAGATCACATTGCTACCCAAGCTTGCATCTACACAGACCCACAGATCCTTTTCGATAACTACTGGCTAGTAGCCCCATTGTTTCCTGTCTGGCCAGAAAAAAAAAGCCAATTAATTTTTCACGGTGTTCACAACTCCACATCCAAGGACTTCCTGCTCTTCCTGATAAAAGCATTCATGAAATCTATGCAGGAGTGCCCGTGGGCCGCAGACCCTTCCACTCGGATTACTTCTGCCTGCGTGTCTATTCGTGTGCATGCAGAGCCCGAAGAGCGGACCCGGTTCAGCCAGAGTGGCTGTGACCACTTACCTACCGGAACCCTCCGGCTCTCATTCACAGAGCAGACACCGAGTGCCCGGAGGCCCTCGGGGAGCCATCACCCAGGGAGGTGAGGGGGCTCAGTCTTAATCAGCCGGAGCAGTCCGAGTCCAGGCTGCAGGAGCTAACTGCTTGGGTGCCCGAGTAGCAGATTGAACACAAGGATCCTTTGACCTCCCCTTGGTTCTGGTCTTGGAGTCCACCTGTTATGTCCTGCTTTCTAGAGCCCCCACCCCGGAGTGGTGAAATATCCCTCCCTAGCGGAGAAGTGATGAGGTGGGACTCAGGATGGTGGAAAAACGGAGTCAGTTTATTTCAGTCTTTCCCCTTTTTGTAACCAAAACAACACTGTGCACAGGACCACGTGAACAAGCTGCTATTGTACGTAGTTTGCCGCCTGCTATCACTCTGCCTCAGTCTGCACGCAGGCCGTCACGCCCCCGACTTCTCGGAAGGCCGAGAGCCCTCAAGGGAGCTGAAGCAGACATGTCAGCAGGCTCCCTCTGGGCTGAAGGGTCTTGTACCTCCCCCAGAGTGTCCCCACTGCCTGCGGCCCTCTGCATCCCCCAGGAGGGGGAGGGAAGAGTAGAGGAGGAGGGGAGGGGCTCCAGTTGGCCCTCGGGCGCAGGGCTGATGCTAATCTGCTGTCTTGGCAGGAATGCTCCAAAATGGGAAGAAGTTTGATTCCTCTAGAGACAGAAACAAGCCTTTCAGGTTCAAGATTGGCAGGCAAGAAGTGATCAAAGGCTTTGAGGATGGCACTGCCCAGGTAAGGCGCCCAAGCAGGGGATGAGGGGAGGACTGCTACCTGCTCTTCACCCCCCACCCCGTTTTCCTCCGGTAGCATCTTGGGCTCCCGAGGTCTTCAGACTGAGGCACACGCAGGGTCCGAGACCCTGTCCCTTCACCCCTTTGGGGGGCTGTCCCAGGGGAGAGGGGCTCAGGAGGGAATGTAAGAGCCACAGGGGAATGCGGGGTGAGTGCCTCCCGGTGCCTGAGCCGGGCAGTGGGCAGCTCTGACCCCCCCCTCAGTCTCCCACAGTGAAGCAAGCTAGGCAGTATGCCAAGGAAGGAAGAGCTCCATAAACGTGAAAAACGGAGCGCTTGGAGGGGCTCCGAGAGGCCCCCGCCCCCCTCCACACCCAGCCCTGACTGCTGGATCCCTTGGTCATCCGACTTCTTCCTCTCCCTCCTCGCCCATCAGATGAGCCTGGGTCAGAGGGCGAAGCTGACCTGCACCCCCGACGTGGCCTACGGAGCCACGGGGCACCCGGGAGTCATCCCTGCCAACGCCACCCTCATCTTCGACGTGGAGCTGCTCAGGTTAGAGTGAGCCGGGCCGGCTGAGGCCAGCTGCCGCCGCTGCTGCCGTTCCTACACCACCCCTTCTTCCCGGGGTCCCCCAGCTTCCCATTGCAAGCTCTCATCCCGGGGAGGCCCGTGTGTGTGCATGTGCGCGTGTCCGGTTCTGTGCTGACAAGCTTCCTGGCTTTGAGGAGACCCCGTCAGGAACGCTCTCAAAGGGCCCCTCCTCTCACTTGCATGTGCCCCGCCCGCCCCCCCCACGCGCCGGCACACTTATTTATGAAGCAAAATGTCTGCACTGCCTTACTTGTCCACTGAGCCCAGGAGCTGCAGGCCGGGCGCCCACCCCCACCAGCCTGCCTGGGCCTCGCTGCTACCTGGAACGAAGATGTATGCAAAATAAAGGTTCTATCTGTGGCCAGATCTCACCACTCGGAAGGGAAGGGGGGGTGCGAGGGGGCGGGGGCCCGTTGGGGGGCCGCCACTAGACGTTTACTACCCCCTGGCACTTCCTCAGTGCTGGACACACGCAGAGGGGGAGGACAGTCCCCCGCCCAACAGTTTCCCCAGGGGCCCCATAAAACCACATTCAGGCCGGGGAACGCTGAACTGAGGCCCTGCAATGAAGCCGGACTGGGCTTCGCGCCCTTTAGGGTCAGGGGTTTAGTTGGGACTTAAAGGAAGGGGGGTGATCCAGCCTGGCAGCGGAGCCGCGGCTCAGGCCCAAGCGGAGCGTCTGGTTCCTGGAAGGGTCTGGAAGGGTCTGGAAGGGTCTGGAAGGCGTCAGGATCCCGGGATCAGAGTGGGGGGGCTAGGAAGGCCTCGAGGGCCAGAGCGCTCTGCACTTGGTCCCACAGGCCCGGGGGAGGCCGCGTTTTCTCAGTCCCCGCTCGGCACTGAGCCCGGACACGGTCCCATACCACGGCGCGGCCTCTTCTAAGAGCCAGCCAGCCCGGCGGCCCAGGGCCTCGCATCGGGTCCCGGGGTGCCCAGCTCCGAGGCGGGTCGGGGGCACGCGGCCCCTCACGCCCTCCCCCGGAAATCGGGATCCGCTCGCGCCTCTCCCATGCCGCTCCTGAGGGTCAAGTGCGGTTCTCTTTGTAAGGAGCTCAGCCCGTGTCCAGCCACAGTACGGGCCGGTCCTGCCCCCGGAGGACACCGGCCGCCTCCCGTCCCTGCATTTCCCGGGCATCTCCGCCCCCTTGTGGATTAAAGCTGACACCGCGGCCGCTCCCCCCTGGTGGGGGAGGGGGCGGGAAGCCCGGGGTTTTCAAACTCAGCTCTCGGCCCAGGCGAGGCTGTTGGGAGCGGGGGCGCCCCGTGAGAGGGAGGGGAGTACGGCAGGAAAGCGGGGGGGAGGACCCTCGGGTCCGGCCGGCCTTGCCTGCCTGGGGCGGAGCCGAGTCCGGGGCCCCAGATCCTTGGGGGGAGCTGCAGGACGAGGCCGGGAGCCCCACCCGGGGGCAGCAAAGTGGGGAGAGCGGGGCCGGCATACAGCAGGGGCTTAATCCATGTCTGCGCGCGGACCAGCCTGACGCCCCACTTTACAGAGGGGAGCGCCGAGGCCTGCTGCCACCCGGGAGCCTGCAAGCAGAGGCCTGAAGCTCCCGCCTCTCTCCGGGGCCGTCCCCCAGCGCCCAAAAGCCAAAGGCCGAGAGTGGCATTGCACACCCGGAGCCACAGCCGCCACAGCCTCGGAGCTTTCCTCGAGGCTCCGCCCCAAGACGCCGGAAGCGACGCAAAGCACCCCGATCCCGGAAGTGACGCCACGCATCGTCTCACTTACCAGTCGGCGCCAATGGGTCTGCGTCCGCTTACTCCCGCAACTCTCCAGACGCCCCTCCGGCGAGGTGCCCGCACTTGGCGGGCCGGGGTGACCTCCGGCTACGGGAGATTTCGACCTCAGATTTCGTGCCCACAAGCAGCAAACACTTCCGCTGCCTGGCGTCTCCCCGGAAGTGACGCAAGACGTGGCGCGCGGAGTTTCTCGTGAGGTGTCGCCCTCTTTTCTGAGCGCACGCGCAATTGGGGCAGGAAAGATTCAGAGGTTCGAGCTTCGCAAGACCTATTTCTGAGCCTCCATCTCCTCAGCCTTAGTTTCGCAGCTTGTAAATGGAGTGGGGGCAGGAGGGAGCGAAATCAGGGCCGCCACCGACACGATTCCTCGGGTTTGTCCGCGCCGCACGAGGCTCTTGGCCCGAATTCCCAAGGCCCACCACAGGAGGCGCCTAATAAATGCTTGTGGCCGCGGTTATCGGCGTCATCCGAGCAGTACAATTGTCGCCGCCGCAGCGTTTGCTCAGGGCGGTTTGCGAAGCTCGGGAACCGAGAAGAGCGGAACCCGGGAGGGCGCCGCTTTGTGGGCCGGCCGGCAGGCAGATCCTGGGGGGCTCCGTCCTTGGCAGAGCAGGGGTCGCTCAGGGGTTGGGACCAAATGTTCGCGGGCCTCCAGACCCCAAGCTCTTGCTAAACCTCTGCTGCGGGCCCCGGGCATTGGGAGAGCTCGTTCTAGAACCGAAAATAGAGGGGAGGGAGTCAAGCGTCGGATCCCGTCCCCTAGACTGGGCAGCCATTCGGAAGGGAGGGCGGGTTGGGGGGACGAGGGGGCAGAGCCAGGAGCGGGCCGGCCCTCCCCAGAACCTGCCTCAGGACCCACAGGGGGCAAGTTTGTGCCTCTGTCCCCGGGTCACGGCACGAAGGGTGCGTGGGAAAGTTCAAGAAGCTCTGGCGCGGAGGGTGTTGGATTCTGGAGGATTTATTAGACACCTACGTTTTCAGGTACAACATTAACTGCCGGGGATACAAAGAAACAGCCCCTCCCATCTACCAAGTCCTTCCAGGAAGAAAAGCGGTCAGAAGGAACCACTGCATTCGGCGGCTCAGGTCGCTAGGGGGCAACCATCAGAAAGTGCCCCGGGCATGGCAGAGCAGCAGCAGTTCAGCTCCTCCAAGGTTGCCCTCCCGCGTCCTGGTTCTGCACCCAGTTTGCTCCATTTTCCCCCTTGAGTTCCCTTTCCTTGTTCTTGGAATCCAAAACAGGACTACTCACTTCCTGTGCTTGGCAGGCCTGGGCCACCCGGGTGACAACCAGGATCCTGGTGCCCCGCTAGAGACCAGGCCTCTCTTGGCCCCTGGGCTGGCCCATCGCTCAGTTAAGGGGACCCCCCTTCTGGGAATCCGGCCCCATCTTGCTGAGTGGCACTGTGTTAAGGGACCCTTTGGAAGATGCCTTTGCCCATGAACTGGGGGCAAATGCCGCTAGCCATTGGCAAGTGCTGCCAGAACCAGCCCTCTATCCACTAAGCGGCACTTAATGAGGGAAGGGGGGGGTCAAGGCAAGACCCACACATGGGGCTGATGTTCAAACAAATCCAGGAGCATGAGATGAGCAATGCTGCAACGCCCCATTTCACAGAGGAGCAAACTCCCAGGGAGGCTCATGGCATCCCAGCCTGGTGCTCAGGTCAAGGCATGGGGACTGGCGACCACGGGCAGAGATGAGCAGCGGAGACTGCCCAGAGCCATACCCACACCTTTATTTGCCAACCTTCTGCACCCCGGGAACAACGAGCAACTTCGGGAAACAGACGTCAGACTGAGAATGTTCTGCGAGAGGTCCCGCGGGGCCACTCACTGAGCCCTGGCCCCAAGTGTCCAAAGGAGAGCCACCGGGCCGGGTGGGGGGATAGAAGAGTCAAAAGCCAAAGTTTCCTATGCCATGGAGGCTGTGAGGGCCGAGGGAGATGAACCGCCCAAGCCGCAGGACCCTCACTTGGGGGGGTCCGTGTTGATGCCGTATTTCTCCTTCAGCAGCTTCAGCTGCTCCTCCTTCTTCTTCGTGTCCATCTTCTGGAAAGCCTGCAAAAACACGGGGTGTGAGCCCCCCCTGAGCACCCTAGGTGTGCCCTCCCCCTCCCTCCAGCCCGGGTGCGCTCCCCCTTCCCTCCTCCCAGCAGCAGCGCGGAGCACAGACCCGGTTGGCATTGTAGTAGAGCACCACGAGGTAGCGGTTGCACACGTTGAAGCCGGACAGGTGGTCGCAGGCGTTCTTGGCGTCAAAGATGTCCTCATAGACCACGTAGGCCGTGCCTCGGGTTTCCGGGGTGTTCCCGCTGGGGGAGGAGGAGAGACAAGCATGGAGCAGCCCCCCTCCTCCAGGTGAACTCCCAGCCCCGCCCAGCCCCGCCCTCTCCTCTCTTCCCCTCCCCTTCCCTGGCCAGAGAAGCGCCCCATCCCACCGGATCAGAACCAGAAGGCCCGCAGCCCCGCCCCCGGGGCCCCTCCCTCCGCGCCCCCCGGGGCGGGAGGACACTCACACGCGGATCTGGCGGATGGGCCCGTACTTGCCGAAGATGTCATACATCTCCTCGGCCGTGATCTTGTAGGGAAGGTTGCGGATGTAGAGGATGCGGTTCACCTCGGGCGGGAGCCGGATCTGGGGGAGGGGAGACAGAGCTAGCGCTCAGCGACCGCCCGGCGCGGGGCCTGGAAGCCCAACGCGGGAGGGGGAGGGGCGCACTCACGTTCGCGCGTTTGGCCGCTTGCATCGCCATGGCGACGGTCGGGATGCGCTGGGGCCGGAGCCGGGAGCGGGGTCGGGGTTCGTCAGAGCCGGGGACCGGGGACCGGGATCCGGGTCCGCTTTATCCGGCTTCTTTTTCTTCCTCGAGGCGGACGCGCCGAGATCTAACAGAACTTCCGGCTCGGCTTCCGGAAGCACAAAAGTCGCCGGAAGTCCCGCCTCCGCACGGCGCCGGCCGCTCTTCCGGGACGGTGGCGGGGAGGGCCTGAAGGCGTGGCTGCGCTGTGGGTGCGGCGAGCCGGCAGTGCTAGGGCCGGAGGCGGGGAAAGGCTAACTTGGGCGGGGCCTGGAGGAATGCGCTGCGGGAGACACTGGGGACCACGGTGACCCCTCCCCCCCCCCCAGGAGGGAGCCGGGCAGGGGCGGCTGGCACAGGGGGAAGACCTGCCCTGGGCCCGGAAGTGCCCGGATGGGAGAGGCCCCCCCGCCCCCCAGCAGAGATTACTTTGTATCTCCTTCCATCTCTTTGTGTCACTTTGTATCCACTGAGCGGCTCTCTGGCCGGCCCCCACTGGAAATGAAGCCCCCGGGGCCAAGTGTCCTGGGAACCAGAGCCCCAGATCCGCCCCCCAGATGCTGGCCTTGCCCGCGGGGGAGGCACAAGAGCCACCACCTCCCACTATGACAAGAAACCCTTGTCACGGGAGGGGCCCTGCTACCAAAAAGTACTTCCAGGAACGATGGAAGGCGCCCCTCCCCCCAGGTACACCGAAAGGACCCCTGACCCTCCCTCTTCCCCCCCCCAGGTACACTGAAAGGACCCCTGACCCTCCCTCTCCCCCCCCTACACTGGAAAGATCCCTGACCCTCCCTCTCCCCCCCCCAGGTACACTGAAAGGACCCCTGACCCTCCCTCTCCCCCCCCTACACTGGAAAGATCCCTGACCCTCCCTCTCCCCCCCCCCAGGTACACTGAAAGGACCCCTGATCCTCCCTCTCCCCCCCCCCAAGGACACTGAAAGGACCCCTGACCCTCCCTCTCCCGCCCCCAGGTACACTGAAAGGACCCCTGATCCTCCCTCTTCCCCCCCCAGGTACCCTGAAAGGATCCCTGACCCTCCCTCTTCCCCCCCCCCAGGTACACTGAAAGGACCCCTGATCCTCCCTCTCTCCCCCCCCAGGTACACTGAAAGGACCCCTGATCCTCCCTCTCCCCCCCCCAAGGACACTGAAAGGATCCCTGACCCTCCCTCTTCCCCCCCCCAGGTACACCGAAAGGACCCCTGATCCTCCCTCTTCCCCCCCCAGGTACACCGAAAGGACCCCTGATCCTCCCTCTTCCCCCCCCAGGTACACTGAAAGGACCCCTGATCCTCCCTCTCCCCCCCCCAGGTACACTGAAAGGACCCCTGATCTTCCCTCTCCCCCCCCCGGTACACTGAAAGGACCCCTGATCCTCCCTCTCCCCCCCCCAGGTACACTGAAAGGACCCCTGATCTTCCCTCTCCCCCCCCCCCAGGTACACTGAAAGGACCCCTGATCCTCCCTCTCCCCCCCCCAGGTACACTGAAAGGACCCCTGATCCTCCCTCTTCCCCCCCCAGGTACACTGAAAGGACCCCTGATCCTCCCTCTTCCCCCCCCCAGGTACACTGAAAGGACCCCTGATCCTCCCTCTTCCCCCCCCAGGTACACTGAAAGGACCCCTGATCTTCCCTCTCCCCCCCCCCAGGTACACTGAAAGGACCCCTGATCCTCCCTCTTCCCCCCCCAGGTACACTGAAAGGACACCTGACCCTCCCTCTCCCCCCCCAGGTACACTGAAAGGACCCCTGATCCTCCCTCTCCCCCCCCCCAGGTACACTGAAAGGACCCCTGGCCCTCCCTCTCCCCCCCCCAGGTACACTGAAAGGACCCCTGATCCTCCCTCTTTCCCCCCCCCAGGTACACTGAAAGGATCCCTGGCCCTCCCTCTTCCTCTGCTCCCCTCCCCTACACTGGAAGGATCCCTGATACCTCCTCTTCCCTCCCCACCATAGACTGGAATTATTCCTGCCCCGCTTTCCTTCCCCTTGGGTACACTGGGGGACCCCAGCCCTCCCCTTCCCCTCCCCCCTGCAGTCCTGGCTTTGCCCTCCACAAGAGTAGCAGCATGCACCCCACTCTCTGCTTGGGAAGCTTTTGGGGGGAAAGAACTGGCCAGCCTGTTTTAGGGAGCAGAATGGTTTATTGTGCCACCTCCAGGACTATCTTGCCCAGGTTCTTATTCTGCTCCATGTACTCGTGGGCCTCTGCCACCTGCTTCAGGGGGTAGACGCTGTCCACTACAGGCCTCAGTGCCCCGGGCTCGTCCTGGGCAAAGTGAGGCAGGATTTGCTGGGTGAAGGCGGACACCAGCTCTGCTTTGTACTGAGGGGCAAAAACCACGAAATGTGGTGTTACTTGAGGCCTCCGTTTTGTGGCTTCCCCATTGGCCAAACCCCTTGTGAGACCCCGGTGACCTAGAGCCAGGCCCCCACGGCTCCAGATCACCAGGGCACCGCAGGCCATCACCATGCTCCATTCCCCAGGTGGACTGGAGACAAGAGAAAACCTTTAAAAGCACCAACTTCAAATGCCAATGGGCACCTTGCCCGGGTTCCGTGGCACTGCAAGCCTCTGCCCGCTTTATCCCCCTGCCTTCCCACAAAGCACCCCCCTCCCCCAGCCAGGTTGGTACCACTGGCTCTGCGAGGATCCCTACAGACCACAAGCCCTCCAAGTCCCAGGACACACCACTGACCCAAGTCAGCTCCCTCTGGACCCCTGCACTTGCACCTCAGCTCCCTACAAATCCCTGACCCTTAACTATAACAGGGTGGCCAGAGCTTGGGGGGGGGGGTGCATAAAACAGCCTCTGAGAACACAAGCCCTGGGCCCCTCCCCAGCCTCAAAAAGCCTCTCTTGCCCAGCCCAGGTCTCTTCTGGAGGGCCCAGTGGGTGGCCAGAGCGGGGGCCTTGCCTTCTTGTCCCGGGTTCTCAGCAGACTCGTGAAGAGGTTCCCTCGCTTAGCCAGGAGCTTGGAGAGCAGCTCCCCGTGGACCTCGGCCCCGCCAAGCAGGCCGTACAGCACCCATCGGCCATCCTGGGCCAGGCAAGCCACGTTCTTCTCCCAGTAGGACCCGCCGACACAGTCCAGAATGACATTGGCTCCGGCACCTGGAGGGGAGTCACAGAGTGATCATCCTGACCCGGGACGAAGCTGCTGGCTGAAAGGATGCTCGGCCCCAGGCGGCGGCTGGTGCAAGGGGAGCAGCTTCTTACCTTTAGTAAACTCCAGTGTTGCAGCTGAAAAATCCTCTTCCTTGTAGTTGAAGCCCGCAGCAGCCCCGAGCTTTTTCACTGCCTCAATTTTGTCCTGGGCCCCAGCAGTGATCAAAGGAATGGCGCCAGCCAGGCGGGCCAGCTGCACGGCGGCTGTGCCCACGCCACTGGATCCCGCGTGTATCAGCACAGTCTCCCCAGCCTTCACTTGGCCTGGAATGGAACACAGAACCCGGGGAGCAGATCCCATCAGGCCCCCACACACACTGCTTGCATCCCCAAGGTAGCACTGGGGTCCCCGCTGCTACCCCCTGACCTCTCCTTCAGTGCCTCTTCTTCATCGTCTCACCCCTCATTTGTTCTGGCAGAGTCAAGAGTCTTGGGGAAACGAGGTGGGGACTTCATTAAAAAAATAGGGAGCCTCTCTCATTTAGATACATGCTGTCCCACCAATAAAAGGGAAGCTCTGATGATAGCCATTGACTTGTCCAGGGCCACACAGTCAGGAAATGTCTGAAAATGGATTTGAACTCGGGTTTTCCTGACTCCAGAGCCAGTGCTCTAGCCTCCGCACTATCTCCAGCTAATCCTGGGCAATCCCCAAAGAGATCTGGTGTTCCTAGGGCATGGATCCGAGTCATCACATTAAAATAGAAAATAAAAAAAGCTGGCAAAAGAGATGTCCTATTTCTGGTGATTAGTGTGGGCACCAAGGGGGCCCCAGCACTACAGGAAAGCTAACAAGGAGGGACGCCCCCGTGGGAGGAGGGGTACAAGTGATTTTGCATTATTGTTACGCATTGAAGGCAGTGACTTGGAAGAAAAGAAAACAACTCGTCAAGCTGGTGGCTGAAGAGGGCACTGCATTTCCAGGCCAGGAGCTAACCTAGAGGGCTCCCTCTAGTGGGAGAAGCACGAATTTGCCCCAGAACTTGCAAATCTGGTTTTTAAAAGGAGGGAGGAGGGAGAAAGCAGCAGGTGCAGAGACCTAGCCCCTCAGAGCCACGCCCTCGCCTCCTGCGCTGGCCAGCAGAGCCTCACTGCATGATGGGTGGGATGCCTGGAAGGTCACGGGCAACACTGGGGTGTGGAGCTCTCAATGAGATTTATTTAAGAGCCCAACATGATGGTGCTGGAGCCTGGGATGAGTGGGAGGCGCCGAGGGAAGCAAAGGCGGCCAAAAGCAGAATTGGCTGAGGCTTGTTAAAGCTGTCTGAGGAGGGGGATGCAGGGAGGGAGGGTGAGCGATGACAGACAAGAGACTGAGCCGCTCCATTCCAACTAGCAGTGACATCCCCTGGGGGAGGCCCTTCACAGCCCTTTCATCCTGTTGTGTTTCATCCCCACTCCCAACATATGACTCCCCAGCATGAGTCGTCCTCTAGACTGGTCAGATGAGGCTCCTCCACTCCCAACATATGACTCCCCAGCATGAGTCGTCCTCTAGGCTGGTCAGATGAGGCTCCTCCCTGGCTTTGTGCTCCCTTAGCCATTGTATGCCCTCCAAATTCTGGTCCCATCTCCTCCAGGAAACTCCCTCAGCCCTTCCTCCTTCCCCTCTCTACCCTGAGCCATCCTCAGCGGTGCCCCCGGGAGGCCCAACCCTGACCTGCAGCATCTCGGTCCTGGCCCAGATATCCCGGGCTGCTCTGGAGAGGGTGCTCCTGCCTCAGGAAGTCCACTCTAGCCCAGCCCTCCTTTTCAGGAGCCACTCACAATTTTAGCCCCACAAACAGCTCAGCCTGTGAGAGGTTCACCACAAAGGCTTGGGAATGGGGTGGGGAGGAGGCTCACAGTTTGTAGGGACCCAGAGCTCAGGCCCCAGACACATGAGAAGCAGATGGAGAAATCCAAGCTTACTTCCTCACCTATGAGATGGAGCAACTGGAAGGCCGTGAGCCAGGCCTCGGGTATGGCGGCTGCCTGGGTGAGAGTCAGGCCCTTGGGAATAGGCATGAGGTAACCTTCAGGGACCACGGCGTACTCCGCCTGGCCTCCCCCCGCAAGCAGAGCCATCGCCGGTTGTCCTTCTTTCCACGGCCCCTGACAGCTCGGACCGATTTTGGCCACGTGACCAGACACCTCCAGGCCCAGGATGCTGCTGGCTCCCTCAGGGGGGCGGTACAGGCCACGGCGCTGTGGAGAGAGGGACCAAGTCAGAGAAGAGACCAGAAATGACAGCGACCTCTCAAAGTACCAGCTGAGTCCAAGCCTTTCATTTTACAGGTAGGCCCTAAGTGAGTCTGATGGGAAGGTGGGCAAGAGGCCCTGATCAGCTATCCCGGCTGGGGATGCCGGGGAAAGAGGGCTCGATTTGGCCCCCTTAGGATGGGACCCTTCAAAGCCCTGCCCCTTGGGACCCTGCCCAAGTCCCTCCTCTCTCAGGAACCTCCCACCTTGCAAGGTGAGCACGGATTAGGAAGTGTGAGAACCAAAGCAGTAGTCTGTGTCCCGGGCTGGGCGGCATCCTACCTGCAGCACGTCTGCCCTGTTCAGGGCACTGGCAGCCACCTTCAGAAGCACTTCTCCTGGTCCAGGTTCAGGCTTGGCCACCTCTTTCAGGTACAGGTTGCTGGGGTCCCCGGGTTGGTCAAAGTACACAGCCAACATGATGCTTCTTCAGAGAGGAGCCGATGGAAGGGGACAGTGAGTGAGAGCGGACAGCAACCGCCACCAGGAATGGGGGAGGAAGCTGTTCTTTCCTCTTCCTTCCCTCCCCAATCCAATGGAGGAGCCTTTCCTAGGGAATAAACTTGTGCTAGTCCTGGGCAAACAAAGCCAGAGCATTTGAGATGGTCAGTCCCTTTATCCAGGGAGGCTGGCTCCGGGTCCCGGGGCTTCCGTCTTGCACCAGACCACCCAGCACCCGCACCATGCACCTCCTATTCCTAGAGCCTCAGTCCCTGGTTTATGGCTCACACAGAAACTCTTTCCCTGGACAATCAGCCAGCCACTCAAAAACCAGTGGCGGAGCACTTCCTGTGGGCCAGGCAGCCCGCTAAGTCCAGCTAAGACAGACAGTTCAAGGTCAAGCCCTGAGGCATCCGTGGCCCCAGAGGGAGCCCTCCTCGTCCCCACCTCGGAAAGGACTGGAGAGCCCCAGGCAGAGGGAGGGCTCGCACACAGTCCATCTTATAATCAGGGCTCCAGAAATCGCTTCTGGGGAGGAGCTCAGCGTTAGACTGGACTGCAAGCTCAGGATGAATCAGCAATCTGATGTGGCACCCCGGCCACCCTGTCGGCTGCTGGGGTGTATCTGGAGAGGAACAGGGAAGCGCTGGGCCCCAGGCCTGCCGCCCGGCGCCGCCGCCACACTGGGAGCACTCGGTCTAGCTCTAGGCAGCACAGCTATGGAGGCCTGGAAAACCCAGACAAAGACTGGAACTGCCAGAGGTCCCGTTCTGTGAGCTGAAGTGGGAGCAGCGCAAGGCTTGGCCTGGAGAAGACTGGTGGCCACTGCTCGGCCTGGGAGACCCAGGGGGAACCTTCTCACCTTGGGTCCCAGAGGAGGGGGCGAGGTGAGGGTGGGGCAGGGAAGGCGGAAAGGAGGGAGGGAGCGGGAGGGAGAACCCTGGCCACTTCCGAAGCAGAGCGAAGGCACCAGCAGACGGAGAATAGCGGGAGGGAGTCGCCCCCGGGGATGGAGCCAGCCCAAAGAGAAGCGGGAGAGAGGAAGGCTGCGCGGCGGGGAGAAGTGACCCCTCGGAATGGGGGCCCCTGGGAGGAGTCGGACACGCGCCTGCGGCCCGGACCCAGCCTCCCTCTGGGCGTACAGAAGAACCAGGGACCCCCCGCCGCCCCCCCCCCCCCCCCCGCGGGACTCAGCTCCAACTAGGAGCACCCCCAGGAGGTGGGGGCGGGGCTCGGGGCGGGATGAGGGCGCCGGGGAGAGGCCGGGACTCCCCGGAGGCGGAGGCGGGCTCTAGCCGGGGACCCCGGGAGCTGAGAGCGGGGGAGCTTGGGACTGGGGGGGAGCTGGGACTCCGGGAGTCGGGAGCTGCTCCTGCTTGCCGCTCCCTCCCCGGGACCCAGGAAGCGGCGCGAGCGGCGGGCTCAGGTTCGGCCAGGTGACGGGACGCCCAGCTGGGGGGAGGGGCAAGCTGAGCCCGGGGCGTGGCCCGAGTCCCGCAGAGCGGCGGGCGGTGGGCGCGGGAGAGTGCAAGGGCTCCCCGGACTTCTGGTGCCAGCCGTCATTGCCCCTTGGAAAACCGCGGCGCAGGGGGCAGCTAGGGGGCGCAGTGGATAGAGCACCAGCCCTGAATTCAGGAGGACCCAAGTTCAAATCTGGTCTCAGACACTTCACACTTCCTACCTGTGTGACCCTGGGCAAGTCACTTCACCCCAGCCTCAGGAAAAAAAAAAAAGAAATGGAAAACCGCGGCGCAGGGGGCGCTCCTCGGCTCCCCGCTTCTGCCCCGCTCGGCCCTGTCCCTGGTGCTGAGGGGCGGCTGGCGGAGGAGGGAAGCGCCCCCCCCCCGCCCCCCGCCCTCGCTCAGGCAGCCCGGTCCCCACCTCGCCCGAGTCCGCTCCCCGCAGCTCCTACCTGTAGGACCGGGACCCGGCACCGACTGGAAGAGGCGGGGGCCAGCGGGGCATTCAGGAGGGAGGAAGGAGGGGGCGGAAGGGCCGCCTCCCCCTCGCTCGGCCCCCTTTGACTCCTCCTCTGACTCCGCCTCGGCCCGGGGAAGGGCCCCGAAGTCCCCAGCCGGCTCCGCCCGCGCTGCGACCAGCCCGGACTCCCAGGGCGCTCGGACCCGGGCCCGTGAGGCTGCGCTCCGTCCGACCGACTCTCCGGCGGCCGCCCGGGCCCCCGGCTCACAGCCCGTCATTTCCCACTCCTCGCCCACCCGTCCAGTCTGCTGCCGAGGCCAGAGCTCTGGGACGTCTCTCCCCCTTAGCCCCTGGGGTTCCCGCGGCTCGGGCGTCAGGGGCCTCTCGGGGGCGGCTCGCCGAAGACGGAGCAAGCCCGGCAGCCGCGCCTACCCTCGGGGTAGCAAAGAGGGCTGGGCTTAAGTGAAGGGCCTCGGAGCTCGGAGAGCTAGGGGGATGCACCGAGTGCCGAGACTTCCCCTGGCAGGAGCCGTTTCCACAGCCAGTAAGCGGGCGGAGCTAGAACTTGGTCGCCCCGCAGCCCTCGTAAGGACAAGAGGCAGGGGGGACCGTGGGAAAGACACTTATGTAATCAAAGATGTCCGGGAGAAATGGCAAGGTCCCTAAATGAGGAGTCAAGGATCCTGCGGAGGTGGGACTCCCAGGGATTAGGGGAATGGCAGAGCCTTCAGCCACCCCGAGCCGGTTCTGAAATGGGAAGGGTTCTAAGGGAAAGGTCATGAGATC
Organism: Sminthopsis crassicaudata; assembly: GCF_048593235.1. Classification (NCBI taxonomy): domain Eukaryota; kingdom Metazoa; phylum Chordata; class Mammalia; order Dasyuromorphia; family Dasyuridae; genus Sminthopsis; species Sminthopsis crassicaudata. The sequence goes on along the minus strand of NC_133618.1, from coordinate 937,646 downwards.
TCTTCTGAAATGGGAAGGGTTCTAAGGGAAAGGTCATGAGATCTCTTTGAAGAAGAAACCCTTAAAGGAAAAAGGAGAAAATCTCCTTCAACTTGGCCTCTGTGAGGGGACTCCACCCGAACTGTCATCTTTGTTATCTGGGTGGGGCCAGCTCAGTCACGAAACCCATGGAATTCAATTCAAATCCTAACCCTGGCTGAAAGCCTGCCAGGAGCCACCCTGGGAACCAGCCCCCTTCAGCTTGTAGCCAAAGCCCCTGTAATGCTCCTCTCTAGAATATAATGTTCTCTGGGAGCAGGTTTCTTGGGGGGCTTCTGGAGGCAGCCTTCGTTTCAGTTCAGAGTAATCCCCCCAAATGCAGCCAGGAGTTAAAGTCCAGATCCTTTATTGTTTCCTTTTAAGTCTTGTCTCCTTCCTGGGGCCCGGTCAGCTCTCTTAGAGGCCTATCTACGTCCTCGGTTCCGAGAGCTCTGGTCGCCAGTCCTTTGCCTCTGCAGCGTCAGCCTCTCGTCCCCCCATGTCCCCGGACAGCACAAGGTGGAAGTGGGAATGAATCTGTCTCCATCCCGGAGAGCGGCCTTGTGAGTCTGGCCCCACACTGAGCACACCCCAATCATGACATCACTAGGAAACCATCATTTGTGGTAGGATTAAATCAGTGCTAAACTAGCTGTAACCACTGTCTCCTCAATTGCACTGAGTACCTTGTCTCAAGTTCTGGCCTGTGACATCTCCTGGTAGGCTCAGATCCATCGGACTGAAGCAGGCTAAAGGAGATAACTATCGTCTCTCTCCATTCCAGTGACTTAGCCCCTTGTAAGAATCCTAACAAGCCCCCTCTTCTAAAAGAGCCCAACTAAAACCCTCCCTTTGCAGAGGTTCCAACCATGCCAGCCCTGTGCTCGGCACGCCAAGGATCTGCCCGCTGGAATCCTGTTTCCTGTTAGGATTCTTACAAGCGGCTAAGTCGCTGGACTAGAGCTTGAGATGCCTCCAGAGCTTCCAGTTTGAAAGATCTAAAAGCTGGCAATTTGGGGGCTCCCGGGGGCAGACGGAGAAACCTATCTCTTAGGGTCCTGGGGGGTGTGGGGGGCTCCAAAGAATAGAGACAAGGAAAGGCCCCTCATGTTTAAGACATGGATTTTGAGCCAGGAAAGGGGATGTGCACTGAATGTAGAGCTAGAAGGGAGCTCAGAGGTCATGGAGTCCAGTCATCTCCAGACACCCGGGAAACTGAGCCTCAGAGATTAAGCCACTTGCCACTCAAGACGGCAAAGGCTTACCACGGGCAAGACACTGGCCTGGCCACTAGGGATGAAAGGCAGACCCGGAGAGACCTGAGAACTGCACAAATTAACAGCCATTGTCCGGCCCCATGCCCTCCAGGGATGGGAGCTGCCCTTTCCCTGTGGCACAGACCTGCTTCCCTGTATGCTCCCTGCCTCCCTCCCCCCCACCTTGGGGCTTCCCGGCTGCCCCTGCCCCCTCACCCAGCCTTCTCTTCTCCAGGGTAAACATCTCCTGACCCTTCGTGGGCTGACTCCCTCCTAACGCCCTGAACCCTAGAGGGGCACGATGGGGACAGTCCCTCCCCTCCAGTACGGCGCCCGCCTCGGGGAACATTCAGCCCCACTGGACCGAGGACGGAGAAGAGCCAAGCCTCCATTCCCCAGCTGGAAGGCCCCAGCTCTCCAGCTTGAACCCTGTGAGTCAGCAGGGAGACACCCCTGCCCAGGGCTTGCCCTTTGCACCCGGGAAGGCGGCAGGGAGTGCTGAGGCCGGGCAGCCTGGGCACGTGGTTCCCCTCGCCTGTTTCTTGGTTCCCATACCCCCTCGCACCAATCTCGTGAGCCAGGTCTGCCTTAAAACAGTCGTGGCCGAGCTCAGGGTGAGCGGGAGCTGGGAGCAAGCGGAGAGAGGATGAGCATTTGTTGTGGGCTCTGTGCCAAGGATCATCTCTCTCAGATGGGTTCCCCCGCCCTGAGCCTGGGCAATGGTGGTTGCTCCCTGCCGGGACGTCCCAAGCTCCCCAGAAGCAGGGTCATGGGAGGGAAGGGGTGTGTGAAACAAGCTGGGGGAGAAAGGGAAATGGGAGTCTGGGGCTTGCCAGGAGATGAGTGCCTGGAGGATGTGCGTGGCCTTTGCTCAGGGTGGGCTTCCTCCTCCCCCCATTCACCAGCCCTTCTCCTCCAAGAGCTCGGGGACATCGGGGACATCAGGGAGCTGCTGCCCAGACAGCAGGGGAGGCGGGTTGGAGGGAGGGAGGGAGGGCCAGCAAAGCCAATCGGCAAATGCGGGGTGACTGGAGATGGCCCTGGCAGCCAAGGGGTCCCGGCGGGAAGAGCCGAGTTCATGTGGCCCCAGACCCATTTGGACGTGACCCTGGGCCAGTGAGAACTTCTGCTTGACTCGTTTGCCAGCTAATGAGAGCACCTGCCAGGTCCGCGGGGCCCAGGATGGGCTGTGGGAGAGGGGCCCACCCTGAGGCCCCCGGGCTCCTTGTGGGGCCCCATCTTCCCTCACTCAGGTCTCCTCTCCAGCCCCCGCCACAGGTTCCCCTTCCCCAGCGAGCAAACAGAAGACGGTGCAGAGGTTTATTGGCTTGGGAAGAACCAGGTCTGGGACGGGGGAAGGCGTGGCGACGGCTGCAGCTCCCACGTGGACGGGGAGCACTCCTCAGGATCCGGGTCCCCTGGGGCTGTATTTGGCTCCTCAGGGGCACCGAATCTGCTCCCTGAATGTGGGCGGCCCAGGCCAGGCTTTCTGGGGCCTGGCCATTGCTAAGCTACGCCTCGACCACCCTTCTGTGTGTGACCAAGGAGGGGCAGGCTCCCCCCGCAGAGGCCCACAGGGGCCCCGGGAAAGCTCCCTCCCCAAGGGTCCCAGGGGCAGGACCCAGAAATCCCTGGAAGCATCCACCCTAGGAAGAAAGACCCCAGCCAGGCCCTGACCCCGGGCACTCCCAGCTGTCAACCCCAGTCCCGGCCTGGATCACAGACGCTCCCAGATGTCAACCCCAGTCCCAGCCTTGACCCCAAATATTCCAAGTTGTCAATCCCAATCTCAGCCTTGACCCCCAATACTCCCAGCTGTCCATCCCAATAGCATCCGCAGTCCTGATCTTTACCTTGGACTGTTTGGGCCGTTGACCACATGACCACCCCTAATTCTGGCTTTGACCCCCCCACCCCTGACCTTTAACCCTGGACTGTCTAGGCTGTAAACGCTAACCCTAACCCCCCTTCTGACCCGGACTGGGACTGTCACCCAGGTAGTCCAGGCCATTAGTCATGACCTCAACCCTTCTTTGGAAATCGGTCTTTTCTTTAGTTGAGGTTCCCAGAATCTTCCCAGAGGATTAATTTCCCTTTCTCCTTAAGTAGTCTCCTGGAAGAAACCAGAGATTAGATGGGGGTCAGCTGGCCCCTGCACTCCCCTGTGGGGGAGGGACTGGGACCCCGCAGCTCGGGGATGGGCAGAAGCCGGGACCCTCAGGGGGCCGAGCACGAGGAGGACGTGAGCCAAGTCCCCAAAGCCAGGCTTGGGACGGGGCCCATCCTCCGAGCCGGCACCGGACCAGGATGGGCAGCCCTGGCTCCCCCTCCTCGGCACCGCTTCCCCTGGCGAAGCCTTCCGAGCCTCCCCGTGCCCGTTTGTCCCTGAGAGTCCCCAACCCGGGCGGCCACGGGGCTGGGCAGTCCCGGCTCCCCGTTCCTCGTCACTTCTCTGGGAATTCCGTGTGTCCCCCTCCTCCCAGCAGAGGTGGGATCTGAAGAAAATCTGGTGGTGGCAGTGGGCTGCAAACTCCCCTTCCCCTAGGCAGCTGCCAGAGAGCTGGGAGCCCGGGACGGGCCTGGAGTCCATGATCTCACTATGAAGGGACCGGTCACCTGGAGCCCGGGGAAATCTCGGGGGGGGCCAGGGGGGAAGGACACATTCTCTCTGAGCCGGGGAAGAAGCAGGTGAGAGGGGCCGGGGGGCTCCTGCTCACAAAGGGACTGGGGGGCTCCGGCTCACAAAGGTCTCCAAGGCCGGAGAAGCGCTCATCAGGAAGTGGTGGAGAAAGGGGGGTCGGGCTCAGGGGTCACTGAGGTCCCTCAGCCCTGGGATTCTGGGAAACCCCCCGAGAAGCTGCAGCCTCAGGGGGACACAAAGGCCAATCCAGGGGCAAGGAGGGGTCCTAATGGGAGGGGGGACTGCCCCGGGAGCAAAGGCTGGGTCTCAGACCTCCCTGAGGAGGCTGCTCTTCTTGTGGAGAGAGGAGTTTGGCCCCCGTGCCCTTACCCAGCTTCTCTACGGCCTCCACGCACACGCTGGCGTACATGTCCTCCCGATAAGTGGCCACCAGGAGGTAGAGGTTGGTTTGAACCACCACCAGCCCCGTGTCATTCTGGAGAGAAGCAGAGGAGACCCTGACCGGGCCCTGCCAGGCGAGCGCTCAGCTCGACCGGCCTCTCTGCATCCTGGGGTCCCCCCGCCCTGTTCTTGCACTTGCATCTTGGGAGGGAAGGGTGGAGGCCACAAACCCTGGGCAAGGGAGGCTTTCCCAGAGGGAGGTCCTGAGCAGGCGCAGGGGGTACTTACCTCCTGGGGCCATCGGGAAGATTAAAGGAGAGACCATTTGGGCACACAGCAGGTGTTTAATCAGTACTTGTTCCCCCCTCCTTCCCTTACAAAGGAAGAGACAAGGGGAAGGTCTGGCCTCTCACTGACTCCTTGTCTCCCAAATGCAAGGGACCAAGTGGGTGACCATGCAGGGGCCTGTATCTGGGCTGCCTTTGTCCGGACTCCTCCAGGAGGCTGAAAAAGTGCCTCTGATTCACTGGCTCTGTCTGTCTCTGTCTGTTTCTGTCTCTGTCTCTCTCCATCTCTCTCTCTCTCTCTCTCCCTCTCCTCCCCTATCTCCTTGACTGGAATTCTGACCTCTGTTTTGGACCCTCCTCTCATCTTCCTCTAGACTGCTCCCTTGGTGAGCTCACCAACTCCCATGGACCTAATGCCCATGTCTGTGCTGATGGTTCTCAGCCCTGCATTTTCTGCCCCGACCTTCTGTTGACCTCCAACCTTCCATCTCCAACTGGACACCCCACAGATATCTGGAACCCGAGGCAGCCAAAGCAGAGCTCCCGACCCTATCCCACTCCCTCTGGTCTTCCTAAAGTCCCTGTTACTGTGGAGGACGACTGCCCGCTCCTCTCTCGCCCTCCAGGCCTGTCAGTGTTGCCCTTGCAACATCTCATGGACCTGGACCCATGCTCTCATTTCCCCTGCCCTCGTCCCCCCTCCCCTCCACGCCCGCTCTGTTGCAGAGAGGTTGCTTCCAGTCTGTCCTCCATCCAGCCCCCAAAGTCACAGGTTTGACCACGAGCCTCCCTCCTACTGTGCCATGAGCAAGGATAAAGGGCACGGATGCAGAGAAATCTGGGAAGATGTGTATGGACTGATGCAGAGGGAAGACAGAACTGGAGAACATTTTGTAAAACAAACAAGACCAGGCCACTTTTAGGGCTGTGCGATCAACACGATGGCCAACCAGATGGCCGCGAGCCGATGGCGTCCATCTGACCGAGAGCCGCGGGTCACCACGTGCGCTCTTCAGACACGACCAGGGCAAGTGTGTTGGCTTGGCTCTGTGGGAGAGTTTTGGCCTTCCTTTTTTGGTGTGTCTCATTATTTTTGCTGATTTATTTTCTCTTTTTTTCCTTTTTTAGTTTTATCTTTAAAATTCTCCTTTTTAAAAAGGCTCTTTGGGAGGGAACAGAAAGAAGGTAATGGGAAATCTAGGTGATATAAAAACAAAAGACAAGAAAACATAAAAAGAAAAGAACTGCATCCCTGGCCAGATCCTGCTTTTCTGATTTCTTATCACTCTGCCCTTTAATATGGCACGTCCCCATCTGGTTTGGTGAGGTGGGAGGGGCTGGCCAGAGCCGGGTTTTCGCCTCTCAGCCACTTACCTTCTTGGCATAAAGGGAGCGTTCATCTGCCCGGACGCATGTGTAATCCTTCTCCTTGAAGTAGAGTCCCTCCCTGCGCACCTGAAAAGGGTTCTTGGAGAACACGTTCACAAGCACACGGATGTCATTGGGTGAGATCTGCGGTTTTAGGGACAAAGAAGGAAAGGGGAGAAGCATCTATGAAACACCTACTATGTGCCAGACTCCAGGCTAAGGACTCTATAGATAAGACCTCATCCGATCCTCCCAACAGCCTGTGGGACAGCCAGAGAAATGGAGGCAGATGGGGTGAGCCAAGAAGCCCCTGTGGGACAGCTGGAGGTGGACGGGTCCCCCAAGAACTGCCCAGGACAGCTGGAGGCAGACGGGGTCAGCCGAGAACCATCCACAGGTCTCTCTGGCCGCAGGCCCCATGCCGTGTGAGGCCCCAGAAGCCCCTCGGTTGTGATGCCGACCACCCGCTCTTTTCTTACATTAAACCCTGGAGAAGACACCAACACAGTCTGCTCGTGGAACTTGATGATGGCCGCGTGGTCCACATGCTTCGTGCCCAGGAGGGATTCCAGCAGCAGATTTTGTACTTTGCTCATTTTTGGTCAACTCTGGGCCAGTGGAAGGTCTCTGCAAACAAGGAATGAATGAAATAAAAAAGCACTGAGTGAGCACTTACTGTGTGCAAAGTGCTCCTACAGAGGGAGGAGCAGTACAGACCCTGCCATCAGAGGTCTCAGGTTCTTTTTTCCTTTTTTTAGTAATATTTCATTTTTCCAAATACACAAACAAATGGTTTTCAACATAAGATTTTGGGAAAAATTCTAAATCTTCTCCCTCCCCTCTTACCTCCCCTTCCCCACGACAGCAAACAATCTGATACAGTTGAGATCTGTGCAGGCTTGTAAACCCACTTCTGTATTTGTCAGGTTGTGCAAGAAAAATCAGACCAAAAACCTCCAAGAGAGGGAAAATCATAGAGGTGAAAGCACTCTGCTTTTGTCCACATTCGTCTCCAGAGTCCTGAATGCAAGCGACATCGTCCATCCTGTGTATCGGAAGCGCTCCGATCACCCAACGCTGAGAAGAGCCTCGTCCATCTCAGCTGCCCCTGACCCCGTCCTGCTGCTCCTAGGCACGCTGATCTCCAGGTTCTGCTCACCTCATTCGGGCCCAGGTCAGCCACGTCTTTCCAGGCTTCTCTGGAATCAGCCCGCCCATCACTTCTAATGAATCGGTACTGTAGAACATAACTTCTTTTTTTTTTTTTTTTTTTTTTTTTAATTAATTATGGTTTTTATTTACCAGATATATTTATGGGTAGTTTTTCAGCAGTGACAATTGCCAAACCTTCTGTTCCAATTTTTCCCTTCCTTACCCCCGCCCCCTCCCCCAGATGGCAAGTTGACCACTACATGTTACATATGTTAAAGTATAAATTAAATACAATATAAGAACATAATTTCTTCAGTCATTTTTGCACAGGGCCCTTTTCCCTCTTTTATGATCTCTTTGGGGTACAGGATCAGCAGGTGGCTCACCTTCCAAGGGGTGACTGCTCCTGTGGAGATTGTTTTGTGTGCATGGTGGATCACACCATGGGGGAGGGGAGACAGTTCACCCCAAGGGCTACATGTCCTTCCCAAGAAAATCCCAGATCCTCCCCGGGCCTCGGGCCAACACTGGCCTAAGCAAGAAGCCCCATGTTCAGAACACATGGGGCAAGTCTCAGACCAACATCAATCTGCTCTCCTGTTTTGCTTGGACAAGCCCAGCTCTTTGAACTTGTCATCAAGACCCTCATTTTCAGTCATGGAGCACAGTCCTCCCAATGAGTCTGACAGAGCAGAGAAAAAAGGAGACCACTGGGCGCCTTCATGCAGCCACATGTGCTAACACAGTCTGAAGTCCACTTAGAGCTTCACATCCTTTTCCAGATGCATTGTTGGCCAGTTGTGGCTAACAAAAAGCCTGAGAGTCTGATAATTAATTGTGAATCAATTAATAGGGAAAGCAAGTAATAAGTTGATGGTCAGTGGTCTCTTAGTAACCAAAGACAAACCCAAAACAAAGAGGAATGATTGGGGCAGCTTAGCCAGCTGGTCAGTGTAATGTCCGGACTACCTCTCTGGAGGACCTCAGGATTGGCCTGAGTCCTTGGTCTTAGTGGAGGAGTGAAGGAGGCAGGAGACTCATGAGAGTGGATGGTCAAAGATGAAGTCTGGAGTCTGGAATCTGGAGTCTCGCGTCTTCTCTGTGTCTGTGTCTGAGATTCTTCTGTGTCTTCTCAGCCCTTGAATACTTCAGAACTATTACATCACTCCAGCAGCTGAGCATGTGAAACCATCACATCACCATCATCACATCACCATCATATTAAGGGGGTCCGGCCTCTGCGGGTCAGCTTTCCAGTTCTTTATTGTGTACATATTTCCTAATGGACAGAAGCATGAAAGCTTGAATCTATTCCTGTCTGGGCTGTGGGTCCACCGTGAGGGGACGGATGGGGCAGGTGGCAATTATCCAAGAATCTGTCTCACACCGAAGAATTGCTCTGTTCTCAAAGAGGAGCAAAGCAACATCACTGTGTCAGAGCTGAATTACAGAGTGTCCAACTATGGTCCATCAGACCAACATGGGCTCAGAACGCTCTGCCTCAAGCCAGATACAAATAGTCCACATGCACCTTTGGGGGGTTTCCCAACTTTGCACATCTGGCATTTCTTCTGAGCTAACTCAATCCTGCTTTGCCCATAGAGCACAGCACCTTCTCTGATGAGGGCCCGCTGCCATCCTGGGTGTCTTGTGCCTGGGTCTCCCACGTCATGCAACCAATGCCAGTTCTTTTGTTAATAACTTTTTGTTTCTCCAAATCCATGCGAAGATAGTCTTTCTTTCTTTCTTTCTTTCTTTCTTTCTTTCTTTCTTTCTTTCTTTCTCTTTCTTTCTTTCTCTTTCTTTCTTTCCTTTCTTTCTTTCTTTCTCTTTCTTTCTTTCCTTTCTTTCTTTCTTTCTTTCTTTCTTTCTTTCTTTCTTTCTTTCTTTCTTTCTTTCTTTCTTTCTTTCTTTCTTTCTTTCTTTCTTTCTTTCTTTCTTTCTTTCTTTCTTTCTTTTTCTTTCCTTTCTTCCTTCTTTCCTTCCTTCCTTCTTTCCTTCCTTCCTTCCTTCCTTCCTTCCTTCCTTCCTTCCTTCCTTCCTTCCTTCCTTCCTTCCTTCCTTCCTTCCTTCCTTCCTTTCTTTCATCAAATGTTTCTCCTTCCCTTGCTCCTTTCCCTATACAGGGAGCAATCCAATATAGTGCAATTCTTCCAAGCATAATATCTCCATTAATTGCTTTAATTTCATCTTTGATAGTCAATTCATTTTTGATACTGGTAATTTGGTTTTCTTTTTTTCTTAAATAAAATTAGCCTTTGTTTTTTTTGTTTTTTTTTTTCCTATATAAAATCAGTTCCTAGTTTTATTAATTTAATGGTTTTCCTACTTTCAATTTTACTAATTTCTCCTTTGATTTTCAGAATTTCCAATTTGGTTGTTATTTGGGTATTTATTCCTTTTCTAGTTTTTTTAGTTGCATGTCGTTCATTGACCTATTCTTTCTCCATTGTATCGATGTAAACATTTAGAAATATAAAAATTTCCTGTACATACTGCTTTGGCTTCATCCCATAAATTTTGTTATGTCATTTCATTGTTTTCATTCTCTTTAATGAAATTATTGTTTCTATGATTTGCTCTTTGACTGCTCATTCTTTAGTTTTATATTACTTGGTTTCCAACTTTTTTTTCCCCCTGAGGCAACTGGGGTTAAATTACTTGCCCAGGGTCACACAGCCTGGAAGTATTAAGTATTGGAGGCCAAATTTGAACTCAGGTCCTCATGACTTCAGGGCTGGTGCTCTATATACTACACCAACTAGCTGCCCCTCTGACTAATTTTTAATCTCTCTTTCCATGATTCTTTATTGAAAGTACTGTTTATTGCATTGCGATCTGGAAAAAATACATTTAAATTTTCTGATTTTCTGCATTTCATTGTGAGTTTTTTGTATTCTAATATATTGTCAGTTTGTGTGTAGGTGCTATGTACCCTGAAAAAGGTATGTTCCTTTCTATTCTCATTCATTTTTATCCACAGGTCTATTACCATAACTTTTCTAAAATTCTAATCATCTTAACTATTTTCTTTTTCTTTTTTTCCTTAGATTTATCTAGTTCTGAGAGAGGGAAGTTGATATCTCCTGTTAGTATAATTTTATTGTCTATTCCCTTTATAATTCACTTAACTGCTTTAGAATTTGAATTTGGTATATATATGTTTAGTACTGTCATTATTTCATTGTATTTTATCAAAATGTGGTTTCCTTCCTTATCTTTTAAAATTAGATCTATTTTTGCTTTTGCTTTGTTTGAGATTGTGATTGCTACCCCGTTTTGTTTAATTTTTAACTTCACCTGGGTGTTTCTCTCTGCCTCAAATGTGTGTTTCTTATAAGCAACATTTTATAGAATTTTGGTTTTTAATCCACTCTGCTATATGCTTCCATTTCTGTATAAGTTCATTTACATTCACAATTATGATTACTATGTATTTCCCTCCATCCTATTTTTCCCATTTCTCTGTGTCTCTCTTTCCTTCCCTCTTTCTCTTTTTATCTTGTCCCTTCTCACAAATGTTTTCCTTCTGAACATATCCTGGTGTTACCAAATTTTTCACTGACCTAAGTTTGGGCTGGAAAATTATTTCATAGCATCTTCTTAATAGTTCTGCCGCTCCAGAATCCATTTTGGAGTATTATTTGTTTGAAGACAAATTTGAGGGAATTCAGGTGACTTCCTGCCTTTCTTTGCTGCCTTGATTCTGTCCTCATTGGGAAACTTTTTTTAAAAGAGGCAGCCTTCTGTGATAATTCTTAGTTATCTGCTTTAATTCTAGCATTTGTATCAATCCATATAAAATCTTGAGAGTTTTCCATATATCTACGCTGGTCATTTCAGGCAAATATCATTTTTTCCCTCCTTTTTTCTCATTAAGTCATTAGGTATCAAAATGTATGTTGGTCTGGCTTTGAGGATCTTATTATACGCTTCATATAATTTCTCTACCAATTCATCTTCCACAACAGATACTGGTATATAAGCTGCATTTGTTTCTGGGATCTTTTTCTGAAAAGACAAGACCACTAAAATCTCATGAAATTATGTTTCTTGTGGATTTCAAACTCACAGTAAATCCACTTCTGGCAACATCTTTGTTTTCCTCTCTGAGAAGTCAGACTATTGAGCATCAACTTCCCCTAGGGCACAATTCACTTTCTCTGGTGATGGAGTGAGCCCAAGCAAGCCCCTGGTCAGTGAATGCATGGGCAGCTGATTACCCACTCAGCCAGCTCTAGGATGTTTGGGTCCTGTGGAGTATTTTCAGGTCTGGGTGTCCTGAAGAGGATTGTTAGTTCCAACTAATGATTGAAAGGTGACCTTCCTTGGGAGGATTCAACCCTTGTCCCATAAATATCAGCCAAGCTCCTCAGCCAGAGGGTTGCCCAATGATTCTAAAGCCCCTCCTTCAGAAAATCAAGTTCAGACTTCTCTCACTGCAGTGGTCATTTTCCTGTCACTGGACAAAAGTTTCCTACTGAGAATTCTGGCATCCAAGCTAAGGTTTATAAATATTAATATCAAAAGAAATTTGTCATTCTTAGCTCTCTCTCTCTCTCTCTCTCTCTCTCTCTCTCTCTCTCTCTCTCTCTCTCTCTCTCTCTCTCTCTCTCTCTCTCTCTCTCTCTCTCTCTCTCTCTCTCTCTCCCTTTCCCCTCTCTCCCCTTCTCTTCTGCTCCCTCTCCTTCTCCTTCCCTCAGCTTCCATAGCTCTTTAAAGAAAACTCTGAACGATGTGATCTTTGAGAGATGACAATCGTCAGGACAGCTAGGTGGCACACTTGGAGACAAGAACATCTCAGTTCAAATCTGGATTCCAATGCTCACTAGCTGTGTGACCCTGGACAAGTCACTTAGCCCTGTTCACTTCAGTTTCCTCATCTGTAAAATGAGCTGGAGAAGGAAATGGCCAACCCATCTAGTATCTTTGCCAAAGAAAAGCCCAAATTTGCAATTTAAAAAAATATATTTGTTGCACTGAATACAAAATAAGGAAAAAAATAGAAAGAAAAGGAAAATCAAAACAAAGCAAAACAGAGCATTGTCATGTGCTCCACAAAACTTCAAGGAATATTCAAAAAATGTAACAAATTTCCATTTTGAAAGCATATATAATAGAAGAAATTATATTCAGGAGTGCCTGTGTTATAAGAGCCACCTATTAGTGGCTGCTGAGTGTTATGAAAGCCACCTGCTAGTGGCTGCTGGGGATCCAATTCTAATTAGTAGAACAGATCGTTGTGAGAGGTTGATAATGATGCAAGGAGACTAAGGCATTTGCATTCTCTGACCTCTCTTCCCTTTTGCCTCCAATTCACAAGCAACATCTGCATCAAGAAAGGTTGATTTGTAATTCCTTCAAGTGTTATGATTCATAGCTGTGGGGGCTTTATAGGATTGATCTGAATCTCCTTAACAATTATTGGACAATAAGTGTCCTTAACAATTCCCCATTTTTTTGTTTTATGGGAACACAATTATTTTTCCCCCAATAGCATGGTCAATAAGTTTGTCCGATGTTGTGAAGTGGCTATTGTCTGAATCCACATGCTGAGGAATGCACACAGTACTATCAAAGTTTTTTCCATCCTATTCTTCTGGATGGTTGCAGGGTGAGATGCTGTAGCAGGTGTTGAATCTTGTGAGATGTCATGGAGGAAAACTTTCTGACAGAGAAATAGGATTGTAATCAGTTTTCATAAGTCCTTTATCAGTTTCCTAGCTCAGCCCTTTGGTGTGTTGGCCCTTTTTAATTATCCTGACTGCAAAAGTTTTACTGGGTCTCTTCATTTTCTTCCCCATGGGTTACCAAAGGAACTCTCCTGGCAGGATCCTACTCACAAAAAGCTCTCAAGCGCTGCTACTTCTTTGTTTCTTGTGCCCCACATTGGGCACCATTTGTTACAGGAGACACCTACCAAGTCTTATGGGAGCCATCTGCTAGTGGCTCCTGGGGATTTAATTCTGACCAGCAGAATAGATCCCTTCCTGTGGGAGGATAATATAAGGAGACTGGAAGGCAATTGCATTCTCTGACCTCTGTCCTCTTCCCTCTTGCCTCCAATTTATTTCATTCCCAATTAACAAGAAACATCTGTATCAGGAAAGGCTGATTTGCAATTCCTTCAAGTGTTAAATTTTCAACTATGGGGGTTTTTGGAGAGTTAGCCTGTCCTTTCACACTTAGGCATGGCCCTTAACATGCCCCATCTTTTCTTGCTTCTTTGTAGGTTATTCTTTTCTCTGCTGTGCACTTTTAAAAACTTTATTCTTTTCCCTTTCATCCTTCCTCCAAGTAGACTACAGTTTAACACAGATATATTTATATACACACACATATATATGTATACATTCACATATAAACAAATCCACCCAGACCTACACACACACACACACACACACACACATACACACACACACACATATATACATTTATGTATACATATACATGGAGCTTCATGCATGTGTCTGAGTATGTGTAGGTATTTAACCCTATGTAAATGTGCTTTTAAATATTAATATGGCTGACATAATGTAGATTTCTCTTGAATTTTTAAAATTGACCTTATCTAAGATCAATTTTTACTAATCATACTTTTCCTAATAAATTTGACTCCTGATCCTTGTATTAGTGTATCTTTTGAGCCACCCAGATGCTGATGTCAATTTTAAATATATGACATACATTTCCACATACAACACATAAACAATCTGTCCATGTTGAGTTCCATGAAATTAATCTTTGATATTGGTTCTTAAATGTTAAATTTTCTATTGAGTTCAGGTTTGGTTGAGACAAAGTCCTGAAATTTGCAAGTTCATTAAATGTCCATTTTTTTTTTTTTCATTCAATGGATAATTTTGCTAAATATATTTTTGGCCACAAGCCTAATTCTTTTGATTGTTGGTATATATTATTCCAGACTTGTGGTCTTTTATTGTGGTTACTGCTAAGTCCTGTACAATTCTAATTGTAGCTCCCTCATATTTGAATTGTTTTTTTGGTGTGTTTTTTCCTTGTAAAATTTCTCTTTAATCTGGGAGTTTTGAAATTTGGCAATATTTCCATCTGTTTTTCACAAAAGATCTCTTTGAGGTGGTAATTGGTGGATTTTTTCTACTTTTACTTTCCCTTCATGTTCTATCACTTCAAGACAAGTGTCTTGGTTTATTTCTTGCATTATGTCAATCAAGGTGCTTTTTTTTGGTCACAGTTTTCATGTGATCCAATTATTCTTACATTTTCTCTTCTTGATCTCTTCTCCAGATCTTTTTTTTTTTTTTTTTTTTTTTTTTTTACGTTTCACATTCTGTTCTTTTTTTTTTTTTTTCATTCACTATATTTTTTGTTATTTCTTAGTCTCTTAAAGCTTCACTGGCTTCCCCTTGCCCAACTGTAATTTTCAAAGAATTATTTTATTCTTTAAGACTCTATCTCCTTTTCTAATTGGTTAACTTTTTAAAAAATAATCTTGGTTGTTATTTTTAATTTTTTAGTTTTTCCTCAATCTCTCTCACTTGTTATTTAAAGTTTTTTTTTTTCTGTAAATTCTATCAGGCAGTCATTTAACATTACTCTTTGTGGTATATGAATGTTAAAGAATATTATTGTTCTGTAAGAAATGACCAGCAGGCCTGGAAAGACTTACATGAACTGATGCTAAGTGAAATAAGCAGAACCCAGGAGACCATTATACAGTTCAACAACAATATACTATATGAGGATCAATTCTGATGGACGTGGCTCTCTTCAACAATGAGAGAATCAGGTCAAAAAGGAAAAAAAAAAACATGAGAAAGAAAACAAAATGCAATCTAATAACAAAAAGATTGAAAATGCTATGTTGTGGTCCACCCTCTGTTCCCACAGTCCTCTCCCTCTGGGTGTAGATGGCTCTCTTCATCACACGATCATGGGAACCAGCCTGAACCATCTCATTGTGGAAGATAGCCACGTGCATCAGAATCGATCACTGTATAAAATCTTACTGTTGTCACATGCAATGTTCTCCAGGTTCTGCTCATTTCACTCAGCATCAGCGCATGTCAGTCTTTCCAGGTTTTTCAGAACACTGCCTGCTGATTGCTTCTTACAGAACAATAATATTCCATAGCATTCATATACCACAAATTATTCAACCATTCTCCAACTGATGAGCATCCACTCAGGTTTCAGTTTCTAGCCACTACAAAAAAGGCTGCCACAAACAATTTTGCACATGTGGGTCCTTTTCCTTCTTTAAGATCTCTTTGGGATATAAGCCCGGTAGAGACACTGCTGGATCAAAGGACATGAACAGTTTGATAGCCCCAAAAGGCATAGTTCCAAATTGCTCTCCAGAATGGTTGGATTCATTCACAGTTACATGGTGGGACTGTTTCCAGAATTGATGAGAAGTCAGCAGTTGAAGTGATTTTGACTCTGGTTGGGATCTTTCTCACTGCAGTATTTGTTGAATAATTAATTGGTTTTGTTTTGTTTTGTTTTGTTTTTTATCAGTCACACTATTAATAGAGTGCACAGCCAGTCACATTGATGTTTCTTAAAGCTTATGAGCCTAAGGGAGGGAGAAGAAAAGGAGTGGAAGTAGCTCAGGGTCAGTGTGGACAGGGGGACAAGCCTGCCGTCAGAGAAACTTGGCCATTTCCTAGCTATGTGGCCCTGGCATTCTGTTTACCTCAGTTTCCTCATCTATAAAATGAGTCGGAGAAGGAAATGGCCAACTGCTCCAGATTTCTGACAAGAAAACTCCAAGTGGGACAACATGACTAAATAACAAGCTGACAAAAAAATCAGAGAAAGTGACAATGATATTACCTAGGTAAGGTAGAGAACATCTCCTCACTAGCATTTATACCTATATCTACATATATGTAAACACACACATATATAACTACAATAATTCTTGTTACATGACATACAACTTATAATTTTCTATATATGTCTGTGTATGTATATACATTTATATACATGTACACTTCAAACAATGTGAAGTGTAAGAAAAATGAGGTCTGGAGAAGAGATCAAAAAGAGAAAATCTAAGAATAATTTGACTACATGAAAAATGTGACCAAAAAAAAAGAACCTTGATTGACACAATAATGCAAGAAATAAACCAACACACTTGTCTTGGAGTGATAGAATATGAAGGGAAAGTAGCAGTAGAGAAAATCTACTGATCGCCACTTCAAAGAGATCTTTTGTGGAAAATAGATGGACACATTATTTTTATCTTTTGGGGGAGGAAGGGAAGGAGAAAACCAAATTTTTAAAAAATGGTACTAAAACTAAAAGAAAGCAACTCATCTAAAAGGGACCTGAGAACTTTACATTGTTAATTTTTTTAAAAATTAAGAAAATTTTAATTGATATCTTTTGTTTTTTATATTACCACCATTTTCCCTAGAATCCCTTCCTTTACCCTTTTCTAAAGCCATCTCCTAAAACAAACATTAATTTTTGTAAAAAGAAGAAAAATCAGCACACCTAACCAATATTTTGAAAAAAGCCCTAAAATGTATGCAATATGCAAAACCTTACAAAGTTAACTTTTGAGGGAATTCGATTACATAATTAAACTCCCCAAGGGTATGGGTAGTTTCGTTTTTGCCTTCAGTACCCTCTCCCCAATCTAGCACAATGACTTTAATTTCTGGAAGAACAAGCTCTGCTAAGCCAGTGAGTTACGGACTTTAGTTCAGCTCTTTCTATGTAAGGGTTCTCTGCATTGGGGACTTGGGGCCAAGGTGAGTGGAGCAGAGACAACCAAAAGGACCAAGAGCAGGAAGGACCTTGACCATGAAATAGAAAACTGGTAACAAACTGTCCAGAGCAAAGCCCCTCGTGCCCCCTTTCTCCTGGGGGGCGCCTGGCTGCCCAGCCGCGAACGCTTTCATCTTTCCCGAGCTTCTTTCCATTTTGTGCTGATGGCTCACGTCCTGCTGGCTCCGCTCCCCTGGCTTGCCCCGTCCCTCTAAAATTGCCCTTTCACCGTTTCTTACACCACGACACTATTACATGAACGGGCTTGGTCATCCCCATGACTGACCGGGGCGCTGGCCAGTTCTAACAATGACCAACAAGGCGAACTAGCTCCAACATCAGTTGGCTGATGAAAGAACGGATTTCAAAGTCAATGAAATGCTCGCTCTGGGCCAGCCCTGGAGCCGCCCTGCTCTCCAAGAGCTGACGCTAATGGGGTCATCGTGGGCAGGTGTCAGCTGCTGGGCACGCGGAAGTTCCGGGGCCTCCCGGAGCCACCAAAAACTCTGCAGAAAAGAGAAACAGAGGCCCAGGCTGCGCCGGGTCCATTTGTTAGCCAGGCTAGTGCCTGCCAAGGCGCGTCCCAGGCCCTTTCTCACGCTGCACCGTTTGTCGGGCTCAGGTCCTTGGGGCAGGAAGCACCGGGACAGCTGAGCTGGCCAGTGACGCTGACCACGGTGCTGACCAGTTCCAGCCGCACGGACCCCGCCAGCTACCCCGCCACCGACCCGTCCCAAGTCACGAATGATGGCCACGCTCCGAATCACTGACCCACGGGCTGCCCAAGACACAGCCAGTCAGGCCCCAGTTCAAATCTGGCCTCGGACACTTCTCTTAGCCTCAGTTTCCTCAAGTATAAATGGGAATAATGACACCTATTTCAAAAGGCTGAAGCGCAGACTGCGGAGCCTGTGCCGCGTGCTTTCCTCTTCCCCCAGTAGTCTTGAGCAGCGATAGCTCAGACTGACCAGTCACTTACTAGTCTCCTAGTTACTACTGACCGGTCATCCCCGGTCACTGACTCTCCATGATGGCGCCCAGTCCGCCCAGCACCGGCCAACGGAAGGGCCTGGGCCCCACATGGTCACGAGTTTCAACAGGTGTGGAGGGGTAACTTTCTAAAGAGCTGAACGTGGTCCGTCCGCGGTGACCCCCAAGGAGCTCCGCGGCCCTGTCCCGGGACGTCAGAGAAGCTTCTCTCCTTCCGCATGGTCCTTTTACCAGGATCCGTCCGCCGGCCCCGGGGAGGATCCCCTTGTGGTGTTGGGCGGAGGCCGCGGCCGGGCCGGGCGCTTCTTGCCAACGAGTTCCCTCCTCGGGCTTTGGGGCCCTGGCCCAGGGACGGCGGGGTCCCTGTGTCTGCCCCAGGGCTGCCTCAGGCTGGGCCGGCAAGGACCCCTCGCTGGTCAGAGGTGCTGTCCGAGCCCAACCAACGGGCCCGCGTCCCAGCGACGGGGCCCAGACCTTGTCCAGGCCCGAGCCCCGAGCAACGGCACTGACCCTTCCAGACACTGACCCATGGCAGGATCCAGAACTGGCCTGGACTCGCCGAGGCCAACAACGCTAATCAGCCATTCGGCCCCGACCGAGGAGGCCTCCAGTATCTGGGGCACAAGGCCGCAACTGAGAGCACATCTACTCAAAGTCCCGGCTCCGCCCCCGACCCGGCTCCGCCCCGTCCTCCCCTCTCCCCGGAGCACATGGGCCTGTCCAACCTCCCTCCTGGCTGCTCCATTGGTCGCCTCTGGTGCCCGTCGTCAAAGGCGTAACAAAGCCCGCCCACGGTCCCCATAGAAACAGCGAGGACGCCAACCTCGCGGAGGACGAGGGCGAGACGTGTGCTGCCTACCTAGGACGACCTCCTAGTCGCAGGTCCGGCCCACGGGGACAAGGGGGGCGGGGACCGCTCTCTGACCTCAGCGCTGCTCCCCGAGGGCGCGTGCGTGAGGCCTCGAGGCTGCGAGCCAGGCTCAGGACTGGAGCGGGCTAGAAGGGCTGGAGGGAGCGGGTGAGAGAAGGGAGCGAGCTGCCGTCCATTGGCTAGAGAAGGTGCCATTCCCGGACCTTTGGGGAGATGCTCGTCCCTTGTTACCATGGAGACGGTGGGCGGGCCAGCGTAAAGGTTGTGCAGGTGTTAGAGACTGTCCCGCGCAGCTTGGGGAGAGGCATAGTGGGAGCTGGCCAAGGGAGGAACTGCTCGCGCTCGCTGAGGGGCCGAGCCTGTCCAGGGGGCGGGGCGGCCTCTGGCCCGGCAAGCCGCGACCTCTATTCACCCCGCCCCCTCTCGGCCCTCGTCCCGCCCGCGCCCTGCGGCAGGGAGCGTTTCTAAAGCGCCTCCTGCTGGCCAGGTGGAGCCGGGCAGGGTTTGAGAGGGGGATAGGCTGGACTTTTGGAGCCGCTAGGCGCGAGCTTCCCGGGACGGACGTCCGGTGCGCCGTCCTCTCTTCCGTCCTCTCTTCCGCCCGTCCGTCCGTTCTTGCAGGCGTTCCCATCCAAGGGCGTTATTTGGTTTTTCCTTCATTTGTTCGTTCACACGGCGTTCTTGTTTCATTCTCTTATTCGCTGATCATCCCCTTGCTCCTTCGCTCAGTCTTTTAACGTTTTGGCTCAGTGACTTGCCCGCGTTTCCCGGCCAGTGCTAAGTGGGTGAAGCGGGGCTTGAACTCCGGCGCTTTCCCGCTCTGCCAGGCCCCGCTCGCGCATTCAGTCCCGCAGGTGTTCCAAGGCTTGCATTCCACCTCTCCCCTGTCTCTATCACTCATTCGTTCATTCGTTCATCCATTCATTCGTTCATTCCCGCAGGTATCCATGTATAAGGACATCCACTCCTCCATTCTTTTATTCCTGTTCACTCATTCGTTCATTCGTTCATCCATTCACTCGGTCATCCCCATTCATTCGTTCATTCACGCAGGTATCCATGTATAAGGACATCCACTCCTCCATTCTTTTATTCCTGTTCACTCATTCGTTCATTCGTTCATCCATTCACTCGGTCATCCCCATTCATTCGTTCATTCACGCAGGTATCCATGTATAAGGACATCCACTCCTCCATTCTTTTATTCCTGTTCACTCATTCGTTCATTCGTTCATCCATTCACTCGGTCATCCCCATTCATTCGTTCATTCACGCAGGTATCCACGTATAAGGACATCCACTCCTCCATTCTTTTATTCCTGTTCTCTCATTCGTTCATTCGGTCATCCCCATTCATTCGTTCATTCCCGCAGGTATCCATGTATAAGGACATCCACTCCTCCATTCTTTTATTCCTCTTCACTCATTCGTTCATTCGTTCATCCATTCACTCGGTCATCCCCATTCATTCGTTCATTCACGCAGGTATCCATGTATAAGGACATCCACTCCTACATTCTTTTATTCCTGTTCACTCATTCGTTCATTTGTTCATCCATTCACTCGGTCATCCCCATTCACTCGGTCATTCACGCAGGTATCCATGTATAAGGACATCCACTCCTCCATTCTTTTATTCCTGTTCACTCATTCGTTCATTTGCTCATCCATTCACTCGGTCATCCCCATTCATTCGTTCATTCACGCAGGTATCCCTTGGGGGCTTTCATTTGTTCTGTCATTCCTTCATTTGTGCTTGCAGGCCTTCACACCAGGCTGGGGAATCCCTTTTTCCTGCAGGGCAGCATTCCTAACTAGGTTATCAGCTTACCAGCCGTGGGGGCTGCTGTTCTAGGCTTTCCGCAGAAGCCTCAGCAAATGATTTCCAAGGGCCTTAAGCCCGACGTTCCTCACCCCTGCTCTGTATTTGAAGTCCCACCTTGTGCCATATCCTGAACCAACTGTTGGGGGCGTTGGGGCTGGACCCCCTGCCCCAGACTGACGGCTCAGAGGCTCCTTTAGACACAAAGGGGAGGCATTTATTGGGTTCTTGCAAGGAGAGGCCCTGAGCAGAGCCAGACTCTCAGCTCCCATCTCCCAGCATGTGCCTGGCCTAGCGAGCCAGAAATGGTGAATTTGGTTAAATAGCAAAAGACTTGGGTTCACTGGATGGACAAGAGGAAGTAACCACTGACCAGTGGTCAGCAGTGGGTCTGCTTCCTGCAGGTCACGGCACTTCCTGGAGCTTAGACCTAGGGTCTGACCTTTTGTGCCCCATGACCCTGAGAATGGGGATCTGGGGCCGGGCCTGCGGGCCCCGGGTCTGGCCCACTCCACCTCAGACTTTTTGAGAAACCCTCGCCTGGCCCCACTCGGGCCCCCTCTTTTTCACACCTGAAGCTTTCTCACCCCAATCCTGATCCATTCCTTCCACCAGGACATCCTTGTCACTTGGACTTCCAGGCTGGTCCCTCTCTTCAGTATTGACTGTAACCTGCCCTCCACCATTTAAAACCACCTCCCGCCATCAGTGGAAGCTTTCAGGAGCCACTTTAGCCAAGAAATCTGAGCTGTTCTAGTGGTCAGGTGCATAAGCAAGCGGGGGACAGGATACTGCTGCTCAAAGCAGTGGGCAGGAGTCAGAGACCCCGCTTCCACTGAACCCCAGTCATCCCAGACCAACAGATCTGCAGCCAGGCACCCGTGGAACCAGGGTCGGGCCATCCTTCCACCTCCAGCAGTCCTGACCCAGACTCATTTGGGACAAAGGGACGAAGGTCTCATCCTATGGAGCTGCCTCAGGCTGACGAGGGGCCTAGAGCTGGCCTGTCCCCTGGGGTCCGGACTGAGGAGGGGGGAACACATGACTTGTAGGCAACGTGGAGGGCCCGAGTGTCAGAATCGGGCATGGGGGATTGCAGGTTGGCCAAGTGGATGGAATTTCATGGCTTGGAGTCTGGAAGAAATAACTCTCAAGAAGGTTAAAAATGCCAGGACCAAACATGAGGATTAAAAAAAAGGGAGTTAGGGTGGAGGTTACTGGGGAGCTTAGGGGCTTCCCCAATTATAAGGGCTGTGGCAGCCAGCTCTAAGGCAGGGGGCCACCCCAAAGACAAGGAGCTTCTTTGAGAAGCAAGCAAGGGGTCTGGGATCGGATTCCAGAGACCCCTAAGACCTGGCCAGCCTTCCATCAGTGTACAGTGTCAAAGGCTCTGGGCTGGAGATTAGTGTACCTTCCGGGTCCCAAAAGGCGTGCTAAGATTGTTTGCTCCCTCTCCCAATGAGGAGGTGGCCCCAATACTTAGGCAAAGGGGGGCCTCCAGACAAAGAAACCCTCACCCCAGGAAGCAAGAGCGTTTAGGGCTCTATGGCAGCAGCCAGAGAAACCTCCAGGGCTGGGCTGCAGATCAAGGTGTCATCTACATACTTCCACTGAACACTGGCTCTGATCACAGAAATTTGCTATAAGAGGAAAAAGCCAAGAACTGATTGTAAAATAATATAATCAGGCCAAACTGATTCTTCAGGGCCTCAGCATCCATGACAAGATAAAGCTCTGACAACCTCCTCATAGCCAGACCCCAGAATAATCACGGGGGAACCACAGAAACAGAGCTGGAAACTGGGCCAGAAGCATCCCACCTTAGGCAGAGGCTAAGGTGGTCCTCCCAGCTCTGGCCAAATAAGGTTCCCTCTGAGGAACGGAAGGCTTATTTCTTTCAGACAGTGGATCACTGACTTCACGATCCGTCCCACAATCATGTCCAAATTTGAACCTCAAAACAATGTTATGTCCCAAGAGATTTCATCTCAATAGCAAGTTTCGCCAATGAGGGGCTTCAGGTCTTACAAAGAATGTGCATAACCAATCAAAAGCACCTGCAAAACATACTCAAAACTAGTCAGGGATATCAGGTTCAAATCCTGCTCTGGGTACTTCAAGAAATCTGTAGATCATATTTGTCATCTTATTCATTAAACAAGGAGACCATTATACACTTAAATAAATTGAAGACAAATGGAGACCTTGGCAGAAATAATCATTTTCAGAGAACTTGTGGTTCTAAGAAAGTTTTCAAAAGTTCCATGTATTGCTAAGCAATGGAATCTTAGATATAGCATCAAAGTCCTTGTCTTAAAGTGGCCATAGACTTGAAAAATAAAAACAGACATTCAGTTATTAACACCATGTAAATGTATGCTATTTCTTTAAACAATAAAAACAATGTTAAAGTAATTTCATTTAACCAGCAAGGGGGTGGGGTGAGCTCCAGGGAGTGCAGCTTGTTCTCTCACTTCTAAAAAGTGGGGGAGAGGGGAAGGGAAGTTAAATCTTCATCTTTCCAAGTATAAGACAGATCTTCCCCTTTCCCTTCCTCCACTCCATATGGTGTCTCTCCACCATGCTTCTCGACCCCACTTCTCCTTAGAACCAACTCTTTCAGGTGCCAATTAGGTACCAGGACCCAACCTGCCAGACAAGGTCATGCCCCAACCTCATGGGCTGTCTCCTTTCCCCTGGCAAATGGCACGCTCCACTAGGAGCTCGCCCCTTTCCATAAAAATCTACCTTTTACCAAAGATAATGGTCAATGTGAATTCCTCACGTGACCAAACCCCAACTTTGGGTGCCCATCATCATCTGGCGTCCACATAACCCACATAATACCCAACAACTTTAGGTTTCAATATTACGACAAAAAATTTAATTACCAATTTCACAACTTTCATAAGTGATAGGAAATGTACAAAAATGGATAAGAATCTTATGTAACTTACAGCCGTTTACAATTATAATGTCCACACCAATTAAAAAGTTATTTTAAAAATCAATAATTTACTTTGTGATATTCTAACCAAATGTTCCATTCAAACTATCAATTGCTTTTACAAATCAATCTTTCTTGTCCCTTGTTTTTAAAAGTACCTTTTTTTTTTTAACTTTGATTCACAATATAGCTAATATCCAAACAACTTTGGACCAAATTTCATAAAACTTATACATATGTCCAGAAGAGCTGACAAAATTTTAAAGCATAGCTCATAATTTTTATAAATTACCTATTATATGTTTTAGAAAGCAACATACTTCATCCAATTAGAGGATATAAACATGTAACCCCCCCTAAGTTATCAGAACTTTGTTTTAATAATCTATTTTTTTAACTTAAAATCAAACAAATACAGATTTAAATTTCCAGTAGCAATATTTTAATATTTGCACACAAATTTCTAAGCTCTTGTGCTTAAACAAACTTGAAATCCTATCATATACCATTTAATAGTGATCATCTCATATAATTGTAAAAGATTCATCAAATAAAATTTACAAGTCATCTTGACATCTGAGGACGGCCCTAAGCTCATCGTTCCGATGTAAAAGCCAATCATTAGAACTTGTTCCTACTTAATAAAGTTATAGATTATCAGTAAACTCATTCCTTCATTGGTATATGCATAACTCATATTTCTCAGGGATAATAATCTGACAAAATAGTTTTTAAGAAGTTTAACAAATTCACAATTTAAGAGGAATTCCAGAAAGATTCCACTTAGCTTGCTGTCTTTCTTTCTTTGATTTGATTTCAGCTTTCTTTATTCTCTTTTACCTCCCCCCATTCAAAGCTGCATAGTCTCAGGTCTCCAGATTTTTTTTTTTTTTTTTTTTTTTGCTGATTTTGTTGGGCTTAAGTGACTTGCCCAGGGTCACACAGCTAAGAAATGTTAAGTGTCTTCGGTCAGATTTGAACTTGGGTCCTCCTGACTTCTGGTCTGTAGGTCTCCTAAAATGCAAATTTAATGAAGATAAGGCTTTACTCAGTTTTCACCTCTCTGTGAATCAGAAATGGCTTTCGAACTAGGCTGTTTGTTTTAAAAGCTGCCAAGTGCTTTTCTGCTTTTCCCAAAGTCAATGCAAAAGGATTACAATTTATATAAAACTGCTTTTACTATCATATCTCAAATAACAAATTTCACTGAAGGAGAGAAGGGTGAAGAAAGAGAAAGATACTCTCTTCATGCACTATTTTCCTTGAGGAGGGCGTAATGTAGTTGAGTTTGTTTCCAAATTACTTTACACACACACACACACACACACACACACACACAATTAATTTGTCTCAATGTTGGTTTTGCATGTTGTTCACAACTAAAAATCCAGGTAAAGTTACCAAATATGAAGCAATCCAACCCAGTAAAGAAGTTATCACTCACATAGCACTTGTTTCATGCTAAGCGCTTTTGTAATCTTGAGATGACCAATTGACAAACTCCCAAGTCATTGCTCTCAGAAATTAGCTGACTTTTTCTGCAGCCGCCAGCTGCAGAGCTGGAGTCTACGGGAAAAGGCCAGGCCTTTCTCTCTCTGTCTCTCTGTGTCTATTTCTCTGTTTCTCTTTAAACAAAATCTAGCTCATAGAACAGACACGACACATTCTGCCCAGAGACACAAACACAGACAAAAACTGCATGGAAGAGGACTGTCCCTTTCCCACACAAAAGAAGGAAATATCAAGGGCACATTGGTGATATTAGAGTGTTTATTTGGCTCCAAAGGTTCGGTTTGGGTCGCTCCTTCTCTTCTCCCTCTGGGGAGGGCGTCTCCAGTCCTTTGGCTTGAGATCCTGTAATACTAGGATCCCCAGGCCCGGAGGGGTTTCCCCACTCCTGTAGTCTTCCAGACGTCCCTGCTCTGTGCCGGTGACTTCCTTGTGAATTCCCCTTCGGAGCCTCGGGCTCCTGTTTTCTTCAGCCCTCACTGCACAGAGAGGGAGGCTGAGGGTCTGGTCTGAAGGACAGTCAGAGAAAACCCAACCTAGAGCCATCTCTGGAAAGTCACAGATCCCAGAGGAGCCCCCACAAACTCCATGGGCTGGGGCTGGGCCCACTTACCCACAGTGACTACAGAGAGGAAGCATTGATTCTCCTGACAAGGAGAGGCCCCAGCTCTGCTCCCCTCTCCCAGCAAGTGCCTGACCTGGTGAGTGGGAAATAGTGAATTTGGGTTCATTGGACTGAAAAGGAAGTAACCACTGACTAATGGTCAGCAATGCATTCTACTTCCTGTAGGTCACTTTCTGGAGCTTAGACCTAGGGTCTGATCCTTTTTGCCCTAATAGGGATTATGTGACTTCCTGCTGTTTAGCGTAAGGTCTGACCTCCATCTCATAAACTTTTGGAGAAATCTTCACCTGGGCCCATTCAGGGATGTGCAAAAATAGTCAGCAAATATTTATTAAGCTCCTACCACATGCTAGTGATGTGACTGACAGGGAAAGATTACAAAAAAAGAGAGAAGAAAAAAGCATTTTAAATTCTAGATGTCCAGATGCCATAAATTCCTAAAAACCAAAACCAAAACTCTGCACTTGGGCAGCCTCCCCCACTCCTGTCCCATCCTCACAGCCAGTGCCCATAGATCCTGTCCCAGAAAGGTGGGCTCCACACCAGCCATGGCAAAACAACTTCCCCTGAGTAAGAGTGTTCTGCTAGCCCCTAGTTATGCTAAGTGACCAATGAGCCGTGGAGGAAAAAATTAATGGGTCTCCCCTAAAAAGGTTTACTATGCTATAGGGAGAGGAATGGGACTTAATATTGGAGGGATCCTTTAGGTGATGGAGAAAGCACCAGGTGTTTGCTGGGCTCCCAGTCACTCCCTGCCTTAGTGGAGAAGTAGGAAAGAATGTTGGGATGTGCAGTTCTTACCTTTTGTCAAGAAGGCGGTTAAGGGTTTCAAGCACCAAAACGATGTGACTGATGGAGGCAGATGATGTGCTTTGGTAAAAGATAGCTTTATTTAGGAGAGACTGCAGACAAAATGGGGAGATACAAAAGACACCAGGAAAGGTGAATATGAAGTAGAGTGGGAGAGCACTAGCAAGGAGAGGAATTTTGGTAATTAATGATGGGAATGACAGTTATCCAGTAGAAAGTTGGGGCCTGCCCTTGGCTTGCAGGCTAAATCCTAAAAGGGATTCAGCACCCTAAAAGTGTTAGCTATGAGGAGACACCTCACAAGGCAGAGTGGGGTTAGGGGAGAGGGGAGGGGAAGGCAAAGAAACCACAGCGTCATGGAGGATGGACAGCAGCAACGGTGACATGGGCTATAAGCAGATTTATAGGGAACATTTTACTTTGGGGAAGTATCTGGGATTTCTGAGAGGACATGGCTGGACTGTTCACAACCCCCACCAAGGCTGGGACCACGGAGCCAAACCAGGCTCTATCAGAGCCCTTTCCCTGCTAGCCCAGGGAACAATCTGCCCACCACATGCTCACCCTGACAACTTAACCTCCAGCCCTCCTAAAGTCCCAGATGAGACCTGTACCAGCAGAGAGTAACTGACCTCAATCAGACACTTTAGAGGGAAAAGTCTTTGAAGGCTAGTGGGTGTCTGGAATGAGCTCAGGAAGGAGGCTTAGTAACAAGCCAGGAAAGGGGGGGATGGACAGGCAGACGAGGGAACCCTCCCCAGGTGAAGGAATAAAGGCTTCAGGTGTGTTCTTGAGGTCCCGCTGGGGGCTTGTTCCTGGAGCTCTCCAAGCCGGAGATTTTGCCTACTGGACTCTGGCCAAATGAAATGCCCATCAAAAGAGCCCCATGCAGTCTGGCTGAGCAGCGGACAATGCCCCAGAATACCCCAGATTTGGGGTGTCTTCTCCTGTGGCTTCCCCCCAGGTGGTTGTGGTCAGTACACAGGCTGCGTCGGTTCTGGGCACTTCACCAGTAGTATTGAGCTCTTTCTCCAAGTCCATTCTTGTGGCCCAAAATGGCAGCAACAAGCCTTCCTGTATTCCAGGTGCATGCTAAGCCAAGTGTTGGGTCCGGTCAGGTGAAGAATTCATCATGGCCATTCTCTTTGGCAAAAGGCAGGTTTACTTGGAAGTGACAGAATGAAGGGGCACAACAGACACTGGGAATGGTGAATAGGAAATAGATTTGGGGAGCACAGAGAGGAAAAGGCGCTAACTAGAAACAATGGAAAGCAGGTCCCCAGGGGAACTCAAGATTAGCCAGGAGAAGGGGACCCTGTTTATCACCTAAAAGAGTTGGGGAGGGGGGATGGAAGAGGGAGGGAGGAGAGAGACACTGTGGGGGAAGGGGAGAGGAAAAAGACCACGGGTATAGGGCAGAAGAAAAGCCATAGAGCCGGGGGCCCTAGCTCAAAGAGATTCAGCTAAGGTGGCATGGGCTATGGATTTATAGGGGAAGTTCAGCCTCGTGGGTTTGACCCAAATCGGTTTCTGAGGCCCTCCACAGGGCTGGAGCAGCTGCTTGCCTCGGGGGAATTCCGTCAGAACCCCCTCGGATCCACACCCAGCGGGCTCAGCTGCTCCTGGGGGAGGAATGGATGCACCCCGACTTGCTCTGCTCTGGGAGCTGACGGACTGTCCAGGGCGCTCCCCCCTTCTCTCCCCACTCCTCCTGTTAGGAGGCAGGCTCCCTGGGGCCCGGCACACAGTAGGTGCTTCGGAAATACTTCCTGAATGATGGGTTAAGGAATCCGAGCGATGGGACCGTGTCTTGGCACTTCAGGCGGACGGCCGAGCGGACCCGCACTCCCCAAAAGCGGACTCTCGCACCCCTGCCCCGGCCCTTCTGACTTGCTCTTCCACTGCTCGTAACCCTCCACCCCCTGTTGGGAGGATTGATGGAAGCCCTTCTCACTCTCCTTTGGGTTGGGGGTCATCCCTTGCCCCCACTCCTCGGCCGTGTCCGTGTCCGGCACTCGTGTGAGGCGCAGTCCCCGGCCGCCCCCGCCGCGGCTGCTGGTCTCGGATCCCGTGGGGATCCGCTTTGGGACCCCGGTTCCAGCTTTGGTTCTGGGCCATCCTGCTGCTTTTTATTTCCCTTCAGCCGAAGGTGACTTTTCTGAGCAGCCCCAAGGCTCACTCTTGTGGCATTGGCGCAGCCCAGCCACGAACTCCCCAGCGTCCGCCCTTCTCGCAGCTCTTGCCTTTGAACCCTGAGCGGGAGTTGGGAGGTCGACCCCCAGATATGATCCCAGCCGCTAACTGTCATAGCTGGAATCCTTCAGCCCTTCTCAGTGCAGCCTCCCACCTGGGAGCAGGGTCGGGAGGACCCTGGGGTGGGGGAGGGTGGAGGGCCTCCAAGGCTCCAGGCTTGCCCTTTGGGAGAATGCTGCTCCTGGCAAAAGGACCAGGGACTAAAAATCTGCCAATGGGCAGACTACAAATAGTCCCTGGCAAATTAGGTGGTGGAAGCAGGAAAGGGCTAACCACTTATTAAGCACCCACTGTGTGGGGGGCACTCTGGGAAGCATTTTCTTTTTAATTTTTTATTGGAGCTTTTTATTTACAAGATATATGCATGGGTAATTTGTCAGCATTGACCCTTGCAAAACCTTCTGTTCCAACTTTTTGCCTCCTTCCCCACAGTCCCCCCCTTAGATGGCAGACAGTCCCATACATGTTAACTATGTTGAAGTATATGTTAAATGCAATATATGTATACATATTTATACAGTTATCTTGCTGCACAAGAAAAATCAGATTTAGAAATGAGGTAAAAATAACCTGAGAAGGAAAATAAAAATGCAAGCAAACCACAGAGAGTGAAAATGCTGTTATGGTCCATACTCATTTCCCATAGTTCTCTCTGGGTGTAGATGGCTCTCTCCATTACCGAAAAATTAGAACTGGTTTGAATCATCTCATTGTTGGAGAGGACACGTCCATCAGAATTGATCTTCATACAGCATTGTTGTTGCCATGTATAATGATCTTCTGGTTCTGCTCATTTCCCTCAGCATCAGTTCCTGGAAGTCTCTCCAGGCCTCTCTGAAATCCTCCTGCTGGTCATTTCTTACAGAACAATAATATTCCATAACATTCATATACGACAATTTATTCAGCCGTTCCACAGCTGATGGGCATCCACTCAGTCACAAACATTTCTGCACATGTGGGTCCCTTCCTTTCTTTTTGGGAAGCATTTTACAAGGGTTATCCCATTTGATCCTCACCACAGCCTGGGGAGGTGAATGCTCTCGGGAAACTGAGGCAAACAGGACAAGGTCCCTTAGTTAGGAAGTGCCCACGGCTGGACTTGAACTCTGGAAGTCCTCCCTTATCACAGGAGATTTTGGACGGGAGTTCTGAATCTCCTTTCCAGGGTCCCTGCTCTTGGTGGCCGCCATGAATGAGGAGGTAAACCTCGAGGACACTCCTACGCAAAGAAGCTCCAGAGACTGCACTGAGATGGAGGAGGTGTCCTTTATGGAGGTAAGGAGGCTGGGCCCCAGAAGGTCTGAGGCACTGCCCTGAGCCTCCCCTTTACCCCTTAACTGCATCTTCCACACTGCTGCCAGTCACATGATCTGAGCAAACCGTTGCCCAGCCCTGGAAGAGACCTCCACAGGCACCTGGGTAAGTACCTATTCCACACCTTCCGACCAAGATCATGAAAGGTCTACTGACCCAGATTCTTCATCCTGCTGTGGGTCAGGACCCCTTCCCAACCACTGCAGACGCATGGCCCCAATTGTCCAGACCTGTCTGCGCTTGCCAAGTTGGTCTCCTTGGCATTTCTGGGTGTCCTGAATCAGAGACATCTTACAAAAGAAAACCGGGGAGCAGGGTCTTCAATGGTCCCTCCAAGGTCACATGGGACATAGGAAGGGGAGCCAGAATCTGAATTTCACCCAATAGCTGGCCCTCCTGCCCAGCCCATGATGGCTCTGTCACCCTTTGTCAGGGTGTCCCTTCTATATTGCAGACCTTGGCCAAGGAGGACATTGATGCTGCTGTGGAGGTCATCCTGTGCCGAGAAAGCTACATTATAGAGGTGAGTGACCACCGTGGGGCTTCCCCTGACCCTCCTGGCTAGGTGACCCTGGACTAGTCCCTGCATTTCTGAGCATCAGAAGGAACTTTACCTTGGGTCAGCCGGGCAACCCTGGACATGTCCTAATATCTTCTCTCCCTTGAAGTATTTCTAATTGACTCTTGTGAAATCTTGACTGTGGTTCCTTGGTACTTAAAATCTCATTTTTTCCTGGCTGCTTGTATTTGTCTTTGACTTTTAATGCTCGTTTTCACCTTTATTTCCTGAAGTTTGCAGTTTGAGGTCCTTTCAAGGGAGGTGAGAGTTTCATTCTTTATATTTTCATTTCATAAATCTGAGCAGTTCCCTTTGATGATTTCCTGAATATGGCATTCAGGTTTTTTATTTGGTCCTTGATTTTTAATCTGTTTCTCCTGTGGCTATTTCACAAATCTGGAGGGGTTTTGTTTTTTTTTAATACTTACATACATCTCAAATTTTTGGTCTTTGGAGTTACTGAATTCCCACTGTTCTGTTCTATTTTCAGGGGTG
This sequence comes from Sminthopsis crassicaudata, assembly GCF_048593235.1. NCBI lineage: Eukaryota > Metazoa > Chordata > Mammalia > Dasyuromorphia > Dasyuridae > Sminthopsis > Sminthopsis crassicaudata. The sequence goes on along the minus strand of NC_133618.1, from coordinate 906,580 downwards.
ACCCCATTACTGGGGTGACGTTTTCTGCTTCCCAAGTCACTCCTCCCCAGTCCAAACACCATAGTCTTACTATTAGACTGCTCCGTATTCCTCAACACCTCCCTGCCCACGACTAACACAAGTAGAACTTTTTCTCCTTTGTATGAGTCGAATTAATTATGTGCACATAAACTTCCACACAAACTGAATTTGCTTGAAATGATACATTTTTCTTTCTCATTCTTTAACCTTTTCTTCCATAGACAAGGAAACAATTAAATTTAAGAGTCACCTTTGGAGGAGAATTGGTGCCAAGATGATGGACTAAAGGCAGGGTCTCACCTGAGGTTTCCCAATTTCCCCTCCAAACGACAATGCTTTAAGTCAAAGTCTGGAATGGCAGAGCCCATACAAAGTCAAAAAGAAACATTTTTTCAGCCCAAGACCACTTAGAAGGTCAAAAGGAAAGGTCTCATTCGCTGGGGTGAGAGTGGAGCACAGTCCAGCATGGGCCTCGGGGGCCAGACAAGTGGTCAGAAAAGGATTGCAGGTGATGCTTTTGCTGGCACTAGGTGCAGGACTCTGTTGCATTTCCTATATGTGTCTCCGGGTCACAGTCCTGGGGTCAATTGGACTAATACAGACCAGGACAGCAGTGACCACACTTTCCCCTAGATTAGACCAGCTTAAAAGAAAGAAATTGCAGCAAGAAAAATCTGAAGATTGGAATAGTACCTCCCTCTATGCCAGGAGCAGAGCCCGAGTTTTAAAAATCCAGAAAGAGGATGGAAAAATGAGTAAACAACAAGAACCTGAACAAAGAAAGTTACTATGGTTACCAGGAAGATCAAGACACAAACTTAAAAGATGATAAAAAAAAAAAGTTATTTGGAAAGCCTCAAAGAAAAATATGAATTGGATACAAGCCCAAAAAAGAATTCCTAGAAGAGATCAAAAAGGATTTTAAAAATTGATAAAAGAAAATATGGGAAAAGAAATCAGAGTGAGGCAAGAATATTATAAAAAGAGAGTTAAGAGCTTGGTAAAAGCTGAAGAAATACACTGAATACACTGAAGAAAATAACTCTTTAAAAAGCAGAACTGGCCAAATGGGGAAAGAGATAGAAGGGTTCATCAAAGAAGAAAATTACTCAAAAACTAGAAGTGGACAAGTAGAAGCCATTGACTCCATGAGTCAACAAAAATAGAAACAATAAAACAAAAGAATGAAAATTAGGAGGGAGTTCTGGAGACAGAGCAAGATGGCAAAGTGAATCAAATAAACTGTTCGAGTTCTTCCAGTTTCCTTTGAAAACCACATGAAACTAAGCCTTTGAACAGAGTTTGATGGAATGAAACCACTCTCCAGCTCAAAATAGATTGGAAGGATTTCAGGAAAGGTCAGTCTCCCTGGGGTGAAAGGGGTGCTCAGCCCACCTTAGACAGGGTCTGAGAAAACCACTGAGAAAGTCTTCATCACAGCAAATCAGCAGCTGGGACTCACAGTCCTGGCTCAGTAGTGGAGCAGACCAGAGGGGCAGTCCCAGTGCAGAAGGCAAATGGACAGCTCAAAAAACTAATTGTTTTCTTGGAGAGGGGAGATAGGACTACTCCTGCTGTGAGTGAAACACCCAAGACAAGGGATCCTCTTTGCACTAAGACTCAGGACCGCAAACAAGAAGCTTGGGCCAGTACCTCCTGTGCCAAGTCACAAAATAGGAAATGAAGAAAAAGAAAATGAATAAGAAAGATAAAATAATCCAAAGCACAGAATGCTACTGTACTGATAGGGGAGACCAAAACATCAACTCAGATAAGGATAAAAATACCCACATGAGAAATCTCATAGTAAAATAAGAATTGATCTCAAGCCCAAAGAGCTTTTTAGAAGTGCCCATAAAAGATTTCAGTAGGCAAATAAGAGAGGTAGAAGAAAAACTGGGAAAAGAAATAAGAAGTATGCAAGACAGGGTCAATAACTTGGAAAAGGAAGAAAAAGAACTGAAGAAAACAATTCCTTTAAAAAGTACAATAGAGCAATTGCAAAAAAAAAAAAAATACACTAAGGAAAATTGATACCTTAAATGGTAGAATTAGTCAAATGAAAAAGAGATACAAAAATTAACTGAAGAAAATTACACATTAAAAACTACAAGCAGGCAAATGGCCAATGACTCTATGAGATATTAGATATCAAGAATCAATCAAACATACTAAAAAAAAAAATGGGAAGACATGGAAGAAAAACAGCCAACCTGGAAAATAGATCCAGGAGAGACAATTTTAAAATTGCTGGTCTACCTGAAGGCAGTGACCAAAAAAAGAGCCTGGATAGCATTCTTCACTGCCCTGATCTAGTAGAACTAGAGAGGTAAATAGTCATTGAAAGAATTCAATGATCTCACAAGGAAACCCCCAAAAAACATTCTCAATTAAAAATATTGCAAGCAGTTAGGAAAAAAAAAACAATTCAAATATTGAGGAACTACAGGAAGGATTACACAGGATGTGGCAATGTTTACATTAAAGGATCGGAGGGCCTGGAATACCATATTCTGGAAGACAAAAGACTTAGGGTTACAACCAAGAATTAACTACCCAGCAAGATTGAGCATCATCTTTTAGGGGAGGAAATGGATCTTCAATAAGTAAGAAGCTTTCAGTAATTTCTGTTGAAAAAAAAAAAAAAACAAACCAGAATAGGAAATTTGATCTTCAAACACAGGACTCAAGTAGCAAAGAAAGGTAAACAGAAAAAAATATGTATATTATTTAAAGGTTAAACTCTTTCTATTCCTAGGTGGGAAAATGATATCTGTAATTCTTGAGAACTGTATCTGTTATTGGAGTAATTAAAAGGGGCATACATGGATGGAGGGTGTGGATATGAATGGACTCTGATATATGATGATGTCAAAGAAAAAGTGGATAGGAAGAGGAAAAAAGATTGTATTGGTTGAAGAGGAAAGAGGAGGTAAAATAGGACAAATTAGATCACATGAAGAGGCACAAAAGACCTATTACAATAAAGGGGGGGAAAGGAGCAGGATGAGCATAGTCTTAATTTCATCAGATTTGGCTTAAAGAGAGAATAACATAACTCAGTTGGGTATAAAAATTTCTTACCTATAAGGAAATAGGAGAAAAAAAGTAGGAAAGAAAAGGGACTGGCTAGATAGAAGAGAGGGCAGAGACAATAGAAGAAATTGGTGTTAGAAGGGAGAAGGGAGATAGAGGGGAGGGCAGGGTGGTTAGAAACAAAATACTACTAAGGAGGGACAAGGTGGAAAAAATATGTAAAGCATATACAGGGGAGAAAATAGGATAGAGGGGAAATATACAGGGGTAATCATAACTGCAAATATGAATGGGATGAACTCTCCCATAGAAAGGAAGTGAATAGCAGAATGGATTAAAAAGCAGAATTCTACAATATTTGTTTACAAGAAACATATTTGAAACAGAGAGATACATATAAAGTAAGGGTAAAAGATAGGAGCAGAACTGGTTATGCTTCAGGTGAAGCTCCCCCCACCCCCCCCAAAAAAAGCAGGGGTAGCAATTCTGATTTCAGATAAAGAAAAAGTAAAAATATATCTAATTAAAAGAGATAAAGAAGGAAACATCTTATTAAATGATGCCATAGAGAATGAAGTAGTGATTATACTAAATATATATGCACCAAATGGTACAGTATCCAAATTTTAGAGAAGTTAAGCAGTTACAGGAAGAAATCAACAACAAAACTATACTAGTGGGGGACCTCAATCTCTCCCACACAGAATTAGATAAATCTAACCACAAAATAAACAAAGAAACTTAGGGAAGTTAATAGAATCTTAACAAATTTAAATATGATAGACCTTCAGAGAGAATTGAATAGGGACAGAAAGGAATAGATCTTTTTCTCAGCAGCATCTGGCATCTACACAAAAACATTGACTATGTATTAGGGCATAAAAACTTCATAATCAAATGCAGAAAGGCAGAAATTGTAAATGCTTCATTTTCAGACCATAATGCAATAAATTACATTAAATAAAGGTCCAGAGGAAAATAGATTAAAAACCCACTGGAAATTAAATGACCTAATTCTAACAAATAATGTATCAAACAACAAATGATGAAAACAATAATTTCATCTAAGAGAATGAAAATAATGACATAACATACAAACCTATGGGATGCAGGCAAAACAGTTCTTAAGGGAAATTTTATATCTCTAAATAGTTATGTGAATAAAATAGAAAAAGCTCAATGAATTTGGCATGCAACTAAAAAAGCTAAAAAAAAAAAAAAAAAAAGGAGCAAATTAAAAATCCCAATTATATACCCAATTAGGAATTCTGAAACTCAAAGGAGAGATTAATAAAATTGAAATTTAAAAAACTATTGAACTAATAAAACTAAGAGTTGTCTTTGTGAAAAAAAAATCAACAAAACAGACAAACCTTTGACTAATTAGAAAAAAAGGGGAAAAAACATTACCAGAATAAAAAACAAAAAGGGGTGAATTTACTACCCATAAAGAAGAAATTAAAGCAATAATTAGCAGCTATTTTACCCAGTTGTATTCCAACAAATCTGACAATCTCATTGAAATGGATATCTACAAAAATATAAAATATAAAAGGTGATACCATAAGCAAGCTAGGAGACCATAGAATAGTTTATGTAACAAATCAATAAATAAGGTAAGAATTTATGGCTGAACAAGAGTATGGAGCATTATGAGATATAAAATGGATGTTAATTACATTTAATTTAAAAGTTTTTGCAGAAACATAACCAATGCAGTCAAGATTAAAAGGAAAGCAGGAATCTGGGGGTGGAGAGGAGACGGAGAAAAATTATAGTAAATTTCATTTATAGAAAAATGACTCAAATTTATAAAAATAAGGGTCATTCTCCAATTGATAAATGGTCAAAAGATTTTAAAAAATGCTTCACATAATTATTGTTTACAGAAATGCAGATTAAAATAACTCTTGAATTACCATTACACACTCATCAGATTGGCTAATATGATAGAAAAGGGATATGACAAATGTTGGGCAGGTGTTAAAAAAAAATTGATACAGTAATGCATTGAACTGAGTCAACTTTCTGGAGAGCAATAGGAACTATGCCTAAAGGGCATACTCTTTCACATAGTAATACTCCTACTAGGTCTGTATCTCAAAGAGATCAAAGGAAGAAGAAAAGGATATTTATGTACAAAAATGTTTATAGCAGTTCTATTTGTGGTGAAAAAGAATTGAAAATTGAATACATTAAAGAGCAAAAGAACTGAAGTTGCAGCTAAAAATATCATACCCAGCAAAGTTAAGCATAATTCTGAACAACAACAACAAAAAGAACATTTAATGAATTGCCAAACTTTCAGGATTTTGTTGCAAAAACAACTTCATGTCTTAATAAAAAAGTTGACATACAAGATGCAAGAGAAATAAGGTAAACATTAAAGACTACAAGACACTCAATAAGGGCAAATTATTTATTTTGTATAAGTGAAAAATGTAAACTATGTCTAAGATTTGTCATTACTAATTGGGTAGTTTATTTTATTTATTTATTTTCTGAGGCTGGGGTTAAGTGACTTGCCCTGGGTCACACAGCTAGGAAGTGTTAAGTGTCTGAGACCAGATTTGAATTCAGGTCCTCCTGAATTCAAGGCTGGTGCTCTATCCACTGAGCCACCTAGCTGCCCCCTAATTGGGTAGTTTAAAAGAAAGATTGGAGTAGAACTGAGTATGATGTGATTCTAAAAAGCAAAACCATAGAAGGTAAAAAATAAAATTATCTCTTACATATGAGCTTCAAGAAGAAGAAATAATACCGAGGAATTAGATGAGGGAGAAGGGCTGGTAACTTTGGAACCCTACTCGTCGGGAATGGGTTAAAGGAAACAGTATATACATACATACATACATGCATATATCTATCCATAAATATATACATATATGTGTATAAAAGTTTTCTAAATTCAGAAAGAAATGAGGGTAAGGGGATAAGGAGGGAGGAGAGGATAAGGGATTGATTTTTAGATAGAACCCTAGTCACATCAGAGCTGACAAAGAGAGAACAACATATGTAGAAAGAAGTAAAAATTTTCTAAATTTAGAAGGAGGCTAAGGAAATAGAATAAGAGGGTGTATAAAAGGGTGGGTAGATTAATAAGAACAGGATAAAGAGGGACAACATATATTTGGAAGAGTCTAAACTCTTCTAAATTCAGACGGAAACAAGAAGACAAGGGGATAAGGTAGGGGAGAGAGCACAATGGAAGGATTCTTGGAGCAGGGTAGGCAAAGTAAGAGCAGGGCAAGGAAACCAGATAGGAATAAAGAAGAAGAGTCAGTAGGATGAGAAATAAGGTGAAGATAGTGAGGAAAATAAGTAATTAATGCTCAGAATGTGAATTGTTGAATTCACTCTAAGTGGGAAGAGTAGAAACAATTATAGCTTAGAAAAGTAAATTGATAAATCACTCATAAAATGGAAAAAGTAGATTAAAATTTAGAATTCCACAATATGTTGCTTTCAGGAAATGTTATAAAAAGAGAGATGAACAAAGATCTGGAGTAGAATTATGTTTTGTTTTGTTTTTTAAAGCAGGGCTAGTAATCATCATCTTAAAGTTAAAGCTAAAATAGATTTACTCAAAATAGGGAAACTCCGTTACTTGTCAGCCAAGGTTGGAATATTGCTATGGTGAAAGAAATGACGAGCTGATGGTTTAGGGAAATATGTGAAAAGATTTAAACTTAGGAAGAAGCTATCTATCCACCTTCAGAGAAACAGAGGAAATAAGCATAGTATAGTTTACACATATGCATATGAATGCATATGATCATAGATGTGTATTGTATGCATGTATATGTGTACACGCACATCTATCTATCTATCTATATCTCTCTCTCTCTCTCTCTCTCTCTCTCTCTATATATATATATATATATATATATATATATATATATATATATATATATATATGCACACTAGTCTCAAGTAGGGGGAGGTGAGAAGGGGAAAAATAAAGTGTGCAGAGCAGAGAACAAAAGAAAATATTTATTATATAGCCTTTCTTGAAATGGAAATTTATTGCTTTATATTTTGAATCCTCTCTCATGTTCTTCTGGGCACATGACGACGCTTTTCTTATTTTGTATTTAAGTTTAAAAGCAGTAAAAGTACTGATAATGAAGGGGATGTCCATCAGTTGGGGTATGGCTAACAAGTTGTGGTTTGTGACTGTTGTTTGTTTCCACCGTTAAAAAGCTTCAGTCACACCTCCCTCTGTTGCCTTGGGAGAAAAGAATGTGATTTAAGCTGTAGGGCCTTATCCTGGCTGAAAAGAATGTCTTAAGTCAACGGAGGTAACCCACAGGTGCTGGTTGAGTGCAAATGACCTGGGTTTATGCCCTAGAAAAGCACAATTTTTAATTGAGCATGCTTAATAAGCCTCATACATATTAACTTCTCCCTTACAGAGGAAACATTCACCATTTTTTAACATATGATGATGTGGCAAGGGAAGGGGGGATATGGATACATATCTAAGAGTGCCTGTAGCATGTCGGAAATATTAGATTTTGGAAGGGTCTCCTCCAGTGGAAATTGAGGAAGCAGAGAAATATTATGGAATATAACTGCTGATTCTGATCTCTGTAAACTGTGTGTGTGAACCCTAGAAGGGTATGATGCCCATTTCTTTTATATATATATATATATATATATATATATATATATATATATATATATTTTTTTTTTTTATAATATTATCCCTTGTATTCATTTTTCCAAATTATCCCCCTTCCCTCTACTCCCTCCCCCCCCATGACAGGCAATCCCATACATTTTACATGTGTTACAATATAACCTAGATACAATATATGTGTGTAAATACCATTTTCTTGTTGCACAATAAGCATTAGATTCCGAAGGTACATGTAACCTGGGCAGACAGATATTAGTGCTAACAATTTACATTCACTTCCCAGTGTTTCTTCTCTGGGTGTAGCTACCTCTGTCCATCATTGATCAACTGGAAGTGAGTTGGATCTTCTTTATGTTGAAGATTTCCACTTCCATCAGAATACATCCTCATACAGTATCGTTGTTGAAGTATACAGTGATCTTCTGGTTCTGCTCATTTCACTCAGCATCAGTTGATTTAAGTCTCTCCAACCCTCTCTGTATTCCTCCTGCTGGTCATTTCTTACAGAGCAATAATATTCCATAACGTTCATATACCATAATTTACCCAACCATTCTCCAACTGATGGACATCCATTCATCTTCCAGTTTCTAGCCACTATGAAAAGAGCTGCCACAAACATTTTGGCACATACAGGTCCCTTTCCCTTCTTTAGTATTTCCTTGGGATATAAGCCCAGTAGTAGTACTGCTGGGTCAAAGAGTATGCACAGTTTGATAACTTTTGGGGCATGATGCCCATTTCTTGCAAGAAATGTAATAAAGTGTTCCTACACTCCAAGAATCTGGGTCTGAAGTTTTCATTTCTAATAATTGGTACATAGTCCAGGAAATCTCAGTGCAAGGGACACAAAAGCCTGAAAGAGTGAGCTGGCAAACACAGAGCAGGAAGATTAGAATGGAGCTCTGAACTATGCAAGCTAGTGCATCGGACAAGGTGTGAAAAGGGTCAAGATTTGTGTTGGAGCCCAAAGTAGTACTTTGTTGGTTCAGATCTTAAACTGGAAGAGGACATCTAGTTAGGCTGGGGCCAAGAAATAGTAAGAAACAGGTTCCTGAGGGGAGTAAGGGAAACCCCACTGATATTCCTCCAGTAAGCCCCCATAGAGAATAGTAGAAAATTGGGGATGCATGCAGAGTGTCAAGCTGGGGAAGAGAGGAAAAATGTTATGGCACCCACTTCTGGCAAGGAACACATAAAGCCTTCCTTCACTCTAAGAATTTGGGCCTGAAGTTTTTTTTTTTTTTTTCAAATAATTGTGATGGAAAACTGTTGTGTTATTAGAAATAATGAGCAGGATGCTTTCAGAAAAACCTGAGAAGACTTCTATGAACTGATGCAAAGTGAAGTGAGCAAAACCAGGAGAATACTGTACATAGTAACAATAGTATTGTGTGACGCTTAATTTTTTTTTTATATATATATATTTTATAATATTATCCCTTGTATTCATTTTTCCAATTTACCCCCCCTCCCTCTATTCCCTCCCCCCGATGACAGGCAATACCATACATTTTACATGTGTTACAATATAGTCTAGGTACAATACATGTGTGCGAATATCATTTTCTTGTTGCACAATAAATATTAGAATCCAAAGGTACATGCAACCTGGGCAGACAGATATTAGTGCTAACAATTTTCATTCCCCTCCCAGTGTTTCTTCTCTGGGTGCAGCTACCCCTGTCCATCATTGATCAACTGGAAGTGAGTTGGATCTTCTTTATGTTGAAGATTTCCACTTCCATCAGAATACATCCCCATACAGTATTGTTGTTGAAGTGTACAGTGATCTTCTGGTTCTGCTCATTTCGCTCAGCATCAGTTGATTTAAGTCTCTCCAGGCCTCTCTATATTCCTCCTGCTGGTGTGACGCTTAATTGTGAATGACTTGGCTGTTCTTAGCAATTCAATGATTCAAGACAATTCTGAAGGACTCATGAAAATTGCTCTCCATCTCCAGAGAAAGAACTAATGATTCTAAATGTAGATCCAAGCATACTTAGTTATTTTTCATTTTGTTTTGTTTTTTTTGGCTTTTTGTTTTTGGTCTATGAGTTGTTTTTGAAATGTTTTGCATGACTGCACATAGGTCATCTGTATCAAATTGTCTTCTCAAGGAGGGGGGAGGGAAAGAATGTCAAACTCAAAATTTAGCAAAATAAAAAAGTGTTTTGACATGTAAGGAGAATCACTTTCAGGCCCTTATCTTTACCTTTGGAGTTCAATTTAAGTTTCTTAATTGTTAAAAAGCAGGCAACATGAGTCACTGGGGATTATGTAAGTCAAAAGACTTTGGATACTAGCTGCATTATGTTCCTTCATCAAAAAAATAAAGGAGTTAGACTGGATGATTTCCAGCTTTACAACTATGATCTTAAATATTATTTCACTTCTCAGACCCTATTCTTCCAGTCTTTTTATAAAATATTTGCTTTTGTATTTCAATTACCCTCACACTAGATAAGACTTAAAACCCTACTACATTCTTATCACTTCCTTTTAGAACACAAATGTTGGTGATTCTTTATTCCTTACTTGTATTACTTGTTTGCCACTTTCACTTCCTTATTCAATTTGCATATTAAAGGCACTGCTAAATTCTGGATTTCTCAGGAAGAAAGAATTAAATTTTCTGATGTCATTGAAGAGTCTTCGTTCTTTCTCAGGATGCAATATGTTAAATTTTCAGGGTTTTTAGTGTTAGAATGTCTATTAATTTCTCTTGATTTCTGTCATAGAACATCCCAGACATGTCTTTCATTTTTTAAATCATGTTGATTTAAGTCCTTTTGAGTATGTGATGTATGCTTCTTGGCTACTTGTAGGATTTCTCTTTCATACTACAGTTGGAGAACTTAATAATATTTTGGAGTTAAACTTCAGGTTTCTCTCTGTTGGCAAGCTATGGATTCTATCTGCATTCTTCTGTTTGTTTCCAAGACATCTGGATTGTTTGTTGTTGTTATTGCTGTTGCTTTTTGGGGGGAGTTCATGGTGTCCTAGAACATGATATTAAGACTCATTGTCTTAATATAGCTATTATTTTCTAATTGAGCTTTGTTCTTTAGTTCTATTGTTTTGGTTTGTACAGAACTAAAGTCTTCTCCAAGTTTTCTTGTTTAAAAAATTAAAAGATGGGAAAAAAGGAAAATAATTTATTTTTATTTTTGTTAGTTTTTAAAAGTCTTTACTAAATCAGAATATTTAAATGAAATGTCCAGAATTCTTAAAAATTACACAGAATCATAATAAAATCAAAAGCTCAGGAAGTAGACAATCTTAAATTTAGTTGTATGTTAAGTGAATTCAAATCTTGATAAAGGTGTTGATGCTAATTTCAATCAACTAATACTTTAGTGAGAATGTCTTTTCACAATAATATATCTTCTTTAATGAGTTCACTTAGATGTATTTGTGTAATGTAACTAAGACAAGATAGAGATTAGAGTGTTTTTATTATTTTTTTTGAAAGGGAGAGATTTACTGGAGGCAGAGCCGAATACCTTCTGCCTCCGGGGCTGAATGAGACTATCATCTCCAAGAATTCAGCAGCTACTGTGGGCTTCCCATGTAGTATATGTGAGCACGTCTCCAAGCTACAGGGGTAGGAGGAGGCAGGGGCGGAGTCAGAGCACTGGAAGCAGGAACAGACAGACAATCCAGTTCTGACAGGGGGGAAGGCACCAGACATTCTAATAAGTAGGGAAGGTCTGGGGTCATGATGTCTAAAATAGAAAGTCTTTCTCCTTATCTGGATTGAACATTTACATTTATACTTTTAGCCTAGCCAGCCCTAAATTATATCAGTTCTAATGCTCAGGAGGGAAGGGTGGTGTTGCAACCAGAAGGACTGAGGCATAACAATTAAGGGGAACCGAGGCAGGACAATTAGGGAAACTGAGTCAGGACAATAAAAGAGAATTGTAGCACAACATTTGGAATTTTATGTAACAACATAGCTGCAACATTTTGTTCTTGGTTTCAGTAACTGCTCTTTATAGCAATATTTCATAGAATAGGGAAATAAAAGTGTTGAATAATAAATATTTGCTATGTTAAACTCTATGGAAAAACATTTTTTTAGTCAGCCTGAACCTCTCTGTTCTTTACAGAGTCTACTGCTGCCTAAAGTCTTTCTTTTTTGGATTCTTGGTCTTCTTTTCAGCATTCTGATGCCAGATTTTTCTTCTTGGGATTCCAAACTACTGGAAGTTCTTTGGGGAAATTTCTTTTTTGTTTCCGAGGTGCAGTTGTTGCTGCCATGTTACTCTGCCTTTCTCCTTCCTTTCATCTATGCCTTAATATTGATACACTGTACTAGGGACTTCCCCCCCCCCCCTTCCAATCTCATTCTTCTGGCTTTTTGACACTTTCATGCTAAGTTTTCCTGTCCTTCATCTTCTTGCTCTTGTCTCGGGAGCAGCACTTTTCACTTAAAGTTGCTTTGGAGGAATTGGGTCCAATCCATGGCTCTCCTCCTCTGGAAGCCCACCTTCTGTCCTGGACCATCCTTTGGCGTCTTTCATTTTGTAGCTCCGGATGACCTCCTCACGAGCCTTGCCATGCACCCCCAAGGCTCTGGATGGGGGGCTTTGTCTGGAGGATCTTGCCAACCTCTTTAACAAGAGGTTGGGTGAGTGATGTTTTTGAAGTCCAGTCCAAAGGCAGCCGGCTGTGACTCTTGGAGGCTCTTTGTCCCTCTTCAGCCCCTGCTGTGACAATGGCCCTCCTTTCTCTCAGATGAGGAGGCCCAGGGGAGCTTGTCTCGGGGCACATCAAGCTTCGGGGAGCTTGGGGCCCTCTGCCCTAGCTCCCCTTTCCCCCTCCTGGTTTCATTTACAGTGGGAATGTCTGCCTCCCCGGGGTGCTGTTTCTCTGGCCATTGGTTCAAGGCTCTGGAGTTTACAACAGTGCTAATGGATGCTCATGGGGAGAGGATCCCCCAGGCTCGCTCTCCCCCCAGGGGACTCTGCCCTTGTGGAAGCTGAAGCTTTTCTGCAGCATTTTCCTGGCTTCTGAGTTGATTTGTTGCTTAGTGGTTGGTGTCCTGGGAAGGAGCCTGAGCTGTAGTCATGAGGACCCCGGGAGAGCTCGGTCATTCATCGGCCATGGGATTCAGCCCAGTTTCTTCCCAGGCCCAGCCCTTGAGCAAGGTGGAAAAGGGATCAATGGCCAGACAAGGGCAGTGGGTGTTTCTAATGTGCTTCACTTCTCTGGGATGGATCCCCAGCCATTTTTTGGGTGAATTTTTCCTTTTGTAAAATTAAGGTCTTGAGGAACAACTTTGTGGCTCTGTTCTCATTGGGCCCTTACCTTCTCAAGGACCCCAATTCTCATCTTCCCTGCAGGAGGAGTAAATAGACTGCAGGCCGAGGGGCTGCGGTCAGCCACGGCAGGGCTCCTGAGGGGAGGGGAACGCCCATGGCAGACCTCCAGAGAAGCCCAGGGGTTGGCAGGAAGGAAGGGGAGGGGCCTCCTCTCTCTGGCGGCCATCAGAGGTGGTGGGAGAGGGTGCTTCCCCTGGTGGCTATGGGGAGAGGAGCTAGATGGGGGTCTCCTCACTTGTCTGCCGTGTCCCACTTTCCCCATAGGAAATAAACAAGTATCTGAAGCGCCAGGATTTTTTAAATTCGAGGAGGAAGGAGCTGCTGCACAAGAGATGGACTGAGAATGTCGCCTTTCCTCTCCAGCAGAAAATCATTGACAAAGTCGGTTCCCCCAAGGAGATCGAAAAGAGGAAGTGCCTGGAGTTGGACGGTTACTTGCGGTTCAGGGATGCCACGGTACCGAGCTCCTGTTCTGCCTAGAGTGGCCCCTGAGCCGAGAGCTCAAGGCTCGCGTGAACCCCCACTTTGCGCTCCTTCGCAGGGATTCAGGTTTCCCTTTTCTGAGGGCGGGCATCCAGGCAGGAGCCCCCCGAGTGCCAGGCAGCCTCCTGAGGGATGGCGATCCAACAGAGGCAGAGAGAGAGAGTCCCCAGGATGGGGGGAATTGTATGATTCCTCCTCCCCACCCCCAGAAGTGTAGACACGTCTGATTCACAGGCCAGGAAGCACCTCGGTTCTGGTACTGAGCACTTGGGGCTGCAAGGCCCTCCCCCCTAACCTAAGGCCCCCAGAAGCCGCCTCCAACTTTGTAGTTCTCTGGTTCTGGGCTGACAAAAGGCTAGGGCTGTGAAAGGGTGGTTTGTGCACCTTTGGTAATCCCCCACAACCAGCATGGACGCCCCAGGACTGGTAACCAGAGCCACACCTTCCTGACAGAGGAAATTAAGCCTGCCAGAGCAGGGCTTGGGGAGCACAGGGCAGGGAAGGCCAGTCCGAGAAGGGACTCTGAACTGCGTCCTAAAGAACTGCAGGGACTGGTTCTTGGCCCAAATGGAGTTCGCCTAAAGAAAGGAAAAGATGTTTCCCTTGAATCTCAGCCTTTCAGACTGGTGAGGAAGGCTCAGTGTAGCGCGCATTTAGGGTTAGGGTTAGGGTTAGGGGTCAAGGGAGCTAAAAGAGAAAGTCTGGAGCCGAGTAATGAGACCCAGAGAGCAGGAAGAACAGCCGTGACGCTGGCCAGGACGGCGGGCCTGGGCTGGGAGATGCTGCTGACCACCAGCCACGGGGGCCCCAGCCTGGGCAGGGGGCCCAGTGCATTCAGCCAAAAGCAGAGCAGGTAACAATTCTGGATTGGCCTTGGGGAGAGCTTCATCCCGTGCAAGCTCCGGCAGAATTGTTATTCACGAGGGGCCGGTTTCCTAACTTGTGAGCGGGATCCTTTGGGCGCAGCTGCTGCGTGGGGCTTGAGGACCCCCCCCCCCAGTACTCCTTGAGTGTAAGAAAATGCGGAGTCAAGGCAGTGTAAGACCCTCCCAGGAGCACCTACAGGGCCCACAGAGAGGCAGGTGCAGACGGGAAAGTTCGGGGCACAGAAGTCCTGTTTTTATGGAGCCCCATCCGGTCCCAAAGCTGTCTTCTCTTAGGTCCTGGTGGACGACGCCGGGTGGGCCAGGAGACCAGGAAGGGCTTTGCCTCCTCTGAGGGGCCCCCAGGCTGACTGCTACCTCTGACACGAGGTCTCATTGGTGTCCTGTGCTTCTGACCTGTCTGAATACACCCATTTCATCCACTTCAAGGGGCCTGCTAGTGCTTGGATGGGGCTCAACAGGGCTCCCCAAAAGAGCTCTTCTTCACTGAGGCAAGAATGGAGGGACAGTTAAATTTAACCCAGTTTAACTCAGTTCCAAAGACAAAGAACCGTGACCTTTACGTGGTTAAAGGGCAAAAGCCATCACTTGTAAACAGACTCAATGAGAAAAACCGAGATAGCGCCCGTTTGTCTTCTGTATTCTCCCTCTGACCAATAAGAGAGAGATCATTTCTCATACGCCACTTGACTATAATCTCTGGAGATCCTTTACACATCATTATCAACAATAGGACCCCTAAACACAGATTTCCCCAGGGAAAGTTCAAAACGGGCATTAATGTAGTAACTAAGGCGAAACTGAGAGAGAACCACGAGGAGACTGCCAATCGGAGCAGTCCTAGCAGTGTCCGAAGAGAACTCGGCCAACAGCAAAGGGACTGACATCCGGTCTCCTCGTGCCCCAAGCCCACCCAAGCTGCCCATTTCATCCCGGGCATTGTCTCTGGCCCAGGAACACCTTCTCCTGGAAGTCCTTGGAGTTCCATATTGCTTGTGGAAATTCCTGAATGTTCTAGCTAAAATCTTTTACAAAACAGACCTCCCAACACTTTGGGACGGGCTAAAACATTACTTCTCCAATAACTAGTTAAAACCAGTTTAAACATTGTGGTTCAGATAACATTAAATTAGGAACCCATAGTTCACTTAAAACTTCAGAGAATTGCAGTTTCAATACCCCCGAGCTGCTTCTTTATCTAACTTTGTGCCGGATACAAGCAATGCTGATAACAAGCAAAAGGAAGAATCTGATTTGTCCACGAGTCCTTCCAGCTAAGGATTTAGCATTTACAAAATGGGCGTGTAAACTAAGGCTGAATGCTTCTCTAAATGAGAATGGACTCCATTATCCTTTATCTTTCTATAGCTGTTAACAGTGACATTTAAGAAACAACTGAAAAACCAAAAGCTAAATATTTTGCTGTTGTTTGTCCTTCATTTTCAAAGATGACCAATGATATCACAGGGGATTTAGCTTAGAATGAATTACACGTAAGCTTGGCTCTCAGAGTTGCTAGCAATTTTCTTGAAGAACACCATAACCCTAAAAATGAAGCTCACAAAGAAAATTCAGGGTTCTAAAAGGTTTGCCTCAAACAGAAGGTTCGCCTCACTAAACACAGAAAGGCCAGACACAGTTGTTATCAATGCTCTCAATTTGTTCTAACAAGTCAGGAAGCAGAGAAAGAGCCAACGGGTGTTTTAAAAACAAATGCGTGAAAGATTTGACTTAACATTCCTTCTTCTAGCATTTCTCCTCCTCAAATACAGCTTAAAAAATTCATTCTGAAACAAAATAGTCATTAGAATTTAATAAAATAATCACATTCTGTAAGTTCTCATAAATAGTGCTTATATGATTGCTTAGTAATTCCTATTTCTAAGATTTGGGTCTGTTAAGACTAAGGTGGATAAAGATGTAATTTTAGTACAGACCATTCCGTGAATAACTTCGTAATTATCATAATCACAAATCATTTATATATTGTAAACACACAACAATTCCCTCCCTTTATTCAAGGAGTGTTTGTAATGGGGAAGGAGAACCCTATTCCTATTTCTTTCAGGGCTGATAATGATTCATGATTTTGCTGAAATGGCCAGATTAACAAATAAGGGAGTGTTTTTAATTTTAAAAAGTTCTCTTTTCCACTTACCCCATCTCCCTTTTCTTTTCCATAAAGAAAGCAATTTTTATTCTTCCCTTGTAAAATATACCCAGTTAAATACTTAATAGTTTTTAACATCATGACAATAGCCTCCAACTTCAATAATTTCCCAGTATCCAAATACAAAAGAATGAAGATATCCAATATGATTATGCCATTAATTTAATGGCATTTCACATTTAATGGATTCTTAGAATTTACAACACAAAAAATTTAGAAAGGTGATATAAGAATTGGAAACATGAAGCAAAACACCATGTTAATCAGATGATATTAATTCAGTGAAATATATTTTCAAATTAACCTTCATACAGCAAAAGTCATTCAACCATAAATGTTTTTAAATTTATAATCCTCAAAGTCTAGAAAGATATAAGCACAAAACACAGTTCATCGTAGAATAAATTAGCAAATAGTAATAAGATATACAAAGGTCAAACAAAATCACATTAAGACACAATCTTACTTGTTTGAAGTCCATGTTAGGCTATGAGAACCACTGTGATTTCTTCACATTCACTAGCTACTCTATTCCTGTTGCATATTAGCAAATCGAGGTAACTTGTCACATAGCTGAAAAATTTCCAGATCCATCATTTCCCCAACACTTTGTCTTCCTGCCAAGTAGTAGAATCAATTCGGACCTATCATAAACTTCTTATTAAGAGAGATACACTTTACTTAAAAGGGGACCTAGAATAAATTCAGTTATTCTTGAATTTTCCAAATGGCATCACACAGAAGTTCACTTAATAATTTAAATGATTTAGCATTAGATATTTCACAAAGCATTTCATAGTATGGAGTTCACTATTTCCAGGTAATTCATTGCCAAAGAATTTTTTAAATGACAGTCTGATGATAGGTTTAATCTATCCCCAATCATCTCACATAAAAGCATATTTTAATTTAGTTCAAATCTGGGTTCTAATTGCTGATCAGTTTACTTCTAGCTTCCCTATAATTTTTCCCTACATACTTCCAAATCAAACTGCAATTTTTAATACTCTAGAGCCCAATAAAAGAAATACATGAAGCTTCATACAATCTTTCTACTTAAAGCCAAAAATTCCCTCAAACCTTTCCTTCAACATATTCTCCTGTAATCCCAAAACCCACACCTAACTTACTGTCTTCCACATTCTTCCTTTAAACTTCATTTATTTTGAAAGTTCATTTCCTAAATTCTTATTATTCCAAGAGCAACCAGACTATTATTCTCTGATCCTTACTTCACTGTTTCTCCTTTATAATTTTAACATACACAGTTGCTAAACAAAACCAATGACTTGCTAAAAAACTTGAATTAGCAATTCTATTTTTCCTAAAAGATGGAAGTACCAAAAATCCTTTAAGATGCTTTTAGCAATTATAAAAATCTTTTTATCACCTTATAAAAATAATTAACAAATAATTTAATACATATAATAACAAACAACAAAGCATTTATCCAAATAAATTTCACTTACATTTCAGGTTGCATTCTTAAATAAGCTCCTCTCTTTGTAGGCAGAATTAACTTTTAAAATATTAAGTGCCGGTATATCTCTATACACATATGTACCTACATATATACACATACACATGTGTACATATATATACATATAAATACAGAGCTGAAGTGCAGGAAACAACATAAGTGGATGACAGCTTGGTAATGGGGGTTATACACATACAAACATACATACATATGGATGTGTGTGTGTGTGTGTGTCTGTATATATTACAACCTTTTCTCTAATCAAAAAAAAATTTTTTTTCTTGACCATAGAAAAATAAATCTTGTTACTTGTTATTCTACATAATGATGATAAGGTGGGTATGAGGGAAGGCCTCTTATCGCATAAAACAAATTCTAAAGAATATTAACTCCAAAACTTTGCTTTCTTACTTATTTCAGCATTAAAAAAGCTTTAAAACAAAATTTGGAGATTTAGGGTTATAGTTTAGAATTTATATTTTTGTCATAAATTCAGTTTCTAATTTAGTTCATGTCATAAATTTGTAGGTTTGAGGGGGGAAAATCTTATCTTTTATCTCTCCCCTTACCCTCCTAAAATATCCAAAAAGTGCAGGGATGACTAGAAAAAGGAGAGACTCCTGAAAGCTTAAAGAACTCAAAAAGTAGATCACAAGACACAGAGGGGGTTTTTTTGTTTTGTTTTCCTAGATGCCTACAATTTTCTGAAAACAATCTTAATAAGATGGCATAGACAGACCACATGCAGATACATACCAGACATAGCAGGTATCCCTTGGGAAGAATGGATTCCGAAACAGCCACAGCAGCCATCACTTTCTACTGAAGACTTGTGAATCTCAGGACCATCTCTGGACCACCATGTCTTCCATTTATCTAAATGCAATAAAACTTCACGGATGCATTCTCACAGCAAACCTTGACATTTCACAGACCCTGTCATTGTAAGGGGAAGACAGGGACTCATCAGAGAGCCACAAAGGCGAGTGCTGGACCGAGCACAGACTTATCCTTTCCAAGAGCCTTTGCATGCAATAAGCCAAGCCAACAAGATGATCAGAAGAATTACTGTCAACAGATCAGAGGGATTCATTCTCCGAGTAGAAACAGTTTTGTTGCTGACTTGGAAAGAACACTATGCTAATGCATGGATGGCAACAGTGGAGCAGAAAAAAAGTGGGCAGCTTTCAGAGATTGAGTGGACAGCACTGAATAGGCTCATCTGGGTCAGAACACTCCCAAACATCAAGATTGGCTTGGAAAGTAATGGGAAAATTCAGAAGCTGTTAAATGAAAAGCAAGCACTCCATAGGGTTTATACCAGCAGGATAGTTCTTCTGTATCTAAGAAGGGAGCATTTAATTCCGTCAATTCCCCAATACAAGCAAAGCTTAGAGAGATGCAGGATTCTTGGATCAGAAGGCAGGTGAAATTCAGTTTTTTGCTGATAGTAACAATCCAAAGCACTTTTACGATGGCCCTTATTTATGGGCCAAAGACTTAGGGTGCATCTCAGTTACTCAGTACTGATGGAGCCACATTGATGAGCGTGATCCTGGAGAAACAGGCTGAGAACTGATATAGCATTCTCAACAGACCATCACCAATCAACACCGAAGCCACGGACCATATACCTCAGGACGAACTCAGTCAGTCCCTCTCTAGTCAAACTTCCAACTGAAGACGTTTTCAGTGCCAGTGGCTCCTTTCTTGTGGCAAAGCTCCTGGTGCGGATTCTTCTCCAGCTAAGATTACAAGGTGGGGGTACCATTGCCCAAACACAAGATGACCGAGATCTTCTGGATTATATGGCAGGACACCAAGTATGTTTCCATTGGCCATCTCTATAAAGGTAAGGGAACAGACTGTCCTGTGACAATCACAGGGAAGGGGATGGCTCTCTCTTGGTCACTGCTGGCAAGAGTCTTGTTAGAGTCGTCCTTAACAGGCTAATCCTGAACCTGGAAGATCATCCAGAGCCAGCGTGGCTTCAGAGTGGGCCGAGGAACAGGTGCTGGCTACCTGACAGCTCCAGGAGAAATCTCAGGAGCAGGACAGAGGTCTGTACACAATATCTGTAGCTCTGACCAAGGCCTTTGATTCTGTCAGTCATGAAGGTCTATGAAAAATGATGTCAAAAGGTGGCTGCCTGGAGAAGTTCATCTGTATCGTACACTAGTTTCAGGCACACTAGTCCAGGTTCTGGATAATGGACTCGCCTGGTCACCAGCGCAGTGGAAACAGCTCCTGTGCTTTTTAGCATGACGTTTTCAGCAGTTCTGTCAGAATTCTTCCATGTGGACGAAATGGCATTGAGGTCAGCCACCGTTCTGATGGCAATTCTCTAACTTGAAAAGCCAATGCTAGAGTGGAGGGGAGTTGGTGGGTGACCTTTCCTTCTTGGAGAATTATTCCCTCAGTCAGTTCAGAGATGGCTGTGTGCTCAGCCTGAGGTGAGATGCAGGATGGTATGGACCAGTGCTCTGCTTCTTATGCTCACTTTGCGCCCATCAGCACCAAGAGAACACAGGTTCTCCACCAGCAGGCGCCACACCATCCATACGTGGAACCCCCAGATATAGCAAGTGGACAATTGCTGAATGCCATGGCCAAGTTCCCTTACCTCGGAGTGTCCTTTTCAGGGAAGTGCACATGGAGGATGAGGTTAGTGAATGCATTGCCACCACTAGCTCAGTCTTTGGGAGAGACTGAAGGAAATGTAGGAGATCAAAGGATCTGAACAACTTTAGATGATGAAATTAAAATCACCTATGACATGAAAAAATGCTCGAAATCCCTATTGATCAGAGAAATGCCAATTAAGACAGCTCTGAGGTAGCACCTCACACCTCTCAGGTGGGCTAAGATGGCAAGAAAAGATGACAAATGTTGGAGGGGATGTGGGAAAACTAGGACACTGATACATTGTTGGTGGAGTTGTGAAATGACACAACCTTTCTGGAGGGCAGTTTGGAACTATGATCAAAAAGTTATCAAACTGTTAATCCAGCAGTGTCACTACTGAGCTTATATCCCAAAGAAATCCTAAAGGAGAGAAAGGGACCTGTCTGTGCAAAATGTTTGTGGCAGCCCTTTTTGTGGTAGCAAAGAATTGCTCATCAACTGGGGAATGGCTGAATAAGTTAGGGTATGTGAATGTTATGGAATATTATTGTTCTATAAAAAATGATATACAAGCTGATTTTAGAAAGGCCTGGAAAGATTTACACGAACTAATGCTAAAGGAGACAAGCAGAACCAGGAATACGTTATATGCAATAACAGCAAGATTATGTGATAGTTGGGGTAGATGGCGCAGTGGAGAGAGCACCAGCCCTAAAGTCAGGAGGACCTGAGTTCAAATCTGAGCTCAGACACTTAACACTTCTAGCTGTAAGTCACTTAGTCCCAAATGCCTCAGCAAAAAACAAAACAAAACAAAACAAAAAGATTATGTGATGATCAACTATGAAAGACTTGGTTTTTCTCAGTAGTTCAGTGATCCGAGGCAATCCCAATAAACTTTGGATGGAAAAATGCCCTCTGCATCCAGAGAGAACTATGGAGATTGAATGTAAATCAGCACATTCTATGTCCAGTATGACACAAGCCATTTAATATTCTGTATGTATGAACATCAATTTTAAAAATAAAGCAAATCAAATCTAATTTCATAAAATAAAGCTAAATTTTGTTTGAGAAAAAAGTCAAGTATAGGAGAAAAAAGCTATTAGATTGACAACCAAACTGAAGGTCTCAGCTGAGTTGACTCCCCTGGACAGGTTTCATGCCGGGAAACTGGACTGCTTCCACTTGGACTATCTCAGGAAGATCATGTGACAAGGTAATGCACCAGACACCGAGTCCTTTCTGGAGCTGAGCAGCTGAGGATCCACACTCTTCGGCAGAGAACCCAATTTCCACGGGCTGGCCACGTTGTTCAAATGCCAAGCAAGTGTTTGCCTGAAAGCCTGTTTCCCAGAGAATTCACAGCACACAAGGCTCAGGTGGAGAGGAGAAGCAGCGACAGGTAGACACTTTTTAAAGTCTCTCTGGAGAACTTTGGAAGCACTTGTGAGATATGGGAAAATGGCACGGAATGTTCAGCACGGGGCACCTGCATCAACGAAGGTGCTGCGCTCTGATGAGCAAAGCAGAACTGCAGTAGCTACAAACCAACCAACCAACACCCAGGAGGTGCATAAATAATAATCTGCCCCCAGTGTTCATGTGGACCATTTGTGCCTGACCTGCCCCGGAGCCTTCTGAGCTTGTACTGGCCACGCTGGATCTTGTACTGGGACATCCCGTTGATCCTCTTCAAGAATGAAGGACGACAGCCAACTGCTAACTCTATTATTAGCCCTTTGATTTTACCTGATAATTTATCTCTGAAATCTGACCAAGTATAATTTAAGTCAATGTCACCGACCAACTTAGATACTGCCTTAACCAGTCTGACAGCTGGAGACCTCACATCTCAAACACAGACACTTTCAATCTGTTCCGTTTGTCCTTGGATTCCTAACTTGGGAACAAAACCCTTTTGCCCTCAGAGACAGTCCTGAAAAACGATAGGAGTCTGCAGGCGGGAACTTGAACGGCTCGATCCTTAGGAGACGCTGCTGGAATTCCATGTCCGCTTTTCTATGATTGGACGCAGGCAGTTCCCCAATTTCTCGACATCAGAAATCGGGTGCCTGGTGTGTGCCCGTTTCTCACTTCTCTAACCGATTTCTGGGGACCCACGGAAGTGCCCCGGGATGGATGGCTGGGCTTTGATGAAACTACTTACAGCCCATTAAGTTCAGATTCCAAAGCTGCAGATAACACAAAGAGAAACACTCAGAGCAACATAAATCATAGGGAAACTCTCGGAACATACATCATACAACATCTTATTTTGTTTGTTTGCTTGGAGAAGATCTGAAACTGTTGGGGAGAGAGGATAATCCACTACCAGTCCCTAACCAACTTCCCTCTGTGGAAGATTTGTTCTATTAGGGCCCCATAGACTAGGGGAAAGTTCTGAGAAGGTTCTGGATCCGGACAGGAAAGCTCTTCTCTCCTTATCCCACTGTCATCAATTGCCTTGATTAATTTGGGCAAAAGAGGCAGGTCTCTTGAGTAAGATAACATTGGTCAGCAGGGGCGAGCTATTTTCAAAATATGGGTCCATGGGTTGTGCCCATTAAGGCCAAAGAGAACAGCTCCCCATTTATGGATTTGGGGGAGCAGGGAACAAAGAACCGAATGAGGTAGATGACATGATATCGGGGGCAGCAGGATGGTCACCGAAGTGCAGATAACAACATGGTCGGTTGATAGCTTGGTAATGGGAGTTAGCAGTGACCCTCCTTGTTTGTCACGAGGCTAAGGAGGGTCTTTGAGTCCAGGTGAGAGACTGAAAACCAGACAGCCTTGGGGGACAGCCTGGGACCAAGGGTATCAGGCCCAAACACTCTTGCTTCATCCCAAATTCTCCAGGCGGAGATTTGGGGGAGAGGATTTTGCAGAAGTCTGTCTTGCTCACGGTCCCAGCAGCAGCATTATGGGCTCTTGCGCAGAGAGCCCTTTTCCCCATGGACAAAAGGGCCTCTGTCCCCTCGCCCCGAAGGCCCGCTGCTTCCCGAGACCGTCCTGATGCTTAGGCCAGCTCAGGAAGGGGTCGTGTCTGCTTCAGACCCACCTGCAGCACGTCACCTTTCTTCCAGGTTATGATCCCTCTGTTGCGTGATCCCCTGTTACAAGCCCAGCAAGACAGAGATGAGGAGAACCGAGCGATTCGTCAGTGCGAGACAGGTACCCGGACGCCCGGGTCCCCTCGGCGGGGAGACCGACTAAATGCCGCGCTCACGCCGCTTCTGTCCCCGCAGGGAAGATCTACACCATGAAGCAGTTTAAGGAGCTGGAGAAAGCCGAGCAGCTGGCCAAGCTGCCGCAGTCTTCCCTGGCCCGCCAGAACATGGGCCCCAACAAGTGGCTGAGAGTCCCTTTCGGATACATGGAAAGTGATTTTCGCCAAAAAGCCAGGTAGAGCTTTGTTTCTGCCCTTTTAGCCGGGTGCTCACGGGGAGGGCCTGGGAAAAGCCTGAGCAGCCCTTCTCCTGTTCCAGGTTAAAGGTGAAAGTGGACCGGAACTGGATCAGGTCTGACTTGGTTTTCTATCCTTTCCAAACTCACGGAGGAGCAGCCAAGCTTTCCCGGTAAGTCTTTGGCCGGCACTGTGGAGGCTCCTGGCACGGGCCGATAATCCCGCTTCCCGGAGCCTCTTTTCCCGCCGTGGAGCTTACGACAGTTGGACTCCCAAGGGGAAACGCTCTGGTGGGGTCCCCTCACCTGCAGACTGCCAGAAATCTGTCCAAGGGTTTTCTATTTATTTGTTACATTTTGAGTTCGGAGCCGGCTCCTTGCCAGCTCCCAGAGCCAGGTCTGTGCACTCCCCAATTCTATGGAGACCCGGATGTTCTTATCCTTCAGAAAGGCTTCAGG
This sequence comes from Sminthopsis crassicaudata, assembly GCF_048593235.1. Classification (NCBI taxonomy): domain Eukaryota; kingdom Metazoa; phylum Chordata; class Mammalia; order Dasyuromorphia; family Dasyuridae; genus Sminthopsis; species Sminthopsis crassicaudata. The sequence continues at coordinate 882,042 of NC_133618.1, read as the reverse complement.
ACTCTCTTTGGACCGGCTCCTCGCTGGCCCCGTTCGCTTGCCCTGCACCGTCTGGGTCTGAGGCTGGCTGAGGGTCCTTCCCGCAAACAGACGCTCAGTTACCCCCAAACACATTCACGGAGAGCAAAAGCAAAGGCTTTACTCAAAAGGCACAAGTGTCAGGGGGACCCCGAGCACACACAAAGGACCCTGGGGCGCGTGTGGAAGGACACTACACTGACCCTCATGGCGGTTTGCCTCTGGGGGGCCCATGCGGCCCCCCACTCTCCATCCTGCTGTCTCCACCTCTAAGCTGCTCCCCCCAGAGGCTCCCGCCTGCCTCAGGGGGAGCCCCTCCAGAAGCTGACTCAGTGGGAGGAAGGGTCTGGTAACTCCCCATTTCAGGCCCTGCTCAGAGGGGGCCGTTGCTCCCCAGATTCTCTTGGGGATGAGGAGGTTTGGTTCCACGGATAAGATTCCCGCCCCCCACTCTCCGAGTCACATTTCTCCTCTCCCTTCCAACAACCTTCCAACCACCTCTGCCTGGAAGGGGCCCCTGACCCGGCTCTGCCCAGGCCTTTGTCCCGGCTCCTCGGGGCGGGGACCCCTGCACCAGCTCCGCGGGGACCCCTGCACCTCGGGCCCCTGCACCAGCTCCGCGGGGACCCCTGCACCTCGGGCCCCTGCACCTCGGGGCCCTGCACCAGCTCCGCGGGGACCCCTGCACCTCGGGCCCCTGCACCTCGGGGCCCTGCACCAGCTCCGCGGGGACCCCTGCACCTCGGGCCCCTGCACCAGCTCCGCGGGGACCCCTGCACCAGCTCCGCGGGGACCCCTGCACCTCGGGCCCCTGCACCAGCTCCGCGGGGACCCCTGCACCTCGGGCCCCTGCACCTCGGGGCCCCGTCCCGCTCCGTTGCTCGCTCTCCTCCTTCACTCCCAAGCCCCCCTCCCGCCTCTGGGGCGGGGCTTTCCCCCAATCTCTCTCCCGGAGCCGGGTGGGGAAGCGGGAGTTTCCCGGAGGCACTGCTGGTTTCCAGGCTCCCCCCCCTGGACGCCCCAAGTAGCTCCAGCTGCTTAAATGACAACGCGAATAGTGGTTTAGAGTAAAAGGCGGGGGGGGGGGGGGGGGGGGGGGGGGGGGCCGGAGCCCGATTAAACCCGCCAAGAGGAACCTTCTCCCTGCCAGTCCCGCCCCCCCCCCCTCCCCGCCGGTGGTCCTGGCCTGTGAAATGGCGTGGCCCCGGGCGGCGCTGCCGGATCGGGTTAGTGGGGAAGGCCGTTCATCCCCCGCCCCTTGATCCCCACCCCCCAATGCCCACTTTCATGGGAAACTAAGTCCCCCAGCCCGGGCCGGGGCCGCCCTCTCAGCAGACCCGCTGCCTGGCCGCTAGGGGGAGCGCGGGAGCCGGGGCTGGGCAGGCCCGGGGGTCCGAAGCCGGCCCCGAGTCCCCCCGGGAGGGCCCCGGCGCTGCTCCTCCCCGCGCTCCCAGGGAGGGCCGCTCGCCCCCTCCCCCCGAGGACCGGCCAGTCGTAATGTGGACGGGGGACGGGGCGGGGGTCGCCCTCCGCAGCCCCGCTCCTCGCGCCCTGAATCCGCAATAAGAAAGGGGCCTTTTCAGCGGAGAGCGAACTCCGGTCTCACAATCTGTACATTGGTGGCGCCGGCCCAGCGCGCCAGGCTGCTTCTCTCCGGGGCGCAGTTTCCCCATCTGACAAATGGACTCACGGCGCGGCGAGCGTGGGCAGGGCCCCTCCTCCCCGCACGCTGGGGCCTGCGCCGCTGTCCACCTTTGTCAAAGCCGGCCGTGACATCCCGGGTGCTTCAGCCTCGGGCACCAATTGGAGGGAGGCGGGGGTGGGGGTGGGGGAGGCCCCCCTCCCGGGCAGCCCCCCCTCCCGGGCAGCCCCCCCTCCCGGCCAGCCCCCCCCTCCCGGGCAGCCCCCCCCTCCCGGCCAGCCCCCCCTCCCGGGCAGCCGGGTCTGTGTCTGTCCCTCTCACACGCTCACACTGGGCCCCAACTGCAGCTCGGGGCCGGCCGCGTCCCTGTCTGGGGCCCCGCTCCCGGACTCCCCGGGCCCACCCTGAGGGCGCTCCCCAAGCCGGCTGTTTTGGGCAGGACGGACCCTCCCCGGACGGCCAGGAGAACGTGGACGTCTCAGTCGGGACAGTTTCCTGAGAAGGAGCCGGGCAGGGTGAGCCGAGTCCCAGGGAGGCGGGAGCCGGGACAGCTCAGAGTGACCTGGGGAGCCCCTCATCCCACGGTGGGCGGGCAGCTGCCACCAGGCCCCAGCCTCGGCTGAGGGGCTGGCTTTGGGTGGGATCCCAGCTGGGCTCTGAGGGGGGAGGGCCTCGGGAAGGGCCCAGAGCTTGCCCAAATACCCCGCCCCTCTGGATGCTCTTCCCCCCTCTGCCCAGGCCCGGAGCACTGACCGGCGGGAGCCTGCATCCAGTCTGAAGGAACGAACCACAGCCAATGCCCCGGGAGAGGTGGCTGAGAACGGCGGCCAGAGCGGCGGCCAGAGCGACGGCCAGAGCGGCGGCCAGAGCGACGGCCAGAGCGGAGGCCAGAGAGGCGGCCAGAGCGGAGGCCAGAGCGGCGGCCAGAGCGGCGGCCAGAGAGGCGGCCAGAGCGGCGGCCAGAGCGGAGGCCAGAGCGGAGGCCAGAGAGGCGGCCAGAGCGGAGGCCAGAGAGGCGGCCAGAGCGGAGGCCAGAGAGGCGGCCAGAGCGGAGGCCAGAGAGGCGGCCAGAGCGGAGGCCAGAGAGGCGGCCAGAGCGGAGGCCAGAGAGGCGGCCAGAGAGGCGGCCAGAGCTTCTGAAGGGGGCCGGCCTGCACGGGTCAGCGGGGCCCACGCCGGGCAACGCCCGGGCCACCTTTCGGGCCCATCTAAGGATTTCAATAAATGATTTTTTCCATCCGTGTGCCAGCTGTGGCTGTGGGCGGCCTTGGGGGACTGCCCCCAGGTCAGCCGCGGGGACTTCCCTCTTGCTCCCGCACCCTGCTCCCCCTTGCCCTTCCTTCGGTAGGATGAGGATCGCAGGGAAACTCGAGAACTGCTGGGAGACCTTCCCTCTCCCTGGCCACCTGTTGTTCAAACACCCCGTTCTCCTTCTGCCCTCCTCTCCTGCTCCCTTATTGGGGCGCGGTTCAGTGGTGACACTGGGGCCCTGTTTTCTCAGACCTCCAGATGGCCTTGTTGTGCTGCTCTCCAAGCCCTCCACATCCCTCTGAAATCTAGATTCTTCCCTCTGGCCACTCCAGCCTCAGTCAGGATGGAGAACTTCTTAGCACGGACTTTTAGGCAAAGAGCTAAGAGATTTGGAGCCACTTAACTGCACTCATCTTGATCTGCAGTCCTGACAGGCAGGGCCAGTCGCTGGGGGGTCCCAGACTGGCGGCCCATTTCTCAAAGGAACTGGACTCGGTTTCCCTAAAGTGGCTCTTGTGCCTTAGAGGAGACGTCTCAAAATTTACCCTAGGGCACCAGAGCAGTTTAGAAGCCAAAGGGCACCAGTGGCTACCAGTGGGAGGCTAACCCTCAGTGGCACCCTGGCGGCCACCGCCCCCGGGACTTCTCCCCAGAAAGCTGAACTCATTGCCCGACCGGAGCTTTGGCACTGGGGAAGGGAAGGAGACGAACACCTACGGGGGCTCCAAATGGGCGTTCCATATTGGGGATGCTCCCGGGGCCATGTGGAAAGAAAGAGGGCTTTTTGACACAGAGAATTCCATTAAATATGCAGGAGATTCTGCAGCTACTGCAGGCTGCCCCCCCCACTCCAGGGAGGTTTCAGTCATGTCTTGTAAAGGACACCGGAAGGGAGACTCCCTTTGGGTCTAGGGTGCAGCTAAAGCCGCTGCCTGCTCACCCCTGTCACCCCCCCCCAGCTTCCTGCTTCTTACAGCCCTTTGTAGAGCCCACAGAACGAGCCCCTTGTCCTTCTGGCTGGTCCTGAAGCTGTTCATAAAAGGGGCCCACACCCAGGGGAGGGGGGTTTCCGGGTGCTTCTGGTCCCTGTCACACACCCGGGGAGGGGGGTTTCCGGGTGCTTCTGGTCCCTGTCACACACCCGGGGGAGGGGGTTTCTGGGTGCTTCTGGTCCCTGTCACACACCCAGGGGAGGGGGTTTCCGGGTGCTTCTGGTCCCTGTCACACACCCGGGGAGGGGGTTTCCGGGTGCTTCTGGTCCCTGTTGACACCTTTACTCACTGGGGGAAGCCTTTCCTGCAGGACTGAGAAGGCTCACTAAGAGAGACTGTACCTCTCCGGGGCCTGTCCAGCTTTTCCTCCTCAGGGATGTCAGAAATCGTCCGTCCTCCTTTCCCTCCCCCTCTCCTTCCTAACCCTTTCTGGCTCTAAGGATGAGACCTTTGCCCCTCGCCTTTTCTTGATGTCGTTCTGGGGCCCTGCCTCTCAGCCAGGGAGCTCCCTGGATGGGCAGTGGGGCATTCAGGATCGCTGGTGGGCCCTCAGCATCCTCGGGGCAGCCCACAGATGGGACCTGATGCACCATTTGCCAAGGTCCCGTTCCCAAACGTCACCCTCTCCACCCTGGAGGACCCCCCCCTTTTCATGTGCTGGCGAGACTTGTTTCCTCCTGGCTCCAAGCGAACTTCCAACAACTCCCTCAGGGGGAAGGAGGGCGTCCTGCCCGGGAAGTCGGGACAGCTGCCCTTGCGGGCGGCCGCCGCCTCTTCTGATCTCGGGCTTCCCCTCCTGGCCCGAACCCACTGAACAGAGGGACAGCTCTACCGCCCTGGTCAGCTTGAGCAGCCACAGATGATCAAAGGAACATGGGGGGACTGCTTGAGGGGGAAATGATGGAACGGTATCCCCTGTAATCTTGGGGGGCAGGTCAGAAGGGAATCTCCAACATCCCGGGGGAACTCCCAGAGAAGGAACGGGTTCACCTGGAAGTCTGGGCCTGGGGCCTCTCCTGAGTTGAAGAGTAGCCCCAGCCGGGCCAAGGCCACCCCACACCCCGGCCTGTGGGCCCCTGCTAATTCCCAGCTCGAGTTTGCCGCGGCCTCTGAGGGTGGGTCGTTGTCACAAACCTCGGGCCTGGGTCACCGGGGTCGGAATCTTCCACAAAGGCCGCTGCCCGCCCAGAGGGTCCCACTGCTGCCAGGGGGTCTCTCAATCCCCAATGCTCACACCTCCACACTGGGCTGCGGGCACTGGGAGGATTCCGCTCCAGCCACGTCCGCCGCTCGGGGCTCCAGCCGCCCCTCCCGTCTGGAGCCCTCTAGGGGAGGGCACACAGCAGGCGCCTAATCCATGCCACGCGGCGGCTTTATCAGGACTTCCCTTAGGGAGAAGTAACAGAAGTCCATGTATAAAGGGGGGGGGGGGGCAGAGGCTGGCGCGTGACCGCGAGTTTTGAAGCCCACGGAGGCCCCACGAGGTCACGCCAGCACCGCCAAACCCCAAGCCAGCGTTCTTTCGGGGTTCCACGCGGCGGGGTGAATCGGCACAGCCCCGCCCCTGGGCGCCCCCCACCGGAAGAGGCGGGACGTGAGCGGAGGGAGCAGGGAGGTGCAGGTTGGCTCCCGGGTGGGGGGCCCGGGCGGGTCCTGAGGGAGGACGGGCTTGCCTTGGAGCGAGGCCTCCTGGCCCTGCTCTGGTCCGGCCGGTCCGAGTGCCAGAAAGCCGCCTCTGTCCGTTAAGGCGCTGACGTCACCAGGCGGCCGTTAGCCCTCCGGGGACATCCTAGGCCATGCCTCTGGCAGTGAAGCCTCGAGGGAGGAAAAGCCTTACTCCCCTCCCCCCAGGCCTCTGTGAATCCCGTGGGGGTGAGCGGAGAGGGAGGACCGTGGGAAGTCTGGATCCCCCCCAGGCCGCGCCCTCCGCCCCCTTCTCCCTTTGACGTGCTCCAGGGAGTCCTGGCCATGGTCTTGGCCAACTCTTCATTTTGCAAGTTAAGCCAACAAGTGTTTGTTAGGTGCCTACTGTGTACCGGGCGTTTTGTCCGGCGGAAGAATGCGCAAAGGTGGACAAGGAGCCCGCGGCTTCCAGAGGAGGGGGAGGGGCGGAGGCGGCCCGGGCGTTGGGTCCGAAGGCAAAAGGCAGATTTGAAAGGGGCCGAATGAGGGGAGCAAGGAAGGGGGCGGAGTTAATTAGCCAGGAGCACCCCCCAAGGAGCCTCAGTGGGGTCTAAGAAGTGGGGTCCCGAGAGACCACGTGGCAAAGGGGCGGCGCCCCGATCTGCAGGCCGACCGAGCCAAAGGAGGCGGGAGGAGGGCGGCCATAGTGGGGTCTACAGGGACATGACGCGGGGGGAGGGGGGCCAGGGAGCGAAACTGAAGGTATTGGAGCCTTCTGCCTGGTCAGGGATCCAATTCTCCCCACCCCCTTCCCATTCAGGAGAACGGGCAGAAGGCGGCGGTGAACTCTCCGCCTCCTGGTCCTGCTGGGGGCTGCCAGGGTCCTTCTGGAAATGGGGGGTCAGCACGCGGCTGGCCCCAGGAGACCCTCCTTTCCAGCGCTTCTCCTCAGCCCCTTCCCAGTGATCTTCCCACTAAGAACCTCTGATCCCTTCTCTTTCCTTCTTCAGGAAGTCTCAAGTGTTCCCTCCCTCCCTCCTCCTTCCTCCCTCCCTCCCTTCCTTCCTCCCTCCCTCCCTCCTCCCTCCCTCCCTCCTCCCTCCTTCCTTCCTTCCCTCCCTCCCTCCCTTCCTTCCTGCCTTCCTTCCCTTCTTCCCTCCTTCCTTCCTTTTTTTCTTTCTTCCCTCCCTTTCTTCCTCTGCATGTCCTTGGTCATTTTTAGGAGTTGGAGAATGGACCAAGTCTCTGTGGACTTGAATTAATCAGAGATTCTTCTTCCTTTTAATCTTGTCTTCTCCTCTTGATCCTTGTCTGGATCCTTTTAACAAAGAACAGGCAGGGGGCAGGGCTTCAGGTGAGGACCCAGATTCCTCTCATGACTTCAGACTTGACGGCTTCTGTGGCTCTTCTGCCGGAGCAGTCTCCCGCCGTTGGCCGAGTGGGCTCTCGGGGGCAGTGTTGGGGTCCCGTCTGTGGGACGCTGCGGGCGGCTGCTCGCGCTGCTTTTCTCAGAAGCCCCTGTGACTGACACTGCCTTGTCACTGGCAGGGCTGACCCTCCCTGGTCAATGGGAGTTTCCAGGAGAGCCGTCTCTCCCGGGAGCCCGTGGTTGGGATACAGCTTCACACTCCCTTCTGTGACCGTGGACGAACGAGTCCAGGTGTTTAAGCCTCATTCCCCTCCTCCCGTGCGGGCTGCCCTTTGTCATCCATGCCCCATGCCCTGGGTAATCAGATGGGAGGGATCCGCCTGGGCTGGCGCTCAGGGAACGCCCTCTGAGGGCACCGTTGTGGCTCTTTCAGGGGCTGTGCTCGGGAGTACCATGGAAAAGCCTTTCTGCTGCTCGAGACTTTCCAGGTTTGGCGTCAGAGACTGGCCGGAGCCCAAGTCCATGGCTTTTCTGGAGGTAGGGCCAGACCGTCCAGCCACGTGCTCCTACGGGAGACCTGCCTTCTGCGCTGCTGGGGCGCAAAGGAAGGAAGGCGCAGAACTTGCCCAATCTGGGTGGACCTTGGCTGGGTACCCAGAAGTGAACTCTCCTCCAGTTGCTTCCCTCCCCAATCCAGCCTCTTCCTCCTCCCAGTCCTCCCCCACCTGGGCCTGGACATCTCTCCAGCTGCCTCCTCCCCCCTCCCTCTGCAGCCTTCTGGTTTTGTGCCCACCCCTCCATGTTTTCTCCTTGGCTACCTCTGTTCCAGCCTTACTTTCACTCATCCAAGCTGGGCTAGTTGTTCTGGGGCAGCCAGATGCCTTCCATTGCCTGTCTAAAGGCCGGCTCTGAGCAGGTACAGAAACAAGGCTTGTGGGCTGGTTATGGCCGAGGCTCTCTACCAAAACACACCCATTCACAGACGGGGCGCTGAAGAGAAGGGGGGCTGTTGCAGCATTTCTGGGGATGCGACGTCCTGCGCCGCTCTCCCTCACCCCCTCATCTCGTAGGTCACTACTCGCCTCACCAACAGATTGGACACGCTCAGTTTGTTTAATTCAGTTGTCCCTCGTTCACAGAATGGACCAGTGTGATGACATCATTGTATGTGTGCCAGAGCCTCCTGTGTCATCGTCTCAATTCTGAAGTTCTTTTTTTCCCTGAGGCAATCGGGGTTAAGTGACTTGCCCAGGGTCACAGGGCCAGGATTGAGGCCAAATTTGAGCTCAGGTCCCTCCTGACTTCAGGGCTGGTGCTCTGTGCACTGTGCCACCCAGCTGCCCTAATTCTAAACTTCTTGAGAGACCCTGAGAGTGACTACTTTATGAGGACCTGCCTGTGAGTTCTCCATAAATAATCTTTAGGCAAGCGTATGATTGGCACTCCAGTACCACAGTGAGGTCAGCACCATGGCTCTGTGGGCCTCCCGTTGGGTGGTCAGTCTGCTACCTCTCCTCTCCCCCACTTTCCTTTGGAAAGCTCTGGCAGTGTGGGGGTCAATCTCATTATCAGTCCCTGGAAAGTGTCCCGCCGAGTAAGTGAACTCTTCCACAGCATTCAGACCTTCCCTTTTTGTTTGCAAGGGTTCTGACCCAAACGAGCAAAACGCAGTGCTGGACACCAAATCTCTAAAGCGGTCGCCTTTCTGTCTGGGAGCCATTGCTGCTGTTGAAGGTGAAGCTTGGAGAGGATAAGTCTATGGTCAGGGCGGCACTCTGCGCCACACCTGGCCTTGGCCACTCTCCATCCTGCCTACCTCCTCTCCTTATGTTCACGTAGCCTAAACACCAGGGTTTGCTGCCAGGGTGCCCCCACGATGCTTTATTTATCGTGGCTAGGTAAATGTTAAAGTTCAGGGTGGGTGATGAGAAGGCATTGTTTTGTTCTGTCTTGGAAGTGAGTCGGTCTCCCTTGTAAAAATTAGCCTCGTCAACTGAGGGGGCCTCACTGGTGCTTAATGATGGGGGAACAGAGCATTTATTTTGCGCTCCTCTGTGCCAGGTCCTGCGCTAAGTGCTGGCAAAAGATAGTTCTTGTCCTCAGAGAGCTGGCGGTCTAATGGAGGGGACAACAAATAGACAAGCTGGATACAAAGCGAGCTCTATAAAGGATGAAGAATAAATAGGGGAAGGCGCTGGAATTAAGAGGGATTGTGCAAGGCTCCCAGGAGAAGAAGGCAGGAGATCAGTGGTAAAGAGCAGAAGAGGGACGGCCAGAGAGAATGCCCAAATCTTCCAGATGGAGGGTGCTGCCCATGGGAGACCCTGCCCACCGAGGGCAGACACAGCCCATCCGTTCCCAAAGCCGAAGGCTCCGTGTCCTCGGCTTCTTGCTTCCCTTATTTCTAACTTCTGGCTTCGGGAGACTTCTTGCCAGAGAGCAAGTGTCACGTCAGAAAGACCCGAGTTCAAACCCAGCTTCAGGTTCTTACTAGATCCGTGACTCTGAACAAGTCACCGGCACTGGTGGTGCTTCTCTGCCTTAGGTGGAGCCCTCTCCGGGTGTTCTGCTGCTCTGAAATGTGTTCAGTCATCATCCGAAGGAACCCGGGGCAGTGGGGGGAGAGCTTGGGCACGAATCTCCATCATTCCTCTCTCCAGCTTTCATTGGCGTCCCCCACACCCCTTGAATTCTCCCTCTTCCTTCAAACCCAACGCTGGGCCCTCCTTGCACATGAAGCCTTTTCCGAGTCCCCACTGGCGGGTGCCCACCGCCCCCAGTGGTCTGGTATTTCCCTAAGCCATGGGAGCTTCAGGCTGCAGGCCAGCCATGGGAGCCCTGCACGTTTAGAACTTTAAGGAGTTCTGTTCTTCAGTGACCTTTTGCACTTCTTTTTCCACTCGGTTGACGGCTCTACAAGAGTTGTTCTCTTCAGTGGACAATGCTAGTTTTACCATTCCGATTATTTCTGGGCTTAGCAGTAAACAGCTTTTAACTACAAATTTAGCTTCCAGTTAGCTTGTGATGTTCTCCGTTTGCGAGGCAGGAAAATGATTTTCCGCTCCTGTTGCTTTCTTTCGGCATTCCGAGCCTGGCCAGAATCGGCTCAGGGATGAGACTCCAGCCTGGGGGAGCTTTAAATCTGGCCAGAGATGCTCTTCCCCGGATGTGCAAGTCCCAGGGAAGGTTTTCCGGGAAGCTTCTTTGCAGAGGGATGGCCATTTATGCCGGGTTATTCAAAGGAAGGCCAGAGGCCAGTGAAAGGTCACTTCGGTCCTTCCTTTCTGCACAATGGTGGTCTTTCTGGGCTTGGCTCCCTTCTCATCCTGTTCACTACAGACAACAGTCATCAGGGAGAGGGGTCCAGAGGGTTCTCTTAGGGACGGGGATTGCTCTTTAAAGGCTGTTTCTGAGCTTCCTTATCCCTGGATAGGGGGTGTCTGGGGCATGGGGGGAAGGGAGGAAGTGACACAATCGTAAAGAGGTCCACAGTTTTTATTTTCATAAAGAGAAAGATGAATTGGCCTTTCACCATCGGGCTGACAAAGGGCTGACAAGTTCTACCTGAATGGAGAACAATGGAGCCTCCTCCTCTCCTCGGCATTTGTAGAGCTTCACGACCAAAGGTCCCGCAGGGATCAAGCTGTCCATGGGCCATTTAGAGGGAAGAACTCCGAGAGCAAGTTCCGATGGGCCTCCTTGGGACTGCTCCCACCCGGTGTCCGCGGGGGCCGAGCCAGGCCGACCCCCGGGCCGCCAGAGCTGTGCTTCCCCCCTGGCCGTGGGCAGCAGCCTCGAGTGCGCCGCGCTCGGGCACATGGAGGGCACGTGGCCCTCCCAATCCGTGGCGAGTCCTGGGCTCCTGGCGGGCGAGGACCGCCGGCTCTCCTGCCGCTGCCCGAAGCCGGTCTCTGGGCTCCAGGGCCGGGAATTCCCGGGCTCCGGCCTTTCAGGGTTTCTTCCTGAAGGCCACGTCCCTCTCTCCTTTCAGGCACTGGCCAAATATGACGTCGACACAGCTGTCCAGTTGATCTTATGCCGAGAAAAATTCATCGTGAAGGTGAGCGCGGGGCCCGGTGGTCTGTGCCTGGCCGGGCCGCCGATGTGGTATCCAGGGGGTTCGAGCCCTTCCCGTGGGCCAGGAATGCCCTGGACGCTGGGCGCAAGAGAACGGCCTCTTCCCTCCCGTGCCGTGGGCCAGGAATGCCCTGGACGCTGGGCGCAAGAGAACGGCCTCTTCCCTCCCGTGCCCTGGGGGGGAGGGGCTTGTGCGGGAGAAGGGCCCTGCAACCCTGGCCGAGAAAAGTGTCCTGGGGCTGGAGAGAGCGGAAGGGAGGGCGGGAGCCAGCTGGGCGGCATCCCTGGGCTGGCACCAGGCTCCGTGCTCTCCAAGATGCGGCGCTGCCTCTATGGAGGCCCTCTTGCCCAGGCACAGAGCTGGGGGGAGCCACCCCTTCCCACAGAGTTCCGGCACCTTCCCTGAGGAATCCCCCGAGGCCGGCGGACCCCTTGGGGAGGGTGTGGAGCTCTGCGGTGCTGCTAATCCTGGTTGGCCCCCATTATTCCCCGAGCTCTAAAGGAGGGAGGCCCCCGGCACCTGAAGTCTAGAAGCAGGTGGGCTCATGCCAGAGGGAGGGGGGAAGGAGGAGGAGGAGGAGGAGGAGGAGGAGGAGGAGGAGGAGGAGGAGGAGGGAGCAGGAGCCGGCTCCTTTGGTCTCCCGGTTCCCTAGGAAGTGTACAAGTATTTGGACTATCAGGACATGCTGAGGGTCAGGAGGAGGGAGCTGATGTACCGGAAATGGGTTCGGAATGTCGGGGACCCTCTGCAGCAGCTGATCACCCAGAGAGTGGCCGCCACCCACCTGACCGCCAAGGAGAAGCTAGAGGCGGCGGACAACTACCTCAAGTACAGCAACAAGATGGTACCGGGCAGCAGGAGGACTCTGGGGGGAGGGCTCCCCACCCAGGCACCACCGGCCCCAGGAGAGCCCCAGGAGAGATGAGGCTCGAGGGAGTGGTTCTGAAAAAGACCTGCCCGGGGCAGTGGCCCACAAGCTCCCTTTGCCTCAGCGGCCTCTCACCCATGGCATCCATCCAATAGCGTTTATCGAGCGCCGCCTGTGTCCAGTGCTGTGGCTGGCAGTCCAGCACTTCTTGGGGCGCTCCTTCTTCCGGACATCAGGCTTGGATCGGCCCACGAAGAACCGTGACCCCTCCCCCCAGATCCCCCGCCCCTCCCGGCGCCCCCCCCCAAGCCCACTTCCTTCCCTGGCCACCTCCAGGCCCTTTCTGCAAGTCCCCGGGTTAGCCATTGGTCAGTCGGCCGCTTTTATCAAGTGTTTTCTGTGCCGGGGGGGGGGGGGGGGGGAAGCTCCTGCTGGGTCCTCCAGGGACCCCCCCTCTAGTGGAGATGACAGCCTAGGAAGAGGGAGAAGGGCCAGCACCGGCCCCTCCCCCCTCAGAGTTCTTGGTGGCCTTTCCAAGCAGCCCCTGGGATCTCCCGTGGGCATCTGCTGCTCCTGCACTGGCTCTTTCCTGTTTCCTCTGTGACTTTTCAGGCCGAGCTCTGCTCCCGGGTACTTGTGGGGGGGCCGTTTCCCAGAATCTGCCTTCTGCATCGCGGCTGGGGGCTGCGGACCCTCTGGCTTTCCGGCACCCTGCCCCCGGGGCCTTCCCGCCTGTTTTGTACAGAGCAGTTCACGGAGCTCCTCAGGGACCGGGACCAGGGATCTTCCTCTGCCCCCTGACCTCTGGCAGCCATGTTGTGACCACTGACTCATGTGACCTTTTGGTGTCTCTGTCTCTCACAGCGTGCCGGGGGTCCCCGCCAGACACTGCAATACTTGGTGGTCCTAGGGGTCCTTTGGGCCCCCTGAATCATCAGAAGCGGGGAGTCTCTATCCCCTGGAGGGGGGGGCCTCCATTCTCCCTCTCAGTGCCGACCCCCTCCTCCCTCCGGTGCTGACCCCCTCCTCCCTCTCTGTCCCCCTCCTCCCTCTCTGTCCCAACCCTCCTGCTCCCCTCTCAGTGCCGACCCCCTCCTCCCTCTCAGTGCCGACCCCCTCCTCCCTCTCAGTGCCGACCCCCTCCTCCCCAGCCCATCAGCCTGTGCTTCCGGCCTGTTCTTTGCCTTTCCTCACCCGGCCTGGCCCGGGCCTCCCTCGTTCAGACTCCTCCAGGTGCCCCTTATGCCTCGGAGGGCCGGAGGGGGAGGATCTGGAGGGGGTCCCCAGGAGCAGGGCAGGGACAGAGGGGAGGGGGGGAGGGGCAGCCCTGGGGAGTTCTGTAGCAGTCACGCGTTAATTAGGTGACTTGTGGGTGTCCCGGCTCCTAGACTAAGCTCTGGGGCTGCAAGGAGCTTCCCTGGGGGGGGGGGGGGAGAAGGGGAAGGAACCCCCCCATCCCAGATTCAGGTTCCCCGATCTAACGTCCTTTCCGGTGCTTAAACCTGAGGAAAGCAGGGGATCTGGGACATAGAGGGAGGGGGAACGGCTCAGGCAAAGGCCCGGAGGCAGGAGTTTGTGGGGCGTGGGCAGGGTCCCGAGAAGCTTGCTCAGAGCCCTGGGGTGGAGGACCGTCCCCCCTTGAGTCTGGATGGGAGCCCTCGCCCACCTCCAGGCAGCCCCCACGGGATTCTCGGAGCGGCGGCCTCCCCGCCTCCCCCTTGCTCCGCGGGGTCTCCGTGGCAGCGGCCGTGCAGGAGGGGCCGTGTCTCGGTCCTGGCTCGGGGCCCCCGCAGACGCCCCCCCCCACCGCCTCCTGCTCCCTCCCCCAGGGCAGAACTTTCATTGATCACTACGACCCGCGGGAGTACGACCCTTTCTACATGAGGAATAAGGACCCGGCGTATCTCAAGGTACTGCCCTCCGCCGGACTGGCCTCGTGCCCTTCCGAGGGCGCAGGGGGGGGAGACGGGGGTCACCACGCGGACGCTCCTGAGCTGCCAGCAGGGACCCCCTGGGACTGGGGGACACGGCCCGTCATGGCCTCAGAAGGGCGCGCCCAATTCCCTCCTGCTCCTTCGCCCCTCTGGCCGGCGCCCTTCACCCCCTCGGCCCCCCCCCGCCGGCGCCCTTCGCCCCTCCCCCCCCCGCGGCCGGCGCCCTTCACCCCCTCGGCCCCCCCCCCGCCGGCGCCCTTCGCCCCTCCCCCCTCCCGCGGCCGGCGCCCTTCACCCCCTCGGCCCCCCCCCCCCGCCGGCGCCCTTCGCCCCCCCCCCCCGCGGCCGGCGCCCTTCGCCCCCTCGGCCCCCCCCCGCCGGCGCCCCTCTCCCCCTCCCCCCCCCCCCCCCCGCGGCCGGCGCCCTTCGCCCTCTCGCCCCGAGGGCCCGCCGCTTCCCGAGACGCCTCCCGGAGCCCCGGTGGGCGTCGCCTCTCTCCCAGGTCCTGGTCCCTCCGTTCCGGGACCCCGTGTGGCAAGCCCAGCAAGACCGGGACGAGGAGAACCGAGCCATTCTCCAGTGTGAGACAGGTGCCCGCCCCGCCCCCCGCCGCCGACAACCAATCCCAGCGCGCCTCGCCCGTGACGCCCCGCGCCGGGCTCGGCCCGAGCCCGGAGCTCTCTGCCCGCCTGGCGTCCGAGCCTCGGTCCCTGAGGTCTCCGCTGCCCCTCGGGGAGGGGGAGGAAAGCGACGAGCGCTTCCGCGGTGAAGGCCGGGAGGGGGCCGGGGAGGGGCCGGCCGGGGGCCGAAGGAGGCGGGGGCGCAGGCTCCCGCGGGCGGGACGGCGCGTCCCGTCAGGACCAGGGCCAGCGACGGGCCGGGAGGAGGTGGGCGGGGCTGCGGGGGCGCGCGCGCGGACCGGGGGCAGGGCGGGAGCCGCGCTGTGGCGGGCCCCTCCCCCGCTCCCGGCTTGGGGGGAGCCTGGGGGAATCCCTCGGGGTCCCGCTGTCCCTGCAGGGAGGAGATACACGATGAAGGAGTTCAAGGAAGCGGAGAAGGCCCGGCAGTTGGCGGGGCTGCCCCGCTTCTCCTTCGCCCGGCCCCGCAGATGCCCCGCCTCGGCGCCCGCCGAAGGCCGAGGCTTCTCCCGAAGCAGGTGCGCGGGGCGGCCCCCGGGGGCAGGGCGGGGGCGATAGGAGGAGCGACGCAGAGGGGCCCCTTGGGCCGACTTCCAGGCCTCGGGCCATCTCCAGGCCGGGCCGGCCCGTGCTGCCTCCTCACGGAGGCCGGCCGTCACCGGGCGGAGGCCAGCTCCGGGTCCCGGTGGCGCCCTGGTCAAACTCGGCCCCCCGGACGGTGCCCGATGATGGGGGTGCAGAAAGCGCCCCCTGGCAGGTCCGGCCCAGGGGGACCCCCTTTCCTTCCGGGTTCCCTTCAGGGCCCACACCAGGCCAGCCACCGTGGGGAGGAGTCAGTCGGCGGGCCCGAGGCACTTCCCCATCCTGGAGGACGCACAGGAGAAGGCGGTGAGCTGGGAACAGGGGAGCGCCCCCCCCACCCGCCGGGAAGCCCAGCTCCTGGGGAGCTGATCCTCTGGTGGATAAGAGCCCCCCTGGGGGGGTGTGGGAGGGCTCTTGGCCCTCCGAGGATCCCCAACTCTCGTCTGGTCCCGGGGCAGATGTCTTCGGCCCTCAGCACGCTGGACCTGGACGAGGTGGGCAGCACCAGGGCCAGCAGCAGGGCTGCCGAGGCCTGGGCCCACCGGCCGCCCTTGCTCAGGTCCCTCACGCGGCCCGCCAGCCACAAAGTGCGCCCCGCGTAAGTGAGCCTCTGCTGGGGGGCCCAGCTCCCATCTGGACTTGGGGGGTGCTGGGGGTGCCCAGCGGCTCAGGGGGTCCTCTGTGCCCTTTCTGCCCCAGATACCAGGAGAGGCCGGCCTACATCCCCAGCCCGGGCCAGGCCTCGCACTGGCCATGAGGAGGTCGGCGTGGGCCCCAGCACCCGCCTGAGCTGGCAACCAGAAGCTCCATGTTTCCTCCTGGGGGGCACTGAACTTGAGGAGCTGCCCCCAGGGGCTCTGCCTCTGCAGGGGGCTGGGTGGATTTCCCCCAGTTTTGGGGGCGACGTTTCTGCTCCTAGGAGGCTGATGGGTTTTTTTTGGGGGGGTTGGGGGAACATGGGAGAGCACCCGGTAGCCTGAGGGCCAAATAAAGCCACTTGTTTGTGTACCACACAATGGACCCCGGCCCTGGGGAGGCTCCTTTACCCCCCCCCACCGCCATGAGCTGGCCCCCAGCAAGCCCAAACCCAACCTGAAGGCGAGATGCCGGGGCGCCCCCGGCCCGCCGCCCCTCGGGCTCCCCCTCACCCCCCATCACAGCGGGTCGTGCCCACCAGTCTGTAGCTCTCCCCCTGCACACGTTGGCGCGTGCCCGCCGCCGCCAGGACACAAACCCAGAGCCTTTGACCCAAATAATTTAGGCTTCTTGAGAAAAGCAAAAACAAAAATATTCTCCACGGCATCAAAGGTCACAGTATTTCAAGTCCGTCTCTCCGGCCCCTCGGAGGGACCCAGGCCCGGCCCTAGAGCAGCGGCTTCTGCTCGAAGAGCTGCAGGTCCAGGCGGACCCAGACCTCGCCCGTGGGGACCTCGTGCAGCAGCAGGCGGCGGGTGGTGGGCCCCTTGCTCTCCTGCTCCGTCCGGATCTTGGCCACGGGGATTTCGGTCCGGCCCAGGAAATCTGCGGGGGAACCACCCAAAGCCCGTCAGAGCCCGGCCCGAGGGCCCGCCCCCCGCCCTCCCCCCCGCCCTCCGCCCCGCCCACCGTCCGGGGAGAACTGGTCCCGGTCAAACAGGGTCAGGCACAGCACGTCCTGGTAGAGGTCCCGGATGAAGAACTGGCAGTTGAAGTTCCACTTGGGGCTCAGCGTGTCCTGCAGGGTCCGCGTGGTGAAGCTCTGCGAGCCCAGGCTGACCTCGCAGTAGGGGTTGCTTTTACCTGCACGGGGCACAGCGGCGATGGCCGGGAGCCCGGGCCGGCCGTCCCCCCCCCCCCCCCCCCCGCCCGGGGCTCAGCGCTCACCATTGGGCTTGCAGGCCTTCAGCTCCGAGGCTTCGATGACGTGCACCATCAGCCGCCCGATGCCCGACGACTTCTGCGAGCGCGCTGCCAGGAAGCGGAGGGGTCGGCCTGACGGGGCCGCGCCCCCCCCCCCCCCCCCCGGCCTAACGCGCGGACTCTCGGGCCCCGGGGCCAGGGAACCCACTCCGGAAGGGCGCCCCAAAGGGCCAAGGGGGACGCGGCCTGGGGGGGGGTGACCGTCAGGCCGCCCAGCCCAGAGCCGCGATTGGATCCCAGACGGAAGGGACCGCGGCCCGGCGACCAATGGGGAGCGGGGGCGGGAGAAAGCCGTGAGCGCCGCCGAGGACGGACGGGGGAGGGACCGGGGGCCGCACCCGGAGGCCGCGGGATGGTCGGGGGTGCAAAGGGGAGGAGGGCAACGGCTCTGGCCGACGGGGGCGTGAAACCCGAGGTGAGGGGGGGAGGCTGAAGGAAGGGGGTCAGCCCTGGGCCGGCCGAGCAAGATGGCAGCTCCTTCGGGAAGGGGAGAGAGGCGGGCGGGGGCAGCCACTGTTCTGAGCCTCGGGCCCCAGGGGGGGGGGCTGCCTCCTCTGAGCTCGGCTCACAGGGTGCTCCTTCCTGAGCTGCTCCTCTAGGCCCCCTGGCGCCCCCCACCTGCACCAGCCCCTCCTGTTCCTGTTTGGGGCAAGGCCCTGACACTGTCTCATGGAGGGGGGGGCTGGGGAAGGAGCTGGCCAGGTCTGGACAAAGAGCTGGGAGTGGGGGAGGGGGCCGGGCCGCTCAGCCCCCTGGGCCGCCCCGACCCGGTCCCTCCCCCTGGGGGGTCCGGCTCCAAAGACACCCCGGACCCGCCCCTACCTTGATAGGCCTTTTCCCGCCTCCGCTTCTCAGTCTCGATGTACTGCTCCGAAGCCGCTTTGATCTTCTGAACCCAGGCGGTCCTGGGGGCAGAGAGGGTTTGGCCAGCCGGCCTTGGCGGCCCCGGTCACTGACTGCCTCCCAGGCCAGCAGCTGATGACCCCATTTCAGAAAAAACTCACCGATCCCTTCTGCCTCTGCCCGAGGGTCCCCCCACCCCACCCCCCCCCCCCCCCCCGGGCCCCCTGGGAGAGCCGCCTGGCCCCGCCCAGCAGGGTTCCTGGATGACCAGGGGCAGCCCGGCTGCAAGCCCCGGGGCCTCCGCTTTTGGCCCTAACGCTGAGACCCGGAGAGGAGGGGGTGAGATTTGGGGTCACGATCCCCTCTAGCTAAGGAGCTGGGGGGCTCAACCCCTGCCGAGACGGATTTGTTTCTGGGGGAGCGGTTCAAGGTCAGGGTTCAAGCCTCGGCAAGTCAGGGCCCACCCTGGACCTCGGCTTTGTCTTCCCATGGCAGCGAAGCCGCCTGGAGTCGCTCGGGTGCCAGCCCTCGGAAGGGCCCGGCCACAGGCAACTCGGGCTTTCTCCTGAGCTTGGACCCCCTTTCTATAAACCCCGGGACACGGGGGCACACCCACGGGGCTCGGCTAGCCCTGGGTGCAGGCGAGAGGCCTACTGTGTGCCAGGCACTGCCTTACACACTTTACACAACCACCCTGGGAAATGAGACTAGAATGATCCCCACTGGACAGATGAAGAAACTGAGGCAGAATCAGCTGGTGAGTATTTGGGAAAGGATTGGAACTCAGAACTTGCCGACTCTCTGTCCTATGGTGCCCCCTAGTGGCTGGACTTTGGAAAAAGCAGATGTGAATGCCGGAAATGATTAATATGTGGAGAGATGGACAGAGATGGACGGAGAGATGGAGGAAGAGACGTGAGAAGACGGATGGACAGATGGGAGAGATGGGAGAGATGGGCGCATGGATGGAGATTTGGAGAGAGAGATGAATAAGTGGATGGAGAGAGGTGAGAACAGGGAGATGGACAGACAGTCCCACACCTTGTGGATGGAGATGGACAGACGGAGGGAGTTGTATGGATAGGGACGGACAGACGGGGGGACGGACAGACGGGGGGACGGGGGGACAGACGGAGGGAGTTGGGTGGATAGGGACGGACAGACGGGGGCACGGGGGGACAGACGGAGGGAGTTGGGTGGATAGGGACGGACAGACGGGGGCACGGGGGGACAGACGGAGGGATCAACGAACGGGAGGGCGCCCGGGCAGGAGGGCCCCAGCCGAGGAGGGCTCTGACCTCTCGTTGATGTTGTCCACCCGGAGCGTGTAGACGCGGTCGATGTGGGAGATGTGGAAGACGGGCTCGTCGCTCGAGGGGTCCGTGGGCAGCTTCACCAAGACCTCGTTCAGGAAGACGGGCTGGGGGAAGGCGGACGCGTGACGGCGGGCCGTGCCCAGCCAGCGCCACCCCGCGGGTCCCGCCGCCCAGGGGCCTCCCTCACCGTCTTGTACATCTTGAACTGGGCGCTGGACTTGGCGCTGAAGAGCTTCTCGGGGCCGGCGGCGGCCGGGAAGGGCCTGGCGGCGTGGGTCATCAGCAGGAAGTCGGTGAAGAGGAAGCCGAAGAGCTCCTTGTTGCTCTTGGCCTTGTACAGCTTCCCGCTGTGCAGCAGCTTCCGGGGGCCCAGGCAGTTGGTCAGCGAGTTAAAGACGAGTTGCTTCGAGGGAGACAGATGGTCACTTGGGGGCTCTCCCAAGGGCCTGGGGGGGGACGAGGGGGCTTCTCTTGGAGTACATGGGGGGGCCGGGGCGCCTGGGCCCTCGCAGCCAGGAGCGCTTGAGATGGGGGGGGTAAGGAGAGGGGGGTGCTGCCAGGGCAGATGGCCCTCTCCAGGAGGTCGGCAGTGAGGGGGAGCACAGGACCCGGGAGGCTCTCGTGAGTGGAGGGTCCCTGGGTGTGTTAGCAGGCAGGTCTGCGAGGTGTCTGCCGTGCCCCCACCCCGGGGCTGCCTAAGCAGAGCTGCCGGGCTGGGATCAGGGCCGGGGGTCACAGGCTCCAGGGCAGGTGGCTATTGAGAAGGGCCACTGTCCCATCCACCCCCTGCCCTTCCCTCCTCCTTAGGGTCTCAGACCACATACTAGAATGACCCTAAGGAAGAGATGGGAGGGCCCTGCCCTCGGCCCACACCTCCCCCCTCCCCCAACGTCTGAATTCTTGGGACCCAGAGCAGACCATAGCAGACCCCTCCCGCCCTCAGCAGTTGTCCAGCCGGGCTCCCTATGCCACCGGGCTGGCCCGGCTCCTCCTGCCTGCACCCAGGCCCTGCCCAGGCCCAAGCGGGCCGACCCCACACGCGGTGAGGCGCGCTGGCCACAGGGCCCCCGGTGCCGGCCTGGGAGTCGGGAGGACACAGCATCGAGGGCCTCCGGGGCTCCCATGGGCGACCCTGGATCTGCCCTGACTACTGACCACGATCAGAAATGATCACAGCAGGACGCCCTGGCCGCGGGGAAGCCCCGTCCTCCTGCATCGAGCCCTCCTTTCTGCACTTGCCTGACCCCCCTCCCCCCGCCCAACTCGGCGGCACATGTCCATTCAGACTGCAATGTAAAGTGAGGCCCCGGCTCGGATACCGGCCGGGGCTGCCCGCCAGAGCCCGAACGTCCTGCTGCGGAAGCCCCCCTCACCTCCGCGAGGCCTTCACACTGCACGTGGGCCTGGATCCACTCCAGCCGGTCCGAGTTCTCTTTCTCGCGGACCCCTTCGTTGACCTGGGAACAGAGCTCTTCGGCCCGCTCCAGGGCCAGCTTCAGAGAGGAGTGGTCCACGTGGCTTTCGGGGGTGTTTTCCAGGATCTGGGGGCGCATTTAGCATTAGGGTTAGCTGACCTCCAGCAGCTCGTTGCTCCCTCCTCTCCTCTTGCGCTCCCCAGGCCCACCCCCCACCCTCCGACTCACATTCTTGATGAGCAGGGGGTAGCGCGTGATCCTCTGCATGGGCTTCAGCAGGAAGCTGGACAGCGGCATGCCTTGGCAGCGAGGGTCTCGGGCCAGTCTCTAGGAGAAGCGGACAGCGGTCGGACCGAGCTCCTGCCCGGCCCGACCACCACCCTCTGATGTCCTGGCGAGGGCTGGGGCTCCAGTGGAGCTAGAGAAAAACTACCCATTCGGCCGCCCAGTAGCCTGGGCCCCATCTTCTCCAGGGCGCCCAGAGCGGCAGCAGCGGAGACTCCTGGGAGCCCTGGGCCCGGGCTGGTGGGCTAAGGGAGGGGCTTTCGTGGGACTGTGGGGACCAGCATGTGGCCGGGACCATGGGCCTTGGTGCTTCGCCTGGGCGGACCGTGAGGGGAGCCTGGCCAGCAATGGTTGAAGGTCCCCTATGGAGAGCGGCCCCTGCTTTTCTCACTGCTTCGTCCTTACGAAAATATCCCCTTGCAAAAAATGATGTAAATCAGGTTAGTGGAATGGAGCGCATCACTAGTGGGGGGCCGAGGAGCCGTCCAGAATGAGAGGCGAGGGGAGAAGAGGGGTCTGGAGGAGCCGCTGCTGTCCCAGAGGCACTTGCGACACTGTGGTTACAGTGTTGACCATCAGCACAATCAATCCCGCTTCCTTTGTAGCTCAATACACTGTCAGGAGGACTTTTCTGTCCCCCTTTCCCACCTGCTGACTCTTCTGAGAAGAGCTTCTCCTCTTGGACCGACTGTCCTGAAGTCCTGAGAGTCACCTGGTGGAGCTTCCCCCTTATTGAGAAGCTAATCTGCCTGGCAGGACGCTGGGAGCATTAAGTGAGCCAACAAATGTCCCGCCCTTGCTAAAGACCGTGGAAACGGGGGGCACAGTGACAATGATGTCACATTTAACGGCATAGTTTCCCGAGCTTTTCTAATCGTGTTGCACAGATTAAAAAAAAAAAATTAACTGCTGAGACTTTTATTTTGCCTCTTAACTGAATGTTTGTGGGACCAAAAAAACCCGACCTCCCCTCTCTAAGAGAAGAAATACCTTATGCCTGTATCTTAAGTAGTCTAGAAGCTGTCCACCTCTACCGGGTCGGTCCGGCCAAGGGGCTCAGGGGTCGCCAGCCCCTTCTTTGGTGGTACTTTAAGTGCCCCTGGGGTTACAGATACATGTTTCCTGTGACAATTTTCTGGTGTTAGTGCAGTAACCACATTGCCTCGAAGTCTGAAAAAGCGCAAGGCGCCCTGGCATCTCAGCCCACCGTCAAACTGTTTGCAAAGCAGTCAGGATCCCCGGGGTCTGACATCCCGTCCACGAAGGCGCGCTTTGCGGGCGTCCTCCACCCTGCACCTCGTTCCTCCCCTCCCTGGTCTTCAAGCCTCGTCCCCTGGGTAATGGTGTGACCGCGGGGGAGAGAAGGGACGCCAGGCAGCGGCTGCACATTTTTACAAACATGAGCTCGTGGAAGGGCTGCTGCTGTGACTACTCCCACTTTGCAGGTGAGGAAACCGAGGCTGCCCATGGTCACCTAGGTAGGAAGTGTTGGAGGCTGGGTTTGAAACTTGGGCCCTCCTCACCCCAGAACCAGGGTTCTGGGCACGCACCTCGCTGCTTCTGGTGACAGGAGCATATTTGCTAATGGTATATCTTGGCTACTGGAGGAATCGAATACAAAGATTTTTTCCCCCTATTCAACTACTTCCATTCTTAGCCTCGGTATATTATTTTATTTTGTCTGTGCAGTTTTTTAGTTTCATGTAAAGTTCTCTATCTTCTGTAAGCGCTTCTATGCCCTGTTTGTTTAAGAAAATATTCCTCTCACGGCTGTGAAATGTTTGACGTTAAAATCTGTTTCTGCTTATGTATATGATATGAATATATAACATCATATATAATTATATACTCATGTATATTATGTATTCTTGTATTATAAAATGTAAATTTTTATATCTCCTAGTAAAATTATTATGTGTAGGATTATTATGGGACATAGGGAAAGGCGTTATTTTAAGCCCGATTTCTCCCAGAGTGCTTTCCAGTTTGCCCAGCAGTTGGCATCAAATAGGGCTTTCCTTTCTGAATAATTGAGGTTTTCCGGTTTATAGAACACTGGGTTGAGGAGTTGCATCGCACTGAATTCGCTCTGGTCTGACCTGTTCCATAGTCTTTCCTTATACTTCAGCACCAATGCTAGATGGTCTTGATGACTGGCTTTTCAGTATGGTTTGAGGTTCGGAAGTGCTCTCCCTCCTCTATCACAGCTTCTTTCATTATTTCTCGTTTTTGTTTTGTTTTGTTTTTTTTCTTGGAAATTGAGTCTTTTTTGTTGGCTTGGAAGCAGGGAAGTAAAACTGAATTTTTTTCCTGAACACTTTGATGAATGAATCAACAAAACTACCCGTTGCTACTGTTCTGACGTGGCCAAGTTTCTGTGTTTCTCCCATAAGAAGATGCAAGAAAAATAAAAGCATGTTGGTTAAAAAAAAAAAGGCTCGAGTGCTCTGAGGAACACAAATCCCTTTTGGCGTTTACTTTTGCTGAAATAAAATCACCTTGTCACCAGGCCTGGACCTCGATCGTGGGCAGGAGCTACAAAATCCAAATTGCGCTCTCAGACATTTTGGATCTTCGTGTCACCAACGAATCGGACGACTTTCTGTGGATCCCACGTGGTTGTCTGGGACGGGATTTCCCTTCTGCTCCTGCCCGTTACTATAGAAACGTGACCCATCATCCTCTGTTGGCCTTGTAGCTTGTGGCTTGGCTGAAGCTGTTCCTCATCTCAAGGTGCTTGTTCTCCCCCTTCCACAGAATCACCTGTGCAGGGGGTGGTGCCCAGAGCCCAGACCCCTCGTATACTCTGGAGGTGAATGGATGACTCCTCCTCGGGGTCTGAAGTCCCCCTTCCATGCCGCCCTTCCACGGCTGAGAGTGACTCCCAGGCCGGGGCTTCCTTTGCTCCCGGATCATCCAGAAAGTGGTGCGCTCTCCAAGAGCAGCCACCTGTCCCAGCGCCCTCTCCTGTGGGCGGTGGAACACTGCACTGGCAGGGACTCGAGCTCCCCAAAGGCACAAGACGGCTTTCAGCCTCCGTGGTCTGATGCTCCCGGATGGGGCCCTCACGGTCGGTCTTCCCCGTCCCCTGGTCCCCTGGCCCTCCTAGGAAAGCCCCTGGCTGCCGGCCTTGGCTCAGGGCGCTTCCTTTCCTGCTCAGTGACTGGGCCCTAAGCGCCCGAGCTGCCATTGCCCTGGCAGGGCTGCGCGAGGCGGGCTCTTCAGGCCCTCCGGAAGCTCCTCTGGCAGAGCCGGGGTGACCACGCCGGTTGTGCCCCCCCAGCATTCGTTTAATTCGCACTGAAGAGTGCGGGGATCGGGTGCTGGAAGAGGAAACGAACACGGGAGGGCATCCGTCCAGTGGGGCACTCTCCAGTGCTCTCGAAACCTGGAATCGCTTCCCCTTAGTTTTGATGCCAGTTAAAGGGAGCCGGGGTTTCTCCTTACTGGCGTCCTGTGGTTTCTCTCCCTTGTTGCCCTTTCTTCGGGGCACTGCGAGGTGCCAATTAAACTCCTAGGTCACGGGTGGTCTTGTCTCCCAAACCCCTCGGACCTTTCCAGTTCGGGTGGGGGCGCTGGGGCCCAGGAGAGGAGGGGGACTGCAGCCCTGCTCCCCTTGCCTAGGGCCGCCCGAGCCCCGGGGCAGGGGCCCACCTGAGGGGGGAGGGGGTACCTTCAGGAACTCCTTGAACTCGGCATCCTCGTCGGTCTTCTGCTGCAGCAGCGCCGCCCCGTTGAGCTGGCAGCTGCAGAAGCGGATGTACGCCTGCATGTGCGACAGCTCGGCCGCCACGATGTCGCCGACCATCTGCACGGGCATCTTCTCGCCGCCCGTCTTCTTCCGCACGCGCAGGGCCCTGTGGGAGAGCGCGCCCCATGAGCAGACCCCCGCACGTGTCACGGGGCGCAGCCCCCAAATCTGACCTCCCCCAACTTTCTTGGGACAGGGGGGGCTGGGCTGGGAACAAGCCTCAGGGGACAGTGAGGGGGGGCGGGGGTTCTGGGGGCCCCTCGGAAGGCGGGGGCCCCGGCCCACTCACTTGAGAAGCTTGGTGTTGGCCATGATGATCTCCTTCCAGTTCACAAAGATCAGGGCCATCTCCCCCTCGCTCAGGCGCCCCGACTCGGCCATGCGCTTCTGGAACACCTGAGGCCCCGAGAGCGAGGAGTCCGTTGGCCGGAGCGCCCTCACAACTCCGGCCGCGGACACGAAACCACTGGCAGAGCCTGCCCCGGGGCAGGGGACGCAGGGGACGCAGGGGACGCAGGGGACGCAGGGGACGCAGGGGACGCAGGGGACGCAGGGGTCCTTGGTCTGAGGCAGGACCCCCGGGAGCCTCACCTCCGTGACCAGCTGGAGGTCATCCATGTACCTCTCCTCGGTGCGGATCAGCTCGTGGATGTAGCCCTGCCTCTTCCTCTCCATGGGCGCCATGGTGTCCAGGCTCTGGAGGTCGGCACACCCTGGGAAAGGGCACGGGGCCGGTCAGCTGCGGCAGCCCCGGACCACGGGGTATGGAGGAGCCCCCCCCCCAGCCCCGCCTGTCGGCTCTGGCCGGCCGGGCTCCAGTTCTGAGTGCGCCAAAGGCGGGCGGTGCCCGGGGACCGCGGGGGGGGGGGGGGGGGGGGGGGCCCTCGGCCGGGGCTGCCCCCCACCCTCCAGGACGCGGGGCCCAGGTCCCGGCTCTGGAAGCGCCTCCTCTCGCAGCGCGCCTCTCCCTTCTCCCCGGCGGCTCCAGACCCATCCTCCCTCTGTGGGGGCCCCTCCCGGCCCGCGCCCTGCCCTCGGCCCCCCCACTTCCCCTTTCAAGCCAAACCCGCTCCATGCCCCCACTTTATTCCCCGGGAGCAGGATGGGAGCCCCACCGGGTGAGGCCCAACCCCCCGGGCACGGCCGCTGTGGCCCCCCCAGCCGAGGGCCCCGGCGGCTTCAGGGAGACTAAGTCCCTCCCCCCAGCTCTCGGGCTCCCTGCGACCGCTCCTCTCTGGGAAGGAAGCCCCCGGCCAGAGGGGCTGCCGGCGCCCCGAGCTGCAGGCCCCCATTCGGTGAGCCTCTTCGCCCGCCTCATTTAAACCTAAGGGCAGAGCCAAGGACGCTGCCTTGCTGCCCCCCAGCCCCCCAGCCACGACTGAACAATTCCTGCGGCCGTGCCCCCCCCCTGCACGCCGGCCCGCCGCTATGGGCCAGAGGCCTGGAGCCGGTGCGTGGGGGGGGGGGGGGGGGCCTGAGGCGGCTGAGCAGCAGGGGGAGCCCCAGGGCCCGCGTCAGTCTCTGCCCCCCCCACCGGTCAGTGGCTCGAGGCTCTGGGAACTCGGCCCGGGGGCACGGAGAACCACGTGGGCGGAACGGGGGCGGGGTCTAAGGAGACCCCAGGGGCTCTCCCGACACCCCAGAAAGGAGCCGTTGGCGCCCACCCGCCTTACAGAGCCGCTGGGGGGAGGGGGGGAGGGAGACGTCTGGGGAGATGGCGGCCAGGAGGGGGAGGGGCCGGCAGAGCCCCAGCCGCCCCGGGGCCAGGATGGCCGCCGGGGGGCGCCCGCGGGTCCAAGCCCACAGAGTCAGGCGCAAAGTGGAGGAGAGGGCGCCCCCTGGCCCCGGGTTCGGCGCTCTCCTGCTGCGTCCGCGTGGGGGGGGGCGGCGCTTTCTCAGGACGCCCCCAAAGAAACACACGCACAAAGGGTCTGGTTTGTGTCCCTTTAATAAACACGCTTGCATAGTTTGCTGACAGGAAAAGCCCAAGGGAG
Source organism: Sminthopsis crassicaudata (assembly GCF_048593235.1). Taxonomy (NCBI): domain Eukaryota; kingdom Metazoa; phylum Chordata; class Mammalia; order Dasyuromorphia; family Dasyuridae; genus Sminthopsis; species Sminthopsis crassicaudata. The sequence goes on along the minus strand of NC_133618.1, from coordinate 855,544 downwards.
CCCGGCGGCCTCATGCCCCAGCATGCCCCGCGGCCCGCCCACGCACCCGCAATCGGTGGGAAAGCTGCTATTTACAAGGAGGGAGGACCTCGGCTCCGCCCGCCGGCTCCCACGTGACCCTCACGCCCAGGGACAGAGAGGGGTCCCCAAGGAGCCGCCCGCCGCGGAGGCCTAGACTCAGGCTCCCCACAGCCGCGGCGGAGACCCCAAACCCCGAGAACCGCCGGCGCCCCCTGCCCGCTCGCGGCTCTCCGGTCACCGCCGACGGCCAAGCCGAGTCCCGGAACTCGGGGAGGCCGCTTCGGAACCCCCGGCCCAGGGAAGGCTCTAAGGGAGCCCGAGGGGCGGCTCCCGGCACCGCCAGGACTTTCCCGCGGAGAGAGCCGGCTGCTGCGGTCCACGGGCGCCCGCACAAAAGCTCGACCTTCCCGGACCTGGCGCGGTCACTTGTAAACATCGTCCGATGGCATAAACGCCCGAGGCCGGGCCGCTAACCGCCTAAGCTAAGGGTCCGGCGCCCCGGGGGGGCACTAGCGCCCCCCAGGAGAAGGAGCCGCGGCCCGGAGGCCCGGAAGCCTGGGGGCCTGGGGGCCAGGGGGCCTGGGGGCCCGGCTCGGTCTCCGCGGCCCTCGCCCCTGCAGACGCCCCGCCACTGCTGGCCACATTCTGGGGCGGCGGTGGGGGGGGGGCTCTGCGCTGGGCCCCCCGGACGCTGGTCAGCCCACGGGTGGGTCCCGAGCCCTGGGGGCCGAGCGCGAGGAGAGCGAGCAGAAAGTGGGTCTTTGTGCCTCGCGAAGGGGGGCCTGGGGGGCGGCAGAGGACGCGGGAGGGAACAGCGGTGAGAGCCACACAAAGACCCACGATCCTTCAAGCTCTGCCCACCACCGGGGGAGGGGAGGGGAGGCCCAAGGCCGGCGTCCCAGGCGGCTAAGGTCCGGCCGCGGTGAAGGCCTCTTAGGGGAGGAGCCGCCGCCGGCGCCGCGGGCCAGACTGGGAGGATAGTGGGTCTCTGAGGAGCTGTCACGCTGGGAGACAAGAGCGCGTCCTAAAAGAGAACAAACGAGGACACGTGAGCGCGGCCGGGACGCGCAGCCGCACCGCCGGGAGCCCGAGCCCCCCACTGACGGTCACACCCACGACCACCCCTTCCCTCACGGGGAGTCCTCTGCGCGGCGGGAAAGGCGCGGGGCTGGGGCGGAGGCGAGGCGGCTCTGGGGCCACGGCCGGACCCCCCCTCCGGGGAGTGCCGGGGGGAGGGGGCCGAGCTACCGACACAGCCACCCCCACCCTGGGGTGCCCTGCTGCCGGGTGAAGGAGCCGCCCTCCCGGCTTCTCCAAACAAGCGCCCAAAAAGGTCCTGGAGCCCAATCCAGCCCCGTCACCCGGGACGCACCCAAGGAGCCCGGCGGCAGCCCAGGCCGGCCCAGCGGACCCCGGGGCGGCGTCTCCTCCCCCGCAGCGCTGCCAGCCCACCCGCCCTCCCCCTCCTCCACCTGCAGGTTTTGCCCCTGCCCCAGGTCGGAGTTTTCGAGCTCTCCATCCCATGCCTTCCCTGGATGCCCCAAACCCACCACTTGAGGACCCTCAGGGAAAGGCGAGGTCCTGAGAAGCCGAGGAGACCCCCGGGGTGGGGAGGCGCTCCCTGCTCTTCCTACATGAGGAGGCCCCAGCAGACCAGGATCTGGTCCCCCACTGCGGCCCCCACCCGGCCCCCCACTGCGGCCCGAGGCTACTCACACTGCTGGCTGGGGTCCGAGTCGGTGGTCATCTTCACGTAGTTGGCGGGAAAGAGCCCAGTCACGCCGCCCGCCTCGCCCTGCCACCAGTCGGCGTCGTCCTTGTTGAGGACGTTGATGAGCTGCCCCTTGGAGAAGTTCAGCTCGTCCTCGTTGTTGGCGACGTAGTCGTACATGGCGATGACCTGGCACACTGCGAGGGAGACAGAATGGCGTGTTGGGGGCGCGGGCGCATCGGGTCCCAGCCCCCTCCCCACGGCCTCCACGCGGCTCCGCGGCTGCCCCCGCCCTGAGCCCTCTCCGGGCACAAGCCCAGGCCGGGGGGCACGTGGTACCTGGCTGAGAAGCGGGGGTCCCCCTCTCGCTCCCCGGGCCCAGGAGCTTCACGTGGCTGGCTGGAAACCATCCCTTCTGGCGCTTTTTTCCTCTAGCCTGCAAAAGGGTCGAAGGTCAGGAAGCCTGCAGCCCTGCTCATGGGGGTTCCCCTGAAGCTTCCTGCTGGGGCCCGGGCAGAGAAGGCCTTAAAAAGGCCTCACAGCAAAAGCTCGGCCCAGGGGGGGCACAAGGGAATGCCCCGTGAGCCCTCGCGCAGGAGCGGCCATCCCGCTCGGGCGGCAGAGGCCGGGCTGAGGTGGGGCTGCATCCCCAGAGCCAACAAAAGACCCAGGACAGGGCATAGCCGGCGGTCTGTGGAGGGCAGGGGAGGCCCGGAGGGAGAAGCCGGCCCAAGGCCGGAGCGAATAGTCCGGGGCCTCCCCGGCCCCGAGCCCGCAGCCGCCGCAGCCTCCCCCGGCCCCGCGTCGGTGGGCCCGGGGTTACCTGCAGCTCCCCCTGCCACCAGCCGCTGGGGTTTTTCTTCAGAATTAAGATGAGCTGCCCGGGCGAGAGGCTGAGCTGTTCCGCCCCAGAAGCCGTGTAGGCGGAAGTGACCTGGGCGATCTCTGCGGAGACAAAGCCGGGAGCCGTGGGGTCAGGCTGGGGCTCCAGCAGCTCCTCACTAGCCTAACCCCCCCCCCCCAGCACCTCCCGGCTTCCCCTCCTACCTGGCTTTTTGTTCTGGGCCGCGGCTCGGCCGGTGCCCCCCGGAGCCTGGAAGGAAAAAGGGAGTCTTTGGTCCTGGTGAAGGGGCCCCCTCCCGCTCCGCCGTCCACCTTCCTGCCCTCCTCCCCTCCCTCAGTAGTTTGGGCCCTTCCTCCCGAAGCGCTCTGACCGTGCACAGTAGGGCCGCACAGACCCCAGCCCGGCCAGAGCAGCGAGGCTTTCCTTGGACTGGTCTGCTCTGAGGCGCCCGGCCCATCTCAGCTGGCCGAGGGGCGCGCCCTCCTCAGAGCCCCCCACCCCGGTCAGCTGCCAGTCAGGGAGGCCCGCCTTTCCTGGCTCCCTTTCTTTGGGGACCTGGCCCAGCTTTTTCTTCTGGACTGGCCTGAGACCCTCCAATGGACTCTGAAAGCCGTCTGTGTTCTTTGGAATGGGAAAGGTGTTCCCTGAGGGCCTGGCACCCAGATGGCGCCTAATTAATGCCAGATGGACGACAGCAGCCGACACTAGCTAAGTGCGCTCCCAAAGGCAGCACGCTCACAATAAGCTCGGCTCTGCCCACCTCGGGTTCCTTGGCCCTGACGTAATTGGACGGGAAGATGCCGGTGCGGTTGTCGATGCTTCCCGTCCACCACTCCCCGTCCTTCTGGGTGACCAGGATCTCCTCGCCCTCAGTGAAGGTCAGGTCGCCGGGCTCCGAGCTTGAGTAAGAGTAGAGGGCCACGTATTCTGCCAGGAAGTAAAGGGGATGGCGCCCAGGGAGGGACGCAGCCCCGAGAGATGGTTGTGGCAAGTCCTCGCCCACCCCGGGGGCCCGGCCATCTCGCACCTACGCGGTGTCGGGCACTGTGCCATCCAAATTATCACCTAGTTTGGTCCCGGTGACCGCCCTGGGAGATGGGTGCTGCTATGATCCCGTTCTACAGATGAGAAAACTGAGGCAGGACCATCCGGCGGGCCAGCCTGCCCCAGCACTCTAACCACTGAGCCACCTTGCTGCTTTGCATTCTCTATCTGGGACCCAACCCGCGTGCACCATTTTGCTCCCAGCCCTTCCGGACCCGCCTGATTCCCCGGATGCTCCAGGCCGACGGGCCGGATTCTCTGCACAGCATCTGTGCCCGTCCTCTCCTCATTCTGGGCACACGGCCCTGGCCCACAAGCCCACTGAGGGGCCCATGAATGCCCCGGTGCCTGGCGCGGCTCCTGGAGCTGGGCCCTTACCTTCTCCCAACGTGGGGCCCGGACCGCCCGGGTTCCTCTTGATGCTGGCGTAGATGGCTTCCGGTCTATGGGAACAAGAGGGGGTTCAGGGAGGGACCGGGCGAGCCGCCCGGGCGGATGCTGTGTGACCCCCCCCCCCCCCGCTAGAGACTGCGGGCCCTTCACGAGGCTCTTCTCCACTTGTTGGTTCACACAGTCATCCACTCGTTCCCTGCTCTGGGTATTATTTTATTCAATTATTCGTTTATCTAGACACACACCTATTTGTTCATTCATTCATTTACTCATTTATTCATCTGTTCGCTCATTTACTTGTTCATTCATTTATCCAGTCTTTCCTTCCTTCAGGCATTTGTTGATTCTTTTATTTATTCACTTATTTATTCAGTCATTTGTTGGTTCATTCCTTTATTTCTTTGCTCATTTATCTGTTCACTCAGTCCCTTATTCACTCAGTCTCTTATTCATTCCTTTATTCTTTTGCTCCTTTATGTGTTTACTCACTCATTTATTCATTTCTTTGCTCATTTATCTGTTCACTCACTCGTTTATTCCTTCCTTTACTCCTTTGCTTGTTTATCTGCTCCCTGGGACCCTTATTCACTCAGTTTGTTCATTCCTTTACTCCTTTGTTCCTCCTTCTCCCCTTCCTCTGTCTGACAGCCCTCCCACCCAGCTCTCTTTCTCTTGCTCCCAAGGCCGGCCTGGGCCCGGGTCTGACTGGGACTTGCCACCCTAATGGAGCTAGCTCCCACCCCATCTGGCCAGCCTTCTCCATGAACACCCTGCTCGGAGCTTATTGTGACCAATGTGGGTCCCCAGTGCTTGGCACTTTGCCCGGTACCCCGCTACCACTCAAGGTCAGGGGGTGCTGGGCTTGTGTCAGGAAGCTCCGAGGTCACCTGTGGCCTGGCCACTCCTAGCTAGTGACCTCAGGCTGGTCACCTCTCCTGTCTGCCCCAGGGCCCTCCCCTATAAAATGTGGGCCCTGCTCCCAGGGAGTTATGGGAACGAAAGAAGCCGTGCGCTTTGACATCCCCCCGCCATCACGGTGACGACACGGAGTGTGAGACGGCCAGGACACCCATCCCAAGCCGAGAAGCCCCTCGGCAGAACTCACTCTCCCTTCCTGGCCTCCGGGCCGGCGAGGATCTTAACGTAGGACTTGGGGAACCAGCCCCGGCCCCCGTGCAGCGTCCCGAACCACCAGTTTTCCTGCTGCTCCAGAACGGTGATGATGTCGTGCTTGGAGAAGTTCAGGTGGTTCTCCTTCTTGGCCGTCCAGGAGCAGAGGGCCTGAGCCTTCAGGTTCTCCACGGTCTGTCCCTGGGGAAGACACGTCCAGGGTCACCCGGCTAAGCGGCGGGGGCCCCGAGGCCCGTCGGCCCGCCCATCCATGGGGTGCATTGGCTGGGGGCGATTCAAAGACCACAACGGAGCGGGCGAGGGAGGCGCAGGGGCCAGCCCGGGGAGGGGGTGCCAGGGAGATCTCGTCGGGTATGGTTAATGGAGAGGGGCGCGTGGCCTGGAGGAGGGAGTCAGAGGACCTGAGTTCAAGGCTTGCCTCGGAGCCTGCAGGTCAAAGGTGCTGGCCAGTTCTGGCAGTGTTCCTCCTTCAGGAGCCCCGTGACCCCGGAGACCGGCCCATCTCCCTCTGCTCCTGGGCTCACACCCCAGGCCGCCGGACCAAGCCAGAAGGGACAGAGGGGCAGCCTCCTCTGGCCCTCTTACAGGGGAAGAAGCAGAGGCCACGCTGTCGCTCGGGCTCATGACAAAGGCCCGGCCCCCGGCCTGGAGGGCCACAGGACTGCGGTTCCCGGTCCCGACTTGCTCAGAATGAACTCTGAGGCCCCCTTTCCCCCCAGCTGGGGGCGTCGCTGACGAGGTGCTGGTCAGTGGTATGCCCTCGGATGGGCTGCCCAGAGGCAGAGCCCAGGTGCACTCACCTGCCCGTGAACGGGGGACGCAGCTCCAGGGGACACAGTGCGCGTGAAGGCGGACTTCTTCTGCCAGCTGGCGTTGGCAGTCAGGGTGGAGAAGGGGACGTTCTGGTAACTGGTCTCTGCCGGCCGGGCTCTGGAGGGAGGGGGGCGCAGGGATACCCATAAGCCCGAACACAAGGGGCTACCGCCCCAGAACTCCCCCCGGCCTCCTCTCCATCGCTGCCCCGAGTCCCCCTTGGACTCCCTGGCGCTGTCCCTGGACTCACTCGGGAGGAGCAGAGGAGGCGGCCGGCAGGGAAGCCGCCGGCGGCAGCAAGGCCTTCTTGGGGGACGCCAGCTTTTCGCCGACTGACACCTTCTCCACGTAGTTCCCTGGGAACCAGCCGCAGCGGCCTTGGAAGGAGCCATAGAGCCAGCCCGGCTCTCCGCTGGTCTTCTCATCCACCTGGAGAGAAGAGAGCTGTCTGGGGGGGGGGATGGGATGGACATCGGGGTGGGGGGAGAGATGGACACCAGGGGCCGCCCGGAGAATTTGGGGGGGGCTGTCTGGGGGGGGGGACGGGATGGACATCGGGGTGGGGGGAGATGGACACCAGGGGCCACTTTCCGACCTGCACAATGTCCCCCGCGCTGAAGCTCATCTCGTCATGGCTCCGTGCTTCGAAGGCGTACAGGGCCTTGTACTTCACCCAGCCAGGCCCGAGAGCTTCCCCTGGAAAGAGGACGACCTCAGCCCTGGCCGTCTCCGTCCCCTCGAGGGAAGCCGGGCGCTGGAGCGGGGCCCGGCTGTGAGGAGGCCCCGTCGGAGTGGGTCCCGCCCCCCTCTTACCCCCTTCCTCGGCCCCCCGCGGCTTGTTCTCGGCTCTGGGCGGCTCTTGTCGGAGCTTCTCCTCCACCAGCCGCTTCTGCTTCTCCTCCTCCTCCTTCCGCAGGCTTTCCTGCCACAGGCTTTCCTTCCCTTGTTTCGCTCTCCTTAGAAGGGGAAGGGAGCAGCCTGTTTTCTATCTCTGGGTCTTGGGGGCCCCAGACGTCTGGGCCCCCCTCGACCCCCGCTCATCACCTGCGCCTCCTTTCTGCCACAGACAGACACCCCGGAGGAGGGAAGACCCTCCTGGCCAGAGACGGCCAAGACGGGGGTGGTTACGGGCCACGGCCGAAGCCTCTCTGTGGGAGCTGGAGAATGGAGGGGGCCAGCCGTGGCCAGCGCTGCTACTCCGGGGAGTGCGCACGAGGCCCCCACCGCTCCTCAGAGGCATGCGGACCCTTGTGGAATCTTTCTGTCCCCAGATGGGCTGTGGAGAAGGGGGGGCAGCGGGGGGGGCGGGGCAGAAAGCCTCCCCAGGGAACGAGGCCCAGGACCCGCAGGCTCGACCAGCACCTGGGCGTCACTGGGGGCAGCTCGCCGTCAGCCTCCTGTCCCACCCATCTGCCCGCCCTCATGGCGGTGGTCTGAAGTCACGGCCTGCTCTGGGCCGGGCACCAGGCCCTCAAGGAGCTGCCACGACTGGGCTGGGCACAGCACGCAGCCCCGAGTCTGCCAGGGAGGGTCCCAGCCCCGCCCGCCGGCTTAGCGGCCCCCCGAGCCCCGGCAGAGCCCCCAGGACGAGCGGCCCCCCCACCTCGTGGCCTCCTCCTCCTCCTGCCTCTTCTTCTGGGCCGCCTCGGCCCGCCTCCTCTCGATCTCTCTCAGCTTCTCCCGCTTGATGCGGTTGAGCTGCTCCAGGGCCAGCTGCTGCGTGTTGTAGTTCTCCCTCAGCTCCTACGGGACAAGAGCTCGGAGTCGGAGAGCCGCGGAGATGCTTCCCGGGGCCGCCCGGGCGCCCACAGAGCGGGGGCCCGGAGGAGGAGGCTTTCTAGGGGCAGGGGCGGGGGGCCCACTCCCTCCCGGAGAGGTTTCAGGGACAGCACAGACCGCTGAAGGGGAGAGTCTCCCCAAACCTGCTTTAAACAGTGAAGACCCCCTGGCTTTGGCGCCCGTTTGTGCGTGGGAAGCGAGCGGCCCTACTGTCACCCTCTGTGTGCCATTCGCTGTCACTAAGGAGGCCCCCAAAGAGGCCCCAACGATCCCCTGAGCACCACGGGCTGGCTCAGGGGGAGCTCGAATCTAGAAAGTCCTGCAGGGGGCGCCGGCCCAGGACAAGGGGCAGGATGAGTGGTCGGGGTCCTCCCTGGCAGGGCCCCAACGTCCCAGTCAGATTGTGCGCACACACACACACACATACACACACACACACATACACACACACACACACACTCACTCACACACACACACACGCACACACAATCATCGCCTCCCCCCATCACCACTGGGGACACCAGCCTTAAGCTGGCCTGGGCCTTTCCCCATCATGGGTCCGGGGGAAGGAAGCCCTCTCTTGCCGACCTCAGAGCCGGCTTTGGACCCTTGACCCTCAGTTTTCTCATCTATAAAGCAGGGAGGATGGGGGGGGGGGAGAATGAGGTCCAGCGGCTGCAGCATCCTTACGAGAAGCCTCAGCTGAAACACCGGTGATGGCGCCCTGCTCCTGCCGGCCTGCGGACGGAGCCCCCGGGCCCAAGGTCTTGTCCCCTTCCCCCCCTTGCTTGGCGGCCAGGGATACGCTCATTTTCTCCACCTCCCACGATGACCCCCACGGCCTCTGACGAGCCAGGATTTTACTCAGGTAACAGCTGAGTGGGGATTTGGGCGCAAGGAGACAAGGAGACGCCGCTTTATTCCACTTTTACACCCACGGCCGGGGAGTCTCTGAGGGAGCCCCAGCAGCGCTGGCCTGATCCTGTCCCAGAAAGATGCTCCGGTGGAGTACCAGGGGTTGGAGGTCAGGGGCTGGAGGTCAAGGGCGGCGGCTGGTATTTTAGACAAGGACTCGGGCCAAGAGCAGCCCCATTTTCCAGAAGGACTGGACTCGCTGCTCACCTCTGAAAGTTCTGCCCCAGCCGGGGCCCCCCAGCTTCCTTCAGGCACTGGCTAAGGGCGCCCCCTCCCATTGACAGCCTGGGGCACTCGTACCCTTCCACACCTGGAGGCTTTTATCCATTCCAAGCAAGCTTCCCTTGTTTTCCCCAGAGATTTCCCTTCGGGATGGAGCAGCCGCCCCTTCCCGAGAGGCCCAAACCGCGAGCCCGTCCCAGGGGCGGGCCCAGGAAGCTCCATCTGCCTAATTCGGATCTGTATTTCTGTTCTGAAGAGCCCGGCATGGATCTAAAAGCGTCAGCGTGTCACCCAGGACGGAGAAAATCGGGGTGCCACAAGGTCTCCCTATCCCCATTACGCTTCAACAGTGTATTAGAAAGGCGCGCTTTGGCAATTAGGGAAGAAAAGGCTATTGGAGGAATTAAGAGTCGGAAGGGAAGGAAGCCAATGACCACTCTTTGCAGATGAAACCAGCAAGGTGGCGGGACGCAAACGGAGCCCACAGAAATCTCCAGCGTTTCTCTCTATCACCAACAGCCCCGCGGCAAGAGAAAGTCCACCCAAAATGACTCGGGCAATGAGAAATATCGGGGGGTCTACCCGCCAAGACGAAGTCGGGAAGCCTCGGAACACCGCTTCCCACACAAATAAAGTCGCACCTAATCAAGGGCTCCCGGCCAGGCCAAGCCAGTATGATAAAAACAACAATTCTACCTTAACTGATCTGCTTATTCAGTGCCGTACCGATCAAACTCCCAAGAAATGACTTCCCGGAGCTGGGAAAAATCTTAATTCACTCGGAAGAAAAAAGGTCAAGAATTCAAGGGAACTAATGGAAAAAAGGCCGAGGAAGGTGGCCCGGTTGGACCTGCTCTAAACTGTATCGGAAGCAGCGGCCACCAGTCACGGCCAGAACTTGAGACAAGGTGCTAAGTCACTTAGCCGATTTAACGTGGTGCTTGCCAGGGCTGGAGGTCAGTCGTGCGCTTAGGACTGACTACGGTTCCGCGAGGTTCACAGCTTTGTTAAGAGACCACGTGAGCTCAGACAGGCTCAGCCAGACTCAAAACTGGAAGGCGGAGACCATGATGGCGGGCCTCCCGCCTCCCCCAAACCCAAGACTCCTAAAGAAGCGGGCAGAGGCAGAGAACACAAAGGGCAAGCGCGCTAGGGGCTCTCGGGGCCAGATTCGTTCCCTCGCCCGCCTTTGTGCTGCCTGGAGGCTGAAGTCGGGGAGATTCAGAGAAGGAGGGGGGAGCTCAAGCTCTCAGAACCAAGGACAGAGAGGCCTCAGAAAGCTGGCCGAGCCCCAGGTGGAGGAGAAAATAAAGCATCTGGACTTTAACCCCCGGCTGAGCGTGTGCCGATTACTGAACTGAAACGAAGGCTGCTCCCAGGGGCCCAGCAAAGCCATTTGGATCCGGCTAAGAAATCGAGCAGTCCGTCAGGGAGATTCACAGGACAAAATAGTCAACGATTAGAGCAATCCAGCGTTTGCCAAACCAAAGGAAATTCACTGTTTGGCGAAAACGGCTGGGAACATTGGACACTAGTCTGGCAGAAAGCAGGCCCCGACCCGCGCCGAGCACCATACGCCAAGATAAGGTCTGAAGGGCTTCACGCCGTAGACATGAAGAACGAGATCACTAACAGGAGAGCTGCTGACCTCTCAGATCTGTGGAGGAGGGAGGAATTTGTGACAGAAGAACTGGAGATCGTCACTGATCACAAAACGGAAAATTTGAGTGTATTCAGTTAAAAAGCTTTTGTACAAACAAAACCGATGCAGACAAGATTAGAAGGGAAGCAGCTCACTGGGAAAAACATTTTGCACTCAAGGGTTCTGATAAAGGCCTCATTTCCAAAATATAGAGAGAACTGACTCGAATTTATAAGAAACCAAACCCTTCTCCAATTGTCCATGGCCAGAGGATGTGAACAGACAATTCTCAGATGACGAAACCATTCCCACTCATATGAAAGAGTTCCACATCCCACTGATCAGAGAAATGCAGATGAAGACAACTCTGAGACAGCCCTCCACACGATGACAGGAAAACTTCGTGTCAGCTGGAAGTCAGGCCTTCTTCCGTCCTTCCTCTCTCTCTCTCTCTCCTTCCTTCCTTCCGTCCTTCCTCCCTCTCTCTCTCTCTCCTTCCTTCCTTCCTTCCTCCCTCTCTCTCTCTCCTTCCTTCCTTCCTTCCTTCCTTCCTTCCTAATAGTATTTTGTTTTTCCAAAGATACGCAAAGATCGTTTTTTGGAAAAACTGCATGTCCCCGTTTTTCCCATCTCCCTCCTTCCCCAGGACAGCGGGCAACCCAACGGGGTTACGTATGCGCGATCCTCCAAGACAGATTGAGCAGCTACTCAAGAAAAATCGCATCAAAAGGAGAAAGGAAAAAAAGGAGGCAGGCAGGCAGGCAGACGAGCCACAACCGTGGCGGGGGCAGACACTAGGGTTCGCTCCACGTTCAGCCTCCCTCTGGGCTTTCCAGCCCAAATCTGTTGGCAGGTGCCTTTTCCAGTCCCCCCAGTGAGCCCCTTCACGATGTAGCTTGGGCCCCTCCCCTCCCCCCAACCTCCCTCTATTTGCGCTGGTTTCTGGCCCCTGCAGGCTCTGAGTCCTCTGAAGGCGGGGACAAGTGACTGAGGGACATGTGCTAGGCACAAAAGCCGTACCCGAGCTGAAGGGCGCTGGCTAAACCCGAGCTGCGAACGGCCCCGTGGTACACGGGTGACTCGGGTGTGCCAGGAGGGCACAGGATGGCGGGAGCCGCCACGGAGAACAGGGAAATAGCGGTCTCTGCCCAGAGAGGGAAGGAGTGGTCGAAAGGGAAGCCAGGACATTGCATGTGACCGGCGGTGGGATCCAGGACCTGGAGAAACGGGCCCCTTTGCCCGGGCCCTCCAAGGCCCTCTTGCTCCAAAAGCCTCTGCCTGAACCCCTCGAGGGCTGGCAGCAGGAACTCTGAGACAAGTCCCACGGAGGACTCTGGAGAGTGGGGAAAGGGAAGCCGAGGGAAGGTTCTGCCCAGGCAAGAGGCTTCTGCCAAGGAAGAGAAGTGGGGGAGGCGTCCCACAGGATGAGAGCAAGACGTGAGCGGGGGAGGGGGGCAGCTACAAATGTGTGGGGAACCTCCCGGGCAAAAGCAAACGGGCGCTGCCCACTGCGCTAAAATCTGCACGACGGGACCTCTGCCAAAAGCTGCGGTAATCTAAGCAGGGGCCTGCTGGAGGGGAGGACTGAGAGACCGGTCGGTCAAGCACCTACTAAGTGCTCCGAGGTCGCGGTCTAATGGGGGAAGACGAGCACACGCTCACACGCACAGAGAGGCAGAAGCCGGATGGGCGATAGCGGGCGGGGCCGGGTCCCCCACTCAGGCCTGGGCCCGGCCGGCCAGGAGACAAAGGGTCTCGGCTGCGGACGGTCAGGAGGGCCGGTCCCCGGACAGAAGAGCCCGAGGGGAAGGTTGGAAAGGGGAGCTTCGGAGGCCGAGCCAGCGGCCATGGGAGCCGCTGGGATTTGGGGTGACCACGGCCTGTACTTGGGGTCCTCCAGAGGGGCTTCCTATAAGCCTGCTCCTTCCCCCACCTGCAGCAGACATCAGGAAAGGAGGACCAGGAGTCCGGGGGGGCAAAGAGCTGGCCCGGGGGCCCCCATGACAGGGTGAGAAAGGCTTGAGAAGCACCAGCCTCCACCTCTCCTCTGGGCAAACGGACCCAAAGTTCCTCCCCTCAAGGACTTTCTAGGGCAGCTAGGGGGCGCAGTGGAGAGAGCACCAGCCCTGAATTCAGGAGGACCCGAGTTCAAATCTGGTCTCAGACACTTAACACTTCCTAGCTGTGGGACCCTGGGCAAGTCACTTAGCCCCAGCCTCAGGAAAAAAAAAAAAAAAAAAGAACTTTCTGCTCCAGTGACCCTGAGACCACCGGACTGGGGAGCGCTTCCGTTCTAGGGCTGCCTTCCCTTGCCACGTGGCGCCTGAGCCACCAGAAGTCCTGCGGGGGCTGCCCAAGAGCCAGCCACGTTTGGGCACCCACCGTGGGCACAGGAAGCAGCCTCTCCTGAGGGACGTCGTCCCTCCTCATTAGAAGAAAAGCCCCCTGAAGGCAGGAAGGGCCCCCTCCCTTTGGCCCTGCTCCCATTCACTCCCAGAAAGGCGGCCCCTGGGCCTGGAGGGAACCCGGCGGAGGGCCGGAGGCACGAGGGGCACATCGGGGGGGAGGGAAGGGCAGCCAGGGAAGCTCCGGCCAGGAAAGGCGCCGTCCCAAGGGGGCGGCCACATCTTACCTGACCAACCACACATTGCCCCTGGAGGCCGGGCCCCAGGCCCCCCAGCCCCGCTTTCGGCTCGGACACTGACTCACCCCCGACGCCGGCTCCCATCGAGCCTTCTCAGCCCCCGGAGAGGCGGGGAGCTGGGGGCAGGCAAGAGAAAGGCGAGCCCGCGGAGCAGGCCTATGGCTCGGGCCCAGTCAGAGCGCAGAAGGCTAGGAAAGCGAGCAGAAAGAAAAGAGGTCCCCACGGACCGGGCGGCAGGGGGGGCGGAGAGAGCCGGGACGTCGCTCCGAGAAAGCGGGCCCGCGGCGGAAAGTAACCTTAAGTAAGAGGAAGAGGTGGTGGAGACAGCTGAGCAGGGACAAAAGGCACCGCAGCATAGAGTCATCCACAGTCACACACTGAAAGATAAGGCAGACAAAAAGCCCAGTTAACCCGGCGGCCCCGGCGCAGCCTCCGCGGCCTCTCCTCGCTCATGCAGTCCTCCCCCTGCTCCTCGGCGCCACCCTGGGCTGGCAGCCCTCCGCCCCGACGGCCCCGTGAGCCGGGCCGCGCTCATGCAGAAGACCGGGGGCTGCCGGCCGTCGCCGCTGTCACACAGAGGGGTTCCGAGGGGGGTCTGCCACCGCTCCCCCAGCGTCCCCTTCCCTTCACCCTGGCCGGGGGGCCGGGGTCCCTCCACAGGAACTGCTCCAAAAGCCTCCACAAACCAACCTGAGACCACGACAGAAAAGGGGTGAGGACGGCGGCCCGCCGAGCATGCACAGCCAGCGCGGGGGCTCCTCCCGCGGGGCCGGGCCCTCCGGGGACTCACCTTCAGCTCCCGGTTAAAGGCGTCCATCTCGGACAGCTTGGCAGCCGTTTCCCTCTCCAGGGCGTCCAGCTGCTCCTTCAGTCTCTGGCACAGGCCCTCCTTCTCCAAGGCCTTCTTGTGGACAGCGCCGACGCCCAGGTCTGAAATGCACCCGGGCACATGCGTGGGCACTCACACATACGGACACGCACGTGGGCACTCACACATACGGACACGCACGTGGGCACTCACACATACAGGCACGCGCATGGCCACTCACACATACGTACACGCGCGTGGCCACTCACACATACGTACACGCACGTGGGCACTCACACATACGTACACGCACGTGGGCACTCACACATACGTACACGCACGTGGGCACTCACACATACGTACACGCACGTGGGCACTCACACATATGGACACGCACGTGGGCACTCACACATACAGGCACGCACGTGGCCACTCACACATACGGGCACGCACGTGGCCACTCACATACGTGCGCACACACGGTCCCTGTCAGTGGCAGGGAAGCTCCCAGGCCCGAGGGGAGGGCTGCCAGCACATGGCGCGGGCCGCAGAGCCTCAGTTTCCTCGTCGTCCCAGCGCCCACCTCACAAACCAGAGGTGATCTGTATGGAGCCAGGTAAGCGCCTGGCACACAGAGGGTGCTCTCTAAATGCCTCTTCTCCTCCTCGGGCCCTGATGGCAGCTGGGAGGCCAAGAACAGCCTTCCCTGAGCTCCAACATAAGGAGGCGCAGCAAAGAGAGCTCCGAGTTCAAGTCCAGCCTTGGACCCTCACTCACTACGTGATGCCGGGAAAGTCACTTAACCCTGATTGTCTCCAAAGGGAAGAAGGAGCATTTATTACAATGTGCCACAGGCCATACGAGGCCCCAAGAAGGGGCAGGACAAACCGTGGCCCAGAAAGTGCGGGGGCCCCGCAGGGGGGCGGCGAGGGGCGCTCCTGAAAGCTCAGCTTCTCAGGCCACGTGGGGGCTCTGCGGGGGTCAATCCCTGATGATATCAACTAGAAATTCTGCGGCACTGCGAGCACCTGCACCTACACAAAAGGCTCCCGAGGACCCTTCACTGAGGTGCGGCTGCAGAAATGCAGGGACCCGAGGGAAGCTTTTCCAGGAACGCTTCGGCACAGACAAATCCCCACCCCAGGGTGTTCTGCGTGGCTGGAAACTTAAGAGTCCCAGGCATGGTCCTCAAGGGCTTCATTGAGCCGGCTCGCCCGTGTTTTACCAGGGAACGGCTTTCTGCTTTTTTAAGTGGGAGCTGGGGTCGGGGAGAGGGCTGGAGAGAACTGAACAGGAGAGAAGTGTTGGGAGAGGTCTGCAAGAGCTGCCTCCAAGGGCAGGGCTGGAGGGAGGCCTCGGGGAGGCCAGTCAGGGGACTCACGGGCTGCGCTGTCCGGCTGCAGGTGCTGAACCCTGTCCTGTAAGCGCTGCTTCTCCGGCACCAGATAGACAAGCTGGTTCTGAGATTCCTTTCAGAAAAAAAAAAAGCAACCCTTCACTGGAGAGGTGCCATATTTCCGCCCTGTTGCCAGATTGCTTCCAAATAAGCCCTCCCTTTCCCGCTCTCCGGAAAACAGAGAGCCACACGTAGCCCCAGAGCAGGGGAGTGGGGCACACGCTGAAGGGCAGCCCCGGGCCGGGGGCAGGGGAGTCACCTGGAGCTGCTGCTGAAGCTGCGTGATCTCCAGGACCCCCAGGTCGCATTGCTTGTCCAGGACATCCAACTCACTCTTCCGATTCTGTTTTCTCTGCCGCATATCCTCGAGTCTCCCTGAGATCTGCTGATGTTTGCCATTCTGTC
This sequence comes from Sminthopsis crassicaudata, assembly GCF_048593235.1. Lineage (NCBI taxonomy): Eukaryota > Metazoa > Chordata > Mammalia > Dasyuromorphia > Dasyuridae > Sminthopsis > Sminthopsis crassicaudata. Next base: position 839,776 of record NC_133618.1, on the reverse strand, counting down.
CAAAGGTCAAGAGAGCCAGTAATTAGGGCAGGAAAATAGGACAAGGAGAAGAAGAAGAAGAAGAGAGCCTCTTGAAACAAAATGGGACGATAACGAGAAGAAAATACAGTCTCAGTGTTCAGCAGTCACTCTCAGTTGGAAGTAATCAGGGGAAGGGTCTTGGGTAGGACCTGAAAGAAACCCTGGAAGCCCTTCCCTCATCTCTCCTCACTCAAGATCCTTCAGGCCCGCCCTCTTCTCCTCCATCCTCGTTCACTGGGTGAAGCTCATCACTTCTCACGGATTTAACGAGCCCCTTTGCTGATGATCTCCTTCCTTTCTTGCCCCAATCTCTCGACTGACCAGCGCGCCCCAGCACTGAGCTCTCACCAGCGCTTCCAACTCGAGGTGCAGACTCTTCTTCCTTGCTTGCAGTCGGACGATCTCTTCCTGTTCCCTATTCCGCTGACTGAGAAGCTCCTGTCGGCGAATTCTCTCCCATTCCAATCGGCGCTGACGCTCCAGCTCTTGTTTTGCAGCCTGCAAGAAAGAAAGAAAATGACTGACGACCAGTGATCCTCGGTAATAAAGTGGGAAGTCCCTCACACTGCAAACCACAGTGGGTTCAAAAAGAACAGGAGGCCGAAGAGTCATATTATTAACAGTTTGCAGCAACGGGCTGAGTTATTAACCAAGAGAAAAGAAATCACTTTGGGTCCTTGAAACTGGAACTTTTTTGTATGAATGAAATCTCGTAGACAGAACCAGAAGAGAAAGTGTGGGATTGAGGGGGAAAAATCTTTGTGTCCAAAGTCACATGAGGGTCTGCTATCCATGAGAAAAGGGAGACAAGCCGAACTTTAAGCCTGAGCCCCATCCCCAATGCACAAGTTGTCAGAAGCATCTGCTAAGGAACCACTGGGACTTTTGCACAGGGGATGACATGGTTGGACTTGCAATCACTTTGGTGGGTAGAATATCGACTAGAGTCAGGAGAGACTTGAGGCAGGTGGACAGACCCCGCCAGCCTTCCCCGCAACTACTGCCATAGTCCAAGCATGAGAGGATGAAGGTCTGTACCAGGATGGGAGCAATGTCAGAGGGCAGAAGGGGGCTTGTCAGAGGTGAAACTGACCAGAGGGGCTGCAGAGGTGAAACTGACCAGAGGGGCTGCAGAGGTGAAACTGACCAGAGGGGCTGCAGAGGTGAAACTGACCAGAGGGGCCGCAGAGGTGAAACTGACCAGAGGGGCCGCAGAGGTGAAACTGACCAGAGGGGCTGCAGAGGTGAAACTGACCAGAGGGGCTGCAGAGGTGAAACAGATCAGAGGGGCTGCAGAGGTGAAACTGACCAGAGGGGCTGCAGAAGTGAAACTGACCAGAGGGGCTACAGAGGCAAAACCACCAGGCCCTGGCAATGAGAGCCGGTATAGCTCCTTGGGGTCACCAGTGCCTAGTGCCCAGTGGGAACCAAATCAATACTTGCTGACTTGACATGAGGCTGAGACCGCAAACCTTAGTTAGCAGATAGTCTAATCACTTCTTTAAGATCCAAATCCACACTGATCGGCTCAGGAGAATGGGGCCGGGGCCTGGGCCGCCTCCATGGGCACCAAGTTTACCAGAAATCACCCTCGCCAAGAGGCTCCTTCTCCTCACCACTTGATAGCCCTTAAGTCATCATGCACAAGGACCCTGAGTCCTCGCGTACAGGAACAGCTCAGGGAAGCTGCTGCGGCTAATTCTGAGCTCCTAAAGAGGAAGGAGGTTTGGGGTCTCACGGAAAAGCCAGCTGAGATTTTCTTGGCACTCTCAGTTGTTGCTGACAGACGATGGACAGAGGCCGGAGATCTGGCTCCACACCACGAGGCGCGGTGGGGCTCGGGTTCTTCTGCCTCGGTTCCATCGTGGCTGAGGGCGCTGGGTAAGAGCCCAAACCTCTCAGGGCTCACAGGCAGTGCGGCGCCCTCTGAGAGCGAGCAGGACAAAGGAAGACCCTGTGGGCAGTGTTCTCCCCAAAGGCTGATCCCAAACACCCCGATCAGTGGCTCTTCCTTCAGGTACAGGGTGAGACGCACACATTCGCCGTAAAGCAGAACTGAATTCTCCTCAGCAGAAGGAAGACACGAGACTTTGCTGGTCCTCACACACTTTCGCCAAACGTGCAGATGGAGGAGCCTTTGGCGAGCAGGGGCCTCTTTCCCTCGGGGTAAGTGCCCAGGGAGGGGCTGAGTCACCCACTCAAAGCCTGACTGAGCTTAGTTGCCTCGGTCCCTACAAAGACCTGGCTGGGAACAGGAGGGAAGATCTAAAAGTTGGGGGAGGGGAGTTTCATCTTGGGTTACTGGAGGGTGATAAGGGAAGCAAATATTAGGCTCAGAAAGTGACATCTGAGAAAGGGATGATGATTTAAATCCAGGTGAGAGAGCCAAGTGTGGAGGGAAGGCTGCTAACGAAGCCACTTCCCTCCACCTTCCCACCTTTTGTGTGACCGCCCCCCAGCCCAAGCCCATCCATTCATAGCAAGTGAAGTTCGGGCCTTCAGCATCCTTCCCCAAGCCGCACACACACGTGCGCAGAGGAGGCGAGGAAAGGGTGCACGGACTCGTAGCAAATGCTGCCTTAGTGGGAAAGTATCTGGCTCGTCTTCTGAAACTCATTAAAGAGCTCCAAACCAAAAGCAAAGGTGAGAGAGTGACTCCGTGCCTCTGCCGTGTACCGACAGGATGGGGCACGTCCTGGGAAACCCGAACCAAGGAGGCAACTGGCCGGTGGGCAGCCTTGAGGTTTGGAGGCTGCGAGTGCCCCTTGGGCCAAAGGCAATGGACAAATCCGGGGAGAGGGGAGGAGGTCTGGGAAGGAACACACGGAGGGAAAGCCACAGAGGCGGAGATGGAAGTGAGGTCATCAAGAGACGAGAGGGCTGAAACCCTCCTGCGCCTAAGGTCTTCTCTGCTTACTCAGGTGATCATCTCACGCCTCAAAAGGCAGAGGGAACCGCTAGCGCCCTAGGGGAAGTGGGTGCTCCGCCTCAAAGTGGGCGAGGGGCCCGTCTCAAAAACGAAGTCCTGATAGGGGCTGGAGTGGGCCCCGACAGAGAGGAAAGGGATCGGGCACAGGGAATGCAGGAGGACGATGGGAGGTGACACTGCAGGAGCGTGACGTGAGGTCACCCACTTTGGCCTGATCAAGCTCGGGCTTTCCTTCCAAGGCCAACAAACCAAAGGAAAAGAGAAATGTCACAGACCCAGCCATGCCCCCCCCCGACCTTGGGCCCCCCCACCGTGAGCCTCGGTCAGGGACAGAGCCCGAAGCAGTCGGCATGGGCTCCCAGACCAGCCTCCGCTGCCAAGAGTCCCACAGACTCAGAGCCACAGAGCCGGAGCCGGGAGCCGCCAGTGACGCGAAGGAGGAGCAGAGGCTCGGGGGCTGCTCACGGGCAAATTCGGCAGCCCGGACCACCCGGGGCCAGCTCCTCTGTATCTGGGTCTCCAGGCCCGAGCCACCCCGGGGCCCCTTCCAGTTACGGTGGGACTTGTTGGGGACAAGGGAAGCCCCCCTCCGAGTTTGGGGGCCTGTGTCAGTCAGGCAGTGGGTGCAAAGGCGCCGAGCACCGCCTGTGTCCCAGCCCCGGGGGAGGAAGCCCCGCGCAGCGCTGAGCCCAGTACCTCCCGCCTCTCCGCCTCTCTCCGGCGCTCCTCTTCCCGCTGCCTCTCCAGCTCCCGCTGCTTCTCCAGCTCGAGCTGCCGCCGCCACTCGTGCTCCTGCAGCAGCCGCTGCTTGCGCTCCAGCTCCTCCTTCTCCTTCTGCGCCTTGCGCTCGGCCTCGCGCTGCTGCTGCTCCAGCAGCACCTGCCGCCGCTTCTCCAGCTCCAGGTTCCCGCGCTCGTAGTTGGCTTTGCGCTTGTCCTCAAAGGTCACTACACAGGCGACAGCAGGGTGAGCGCCAGAAGCCCCCAGCTGCGAGCCCCCCTCCCCCACCCCCTCACAAGGACCCCAAGCGGCTCTTGGGCGGACTTCTCTCCGCAGCCTGTGGAGGGTCCCCGTGGCCGCCCCCACCAACACGGGCGGCTGCTCCCACGCTCTCTCCACACTGGCTGCCAGACACTCGTGAGGCCCCGGGGCCCGTCCCCCTTGACCCGTCCTGCATGGAGACCGCCCACCCCGCGGCTTGTGCCATACCTGGCAACTTTTTCTGGGGTGGCTCTTCCTGGGTTCTCTCGTAAGGCTGAGCTCCATTGAGGGAATCGGCAGGTTTTCCTCCTCTAGAAAAAACATGAGCAGCAGTTGGAGACCATCCCTGCAGCCAAGTTCTCTGGAAAGTGTCCGGGGCGGGGGGGGGGGGGGGGGGGGAGGGGGGTCTTTGCCAGTAAACCACGCCCAAGCCCTCAGGAGGCTTCCCAGGACTCTCCGTCTCCCCTTGTGGTCGGGGATTCGACGGCCATCAGGACGCAGACGGATGACCCGGCCGACTCCGGACCCAGCCCCCTCCTCTCCCCACTTTCCCCTCCACAAGCTCTGGTGAGAAGGTCGAGGCACAACGGGCCAGGACAGCCCAGGGGGCGGGCGTCCTGGCCCGAGAACCACGGAGGGTCAGCGCAGGGGGCCTGCTCTCAGCAGCCGGGACCCTCGGTAATCTGGTGATTAAGGCCAGGGCCGCCATGGCCCCCGGGATTTCTGGGTCCCCGCACAGGGGCCTTCGCCGGCTCGGCGTTTTACCAACGCCTGCCGGCCGGGCTCCCCTTCTTCCTCCTGCTCGTCTCGTTTCTGCACGGGACCGCGGCTGCCCCCGAGTCGCCTAGAACTCAACGTCTGGGGGTGCCGGGCACAGAGTGCTGCCCTTGGAGTGAGGAAGCCCTGAGCTCTGCTCCTGCCCCAGATATCTGCCAGCTGTGTGACCCCACGCCAATCACTTCACCTCTGCCTCAGTTTCCTCAGCTGTAAAATGGGGACAGGGATCGCACCTTCCTCACAGGGTTACGGTGAGAAACGAAAGAGTCTTTGTCGGCTTAGCCCAGAGTCTTACGCCCAGCAGGAACTGGCCCCGGGTTTGTCTCTCCCCCCCCCCCCAAAAGCGCCGGGTCCGCCCGCACGTCTGCGATGGCTCCCGGCCGCCGCTGCAGCGGGGCTTCTCCTCCTTGCCGGGACCTCTTCCCCTGACTCCTGAAAGAGCTCCCCCCTCCCCCCAGCAGCCGTGCCGTCCCAAATGAAAAGCGTCGAATGTGGACGAAACCAGTGCGGCACAAACTGAGAGACCAGCTAACGGGTCGAAAAAAAAGGTCCCGGGGAACATCTTGAGAAAGAGCCAAGACACACAGAAGCTGTGAGAATAAATAAGAAGTCGCCCCTGAGAAAAAAGTGGTCAGAAGACACCATGGGCAGTTCTCGTGGCAAAAAACAAGCAGGACTTTAAGCACCAAGTAAGAGGAGGCTCCAAATCATCCACCACGTGACTTGCCACACAAACAAGCCTCCGCCTCACGTCCCCCAGCCTGGCAAAGGCGACGAAAGAGGAGAACAGAAATCCCGGGCAGACGGGGACCCTGCGCCACGGAGGGCCGGGGAGACTCGGGGGCCGGCCGCTCAGAAGCCGGTCTCTCTGACTCGACAACGGCAGCCCCGGCACGGGCCTTGCCAAAGGCGCACCCCCCGCGTCCCAAAGGGCCGAGGGCAGCGCCCACCGCGAAGTTTTAAGTCTGAGCCGGAAGAAAGTAGGACCGTGAACAGCCCAGACCAACCCGGGGCTGCCTGAACTTATATATTATCGCCTGAGTCCTGTGGGAAGCCCCGGGAAGGGACGGAGAAACGGGAGCCCCGAGGACACGCAGACTCCCCGGCCCCAAAGCTGCCGCCAGGCCGTGAGGCGTCCCTTCCATCGCCAGGGCAGACCCAGTCACTTGGAAGGTAGGAGGCTGGGAGAAGTTCTGGGGAAGCCCAGAGAGAGGCCCAGGCCAGCAGCCTCAGGCACCGCTCGGGGGCACAGTGTCCACAGATGCCCAGGGACGGGGCCCTGCAGGCACAGAAGCTTGGCAAGGGACTCCCCACCCCCCACCTGCTGCCTGCCCGGTGTCTAACCTGGGGAGATCTGTCACCCCCCTTTGGGCCGTCCCCACGCTGGAGCCTCCCTCAGGCCCGACACTGGCTGGTTCTTCTGGGCTGGCACTTGGGCCGGTCCCAGTGGTCGTCACTGCCGCTCTACGGGCAGCCACCAGGACAGATTCCTTACCCTGCTAGCCTGGGCTAACTGGGGGGTGGAAGGAGTGCAGCAACGGGTCTGGGGGCCTCGCAACGTCCGCCACGGACCCCCGCGTGCCCCTCAAACCCCACCCCTGGGAAGCCCGAGGCCGGCCCCGCGGCTCTCGCTGCCCTCCCGGCCCCGTCCAGAGGCTGTCCCAGAGCGCTCGGCCACACGGAATTTAGTCCGGGGCGCTTAGTGAGGGCCCGCCGTGGGCCTTGGCCGGGACAGTGACGGCCCTCCGACGGCCTCCACTCCTCCAGGGAAGACCACGTCCGCACGCACCGAGGGCGAGGACAGAGCCAACGTCCGGGCAGGGAGGCGGCCGATCGGTTGCCTCGTGGCCCCCACGGACCTTCTCCCCTGTCGGGCTGGGGCAGGGTCAACCCGACAACAGCCGATTCCCCGGGTCTGCAGCCCGCTCACCTGAAAGGAGGCGGCACCAGCTCCGGAGGCAAGGTCAGAGGCAGCGGCTGCCCGGCGCGGGCCATGTCCGTGAGATGCATGGCCAGAATAAACTCTTCCGCTTTGAGCTGACCGTCTCCATCCACGTCGGCCAAGTTCCTGAAGGAAAACGCGTGAGACGGGAATGGCCCTGATGAGGGCGATAGACCCGAGGTCCGGGGCGCTCGGTGACGGGCCGAGTCACTCGGGCAGTCTGAGGGACCACGAGGAAAAACTGCTTCACCCGCCCTCCAGGGGCCCCAGGGGCTAACGGGGCCCAGGACTGCCCCCGGCCCGTGCCCAGCCCCCGGCACGCGTGCTGGGCAACTCAGCAGCTGGAAAGACTGGCGAACCATGCCATGACTGGCCACAGAGCCGCCGGGCCTCCCCGGCCTTCATCCCGGGGTCGCCCAGTCGGGCTCTGGGCCAACCCCTCCTCGTTCCCAAGAAGTCCCGGGGCCACGGCCCAGGTGTGCCCGGGGACCGGCTCCCTGGACGTGGGTGTGGAGTCAGAGGGGAGGCTTCAGATACCCATTCTACGGCCTCAGTCCTCTTACGACCGTTTTTGGGCGAGCAGTTTCCTTGAGAGGGAGTTTGGGGGTATTCCCCAAAAGAGGGATTCCGCTCAAGGGTCTCCCTAGTTCTCAAAGGCCCCAGATTGCCCCTCCAAGTCACGCCCTCCAGCACCGAGGACCAACTTACCAAATAGTAGCCAGCTGGGTCTGGGAAAGGTTGGACTGGAGCAGAGCGTTGCGAGCCTGCAGACCTGGCAGAGAAGGAGAACATGGGGTCTGAATAAGCAGGCCCAATGGAAAACGGACCAGAGGGGACAAGCCGGCCCAATGAAGACAAGCCGGCCCTGAGGGGACAAGCCGGCCCAATGGAAAGCGGGACCAGAGGGGACAGGCTGGCCCAATGAAGACAAGCGGGCCCTGAGGGGACAAGCCGGCCCTGAGGGGACATGCCGGCCCTGAGGGGACAAGCGGGCCCAATGGAAAGCGGACCAGAGGGGACAGGCTGGCCCTGGGCTCCCTTGAGTATGGCTGGCAGCTGGGCCCCCACGGCAGGGCAAAGGCCGGGCCTTCCCCAGATCACCAGGGGCAGGCGCGGGCAAACAAAGCCCCCCGGCTAATCTGAGCTTCAGGGGCAGGCGCCTCCCCCTTCCTTGCCTGGGCCCGGGCTGCCTCCCTCCACGGCCCGCTGCCAAGGCCACTCCATGGGCCCGTCCTGAGCACGCAGGTACCAGTAAGGTTTCGTACACTTGCCAGAGCAAGATGGTCTCAGGGGGAGGTCACTCTGGCCTTTGAGCTACTAGGTCTCCTCCACCAGATTCCCACCCGGATCTCCCGGCCCCGGGCTAACAAGGAAGCCCCCAACCGTGGGGCAAAGCAGCCATGGCGGCGCTCGGAACGTGCGCCCCGATCTGGCTCACCTGAGAGGTAACCCGTCATGCCCTTGTCCAAACTGTTAAACTTCTGCCGGTACTTCAGTCTCGAGGGCTGCGGGACGGCCCAGTCGGAGGTTCCAGCTTTGGGGGAGCCCCCTGTCAGTGAAGCAGTGGAGGACGTGGAGCTATAGGGAAAAGGAGAAGCTGGCAGGGCGGGGGCAGACCCCCCCCGGAGACGCCCCTCAGGAGGGCGGGCGAGTGACAGACACTGGACCGGATCAATGCGCAACTGGCCATTTGGCCCCCACAGTCGTCGGGCGCGTCCCGTGCTCCAAGGAGCTCTGCGCCACTTCAGAGCAGCCACGCGAGATCCCCAAGGTTAGCCTGCCTGGGGGGAGGGGGGCTGCCCTTTCTTGTTCCCAACTTGAACACGGGACAGAACGCCCCCGACAGTGCAGGGGGAACCCCGGACCCGCTGCCACGTGCCTCAGAGCAGGGCGGGTCCCCGAGGAGCCACCGAGCGCCCCGTACCTGCTCGATCCCAAGTCGATGAGAGACTGCGCCTTCTGGATACAGGAGCCGCCGAAGCCGCCCATCAAGAGGCCGTACGATGACGTATGAGGCAACGCTGGAAAGAAGCAGCGAGAGGGGGCGTCGTCCCTGGCCAATCCCCGGCGGAGACCCCCAGCGCCCCCCCAGGCACCTACTTGCTGAGGAGAAGGGGACGGCCACGGGCTGCAGCAGAGCGGCCGTTCCATTGGGCAGCGACGACGTGCTCACGGAGGGCACCAGGGGCGCGGGCATCCCCAAGGGAGGGAGGGACGTGACGGAAGGCCGGGAGGCGCCGGGCGCCAGGGGGGCGGCCGCAGGCACACACTGAGGGATGGACAGGTTGGGCATGCTTCCCATTCCTGTGAGGGACACAGCGGGCCTCCAGTGAGACCGAACGCCCCCCGCTCCCGACGACACCCCGGCCAGGCTAGCCTCGGACAGCTCTAGGGGTCCGGAAGGACCACCCGCCGCCTCCTTCTCTGGGCCCGGGCGCCGACGTCCGGTACAGCTCAGAGCAACGAGGGCCCGAGGTCTCCCCGCTTCCAAAGCACAAGAGGGGAGCTGGGGCTCCGCAGGCCGGGGACCCTCTCAGACAAGAGGCAGAGCCCAGCGGGCCCGGGAACCGCTTGTCTTCTCTCACAAAGAGGAGGTGCGCCCTGAGAAAAGGGGGGCCGTGCTGGAGGAGCAGCGGAGCCGGGGCTGCCCTTTCACACGAGGCCACAGACGGTCATCGAGGGTCTTGGGGGGGAGGGAGCTGTGCATGCTGTCACATTATTCTCGAGCCAGGCCTGAAAGCCCCGGGGCGCCCCGACTCCGGATGAGCCTGTCCTTCAGGGGTGGGGAGGAAGTGGGCGGGGAAGCCAAAGGGACCTCCATGACCGCGGGGCCCCGGACCAGGCCGGTCCAGGGCGGCCAGCCCAGTGAGGACTCCGGGAGAGGCAGGGCCAGGGCCGACCCCCCCAGTCCCTCCCCACCAGGAGGGCTCCTCGGGGGCAAAGCCACGCCTGGGCCCGGCTCCGCGGGGGCTTTGGGCTACAGCCCGCGGCAGGGGTCAGCCCAGCCCGCCACAGACCGTGAACGTCTCCGGACCTCCACAGGGCCCCTTCCTGGCTACTTTGGGTCCCAAGCCACGGGGTCCCCAAAAGCTCCCCCAGCACTGCCCGAAGGCTTAGAGGCTGCCTGCCCTAAAATCCGGCCCCCCGGAGATGGCCAGAGACCGCCCGGGCACCGCAGGCCCTAGCATGCCTTGTCCGAGGAGGGTGACCGGCTCGTGGGGAGGGCGGAGAGGGCGCATGGCGGCCCGAGCCTCTGCTCCCCTTTTGGGCTTTGGAGGGGGGGTGACTTCGTGCCCTCGGGGCTCTGAGCTGTGCCCGGCCAAAGGCCGCCCCTCTGTCCCGGCCCCAGCGGATGGCTCCCAGGCCAATCCCACGCCCCGTGGGCCTGAGGGTCCGCTTTCTGTCCCGGTAGTCAGGGCGGAGAAGGGGCCCGGGTTCTAGTCTCCGCTTTGCCCGCCCACCTCCCGGGCAGGTCGGAGCCCCCCCGATGGCGCCCAGGCGAGGCCCCAGGAGGTACCAAAGCGCGCGGACGCCAAGGGGGAGAGCACGGGAGGCTGCTTCATGACCGGAGGCAGGGAGGCAGGCAGGCGCTGCCCTTGCAGCGTGAGCTTGATGAGCTTCATGGCGATGGAGAACTCCTGCTGGTCCATCTTCCCGTCCTTGTTCAGGTCCGACAGCGTCCTGAGGGCAGAGACGAGGAGGGGCGCTGACCGGGAGGCCCCCGCCGGTCCTTCCCCTTCCCAGCGCCGCCAAAGTCAGAGCGACTGCGGCGGGCCGTTAACCAAGCCGCCTTTCCGGGGAGCGCACTGACTGCGCCGGCGCTGGGTCTCCACTCCTGCCCCTCTGAAAACCAAGAGAACCGGAGTGGGACCCGTAAAGGGAACTGCCAGGGAAAAGGGAGGTGAAAAGGAGCAGGGGCCCGAGTGGACCAGGCCCTCTCTAGGAGCCCAGAGGCTCCCACGCTGCCCCAAAAGGCAGCCTCTGCACGACGCCGGGGCAAGGTGGGCGCCCAGAGGGAGGAGATCCTGCCCCAGGAAACCGGCCAACTGTCCTGGGAACGTTCAGCCTCAAAATGAGAAGCCTGGGTCAGGGGGAGGGCGCGGAGGCCGAGGAGTGACCCCCAAAGGTCACCAGGCCCCTTGGACCAGCAGACCCCTGGGAGGGGCCCCACTGTGCGCCGGCTCATTCCTCCCGCAGAGCTTTGGATACAAACACTCACAGGTACACACACTCACAGGTACACACTCACAGGTACACACACACACACAGGTATACACACTCACAGGTACACACACACACAGGTACACACACACAGGTGCACACACACACAGGTAAACACTCACAGGTACACACAGGTACAGACACTCACAGGTACACACACACACAGGTATACACACTCACAGGTACACACATACTCACAGGTACACACACACACAGGTACACACACACACAGGTACACACACACACAGGTGCACACACACACAGGTACACACAGGTACAGACACTCACAGGTACACACACACACAGGTATACACACTCACAGGTACACACATACTCACAGGTACACACACACACAGGTACACACACTCACAGGTGCACACAGGTACACACACACAGGTACACACACACACAGGTACACACACACACAGGTACACACACTCACAGGTGCACACAGGTACACACACACACAGGTACACACACACACAGGTACACACACACAGGTATACACACTCACAGGTACACACATACTCACAGGTACACACACACACAGGTACACACACTCACAGGTACACACACACACAGGTGCACACACTCACAGGTACACACACACAGGTACACACACTCACAGGTGCACACAGGTACACACACACAGGTACACACACACACAGGTACATACACACACAGGTGCACACACTCACAGGTACACACACTCACAGGTACACACACTCACAGGTGCACACAGGTGCACACACTCACAGGTACATACACACACAGGTACACACACTCACAGGTACACACACTCACAGGTACACACATACAGGTACACACACAGGTACACACACTCACAGGTGCACACAGGTACACACACACAGGTACACACACTCACAGGTGCACACAGGTACACACACACACAGGTACATACACACACAGGTGCACACACTCACAGGTGCACACACTCACAGGTACATACACACACAGGTACAAACACTCACAGGTACACACACACAGGTGCACACACTCACAGGTACATACACACACAGGTACACACACTCACAGGTACACACACTCACAGGTACACACACACAGATACACACACACAGGTACACACACTCACAGGTACACACACTCACAGGTACACACCCACAGGTACACACACACAGGTACACACTCACAGGTACATACACACACAGGTACACACACACACACAGGTACACACACTCACAGGTACACACATAGTTAGGTACACACACACAGGTACACACTCACAGGTGCACACACTCACAGGTGCACACACTCACAGGTACATACACACACAGGTACACACTCACAGGTACACACACACAGGTACACACATACTCACAGGTACACACACACAGGTACACACACTCACAGGTGCATACCGACACAGGTACACACATACTCACAGGTACACACACAGGTACATACACTCACAGGTACACACATGCACACACACAGGTACACACACTCACAGGTACACACACTCACAGGTACACACACACAGGTACACACACTCACAGGTGCACACACAGGTACACACTCACAGGTGCACACACTCACAGGTACACACACACACAGGTACACACACTCACAGGTGCACACACTCACAGGTACATACACACACAGGTACACACACTCACAGGTGCACACACTCACAGGTACACACTCACAGGTGCACACACACACAGGTGCACACACTCACAGGTACATACACACACAGGTACACACACTCACAGGTACACACTCACAGGTACACACACACAGGTACACACACTCACAGGTACACACACTCACAGGTACACACACTCACAGGTGCACACACACACAGGTACACACTCACAGGTGCACACACTCACAGGTACACACACACACACAGGTACACACACTCAGGTGCACACACACACACTCACACAGGTACACACTCACAGGTACACACACACAGGTCACACACACACAGGTACACACATACTCAGGTACACACACACAGGTACACACACTCACAGGTGCACACCGACACAGGTACACACACAGGTACACACACTCACAGGTACACACACACACAGGTACACACACTCACAGGTACACACACTCACAGGTACACACACTCACAGGTGCACACACAGGAACACACACAGGTGCACACACTCACAGGTGCACACACTCACAGGTACACACACACAGGTACACACACTCAGGTGCACACACACTCACTCACACAGGTACACACTCACAGGTGCACACACACACAGGTACATACACACACAGGTGCACACACTCACAGGTGCACACACAGGTACATACACACACAAGTGCACACACTCACAGGTACACACACACAGGTACACACACTCACAGGTACATACACACACAGGTACACACACTCACAGGTACACACACACAGGTACACACACACACAGGTACACACTCACAGGTGCACACACTCATAGGTACATACACACACAGGTGCACACACTCACAGGTACACACACACAGGTACACACACTCACAGGTACATACACACACAGGTACACACACTCACAGGTACACACACACTCACAGGTACACACACACAGGTACACACTCACAGGTGCACACACTCACAGGTGCACACACTCACAGGTACATACACACACAGGTACACACACTCACAGGTACACACATAGGTACACACACACTCACAGGTGCACACACTCACAGGTACACACATAGTTAGGTACACACACACAGGTACACACACAGGTACACACACACTCACAGGTACACACACACAGGTACACACTCACAGGTGCACACACTCACAGGTGCACACACTCACAGGTACATACACACACAGGTACACACACTCACAGGTACACACATAGTTAGGTACACACACACACTCACAGGTGCACACACACAGGTACACACTCACAGGTGCACACACTCACAGGTACACACATAGTTAGGTACACACACACAGGTACACACACAGGTACACACTCACAGGTGCACACACTCAGAGGTACATACACACACAGGTACACACACAGGTACACTCACAGGTGCACACACACAGGTACACACACACACAGGTCACACACACAGGTCCACACTCACAGGTATATACACACACAGGTACACACTCACAGGTGCACACACACACAGGTACACACACAGGTACACACACTCACAGGTACACTCACACAGGTATACACATACTCACAGGTACACACACACATAGGTATACACACAGGTACACACACTCACAGGTACACTCACACAGGTACACACACACAGGTACACACACTCACAGGTACACACATACTCACAGGTACACACTCACAGGTGCACACACACAGGTACACACATAGTTAGGTACACACATACTCACAGGTACACACAGGCTCACAGGTACACACACTCACAGGTACACACATACTCACAGGTCACACACACACAGGTACACACACTCACAGGTACATACACACACAGGTGCACACACTCACAGGTACACACATAGTTAGGTACACACACTCACAGGTACACACCCACAGGTACACACACACAGGTACATACACACACAGGTACACACACACACACAGGTACACACACTCACAGGTACACACATAGTTAGGTACACACACACAGGTACACACTCACAGGTGCACACACTCACAGGTGCACACACTCACAGGTACATACACACACAGGTACACACTCACAGGTGCACACACTCACAGGTACACACACTCACAGGTACACACATAGTTAGGTACACACACACAGGTACACACTCACAGGTGCACACACTCACAGGTCATACACACAGGTACACACACACAGGTACACACACACACAGGTACACACACAGGTACACACTCACAGGTACATACACACACAGGTACACACACATACAGGTACACACACTCACAGGTACACACATAGTTAGGTACACACTCACAGGTGCACACACTCACAGGTGCACACACTCACAGGTACATACACACACAGGTACACACTCACAGGTGCACACACACACAGGTACACACACACACACAGGTACACACATACTCACAGGTACATACACACACAGGTACACACATAGTTAGGTACACACACACACTCACAGGTGCACACACTCACAGGTACACACACACACAGGTACACACACACAGGTGCACACACTCACAGGTACACACACTCACAGGTACACACACAGGTGCACACACACACAGGTACACACTCACAGGTACACACACACAGAGGTACACACTCACAGGTACACCCCCACACCCCCACACCCCCACGCTCACTCTCCCTCTCGCCTCCAGCTGCCCCTGCGCCCTTCCGTTTTGGCTTCACACGCTGGAGGCTCTCCCGAGGCCCTGCCCGGGGTCTCCCCCCCCCCCCCCAGGCTGCCGCCGTTAGCTCGAGGACCTCCCGGCCAGGGCAGAAAGGCCGCTGTCGGAGGCTCCGTGCCAAGGGCCGCCCCGCTCTCGATGCCCGCGGCGGAGAAAGGCGCCTTACCATATTTCAGCTAAAACAGGAGCCGGGAGGCCGGACTGCAAGAAGAAACCGCGAGCCTGATCACCTGCGGCCGAAACAGCGACAGAAGTGAGCCGCGGGCTCGGCGAGCGCCCATCAGGAAGTATCTATCGGCCGGGCGGGGAGGCTGGAGTCCGCCAGGAGGGGGGGGGGAGGCGCTGACATCTGCCTGGAGGTCTGGGTGGACCTCTGTGTGTGTGTGTGGGGGGGGGGGCTGGCTGCTGATTAGGAGCTACAAGGGCGGCCTGCCCTCTCCCCTGGGAGAAGGGGGTCGCCACGGTCCCTCGGTCCAGGAAGATGGGGCCAGACCCGCTCCTGGCGAGAGAGCCCGGGGGTCCTCGGCCCCGCCCTTGCCAGGGTGTCGTGGGGAGGCCCCGGGCCTGGCACACAGGAGGCGCTTCATCCATGTGGGCTCCCCCTCTTTGCCCCCCAAAGCAGCCTTGGCCCTCCCCCCAGTTCCCAGGGGTGTGAGGCGGGCATCCGGCCGAACCTCGATGCCGGTCAGTCTCGGGCCGTGGGGAGGAGGCCGCGGGAGCTCCGGCCGCCAGGGGGCGCCGCACTGACCTGTGATGTGTCCGCCAGCGGGCCGGAGGCTGTCGAACTGCTTGTCGTGCTTGGTGCGCTCCTCGGAGGTGATGGCCCACACGTTGGGGCCGCCTGAAACACACGGGGAAGGGCCCCCGTGAGCCGCCGCCGCCGGCCGGGAGCACAGCATCCCCCCGGGGAGGACCGGCCGGCACAGAGCGACGGGGAAGGGCTAAGCTGGACGCCGGCCAAGACTGGTGACCGGAAACGGCATCCGCCGGCCGTGACGTCAGCTCCCCACTGTGGAGGAGGGGAGGGGGAGGAAGAGGAGGAAGGAGAGAAGAGGGGAAGGGAGGAGGGAGAGGAGGAGGAGGGGGAGAGGAGAGGGAGAATCAATGGAATAGGAAGAGACAAAACTGCCCAAGACGCTGGAGGGCGAGGGTGGGGAGGGAGGGGCCGGCCCTGCTTGTGGAGGGTCTAAGGGAGAGACCCGTGAGGCCGGGCTGGCGGAAGCGGCTCCAGGCCCCTCTCCCAGCCAGCCCCGGCGGTCAGAGACAGCCCGGTCCAAAAAGAAGCCCCGAAGCCCCAGCCCGGCCCCGCGCCCCCCACCGTCTCACCGTTCATGACGGCGGGAAACTGAGCCATCACGGTCCGGGGCCGGCCTGGCAGCTCTCGGCCATCTGCAACAAGAAGAGACGCGTGGCTCAGGTTTCCCCTTCCCGCTCCGGGGGGTCGGGGCGTCCCGGCAGTGACGGGAGCCGGGAGTCGCTCACGGCGAATCCGGGGAAAGGAGCAGAGCCTCTGTCCCGGGCTGCGGCCGGCCCAGCTGGCGCCCCTCCCTCCCTCCCTCCCTCATCAGGCGGGGTGCTTCCTGGGCACCGGGCACCCTGCCGGGCACGAGGGAGGCGAACGCCGTTCTCCCTGCCTCAGAGAGCTTCCATTCTATCTGCAAGGGGGGATCTGGGGGCGGGGGCTGAATTCTGAAGGAAACCAGGGGCCGCGAGGCAGGAGGGCGACGAGGGAGGCGAGGGCACAAGCGAGGGCCGGCCTGGAGAGCACCAGCCTGTGATGGAGTCTCCCGGGGGGGGGAGGGGAAGAGGAAGGGGGTGGGGTCAGGCTGTGGGTGTGGGAGCAGCAGCTGAGGTGCCCGGACTGGCTCCTCGGGCCCAACTCGCCGCCCCGCGTCGGAGAGCCGCCCCGTCACTGCGGGCACTGCCGGGTGACTGGGGGAGGGGGCCCGTTTCGGGCGGTATTTATCATTCTCTCCGTGGGGGACTCCTGTGAGGAGGCGCGCAAGCGTTGTGGCGCCATCCCCTGAGGAGACCAGAAAACACTGGGCCCAACTTGTCCTGCCCAATGGACGTGGCCATCCGCCACCCCAGCCTCTGACATCCTGGGGGGTCCGGCCCAGCCCCCACTTGGAGACCCCGGCCCCGGGGGAGCTCTCCCTCTCCCCTTAAAACACACACATCTCCTAAGGTCTGAAGACAAAGAGAATGTCGATTCCTTCTCTCGACCAGACTCAGGTGGATCGAGGCGGGCACGTGCTGGCACTTCTGAGGGTCGCGGGCCCTTAGGGCCACGGGGTGGGGGGAAACCGAGGCCCCGAGAGGCCGTCGGTGCCCGAGGTCGCAGACATGCCGTGGGAGAAGCAGGGTTTAAACCCCCGTCCTGCAGGCGGCCAGCCGGGGCTCGATTATTCAGGGCAACGACGGCGGAGCTGGGTTTTGTGCGGTCATTACCCAGTTTTCTCCAGTTTTGTAAGGAAGCGGCCAAGCGCAGAGCCGGCTCCCGGACAAACGTGCCCCCCAAGGCCAGACGGGAAGCCAGGGGCCGAGAGACGAAGGGGAGCTGCGCGGAGAACGCTTCTAAAGTTAGCCCTGAAGAACCCCCAGAGCCGCGTCTCCAGCCCTGGTCTGTGCCCGTGAACAGAGGCAGAAAGGCCCTGGGGCAGAAGAGCCCAGAATGGGAGATTAGGAAGTAAAAGGCCACATTCTGACCCCGCGGTCTCCCCCGCCCCCCATCAGCCCTCCAAAGTCATCCAGTCCAGCCTGAGCCCTTGCTTAATGGCCAGAAAGAGACGGAGGGGAGGACGGCAGTGGGGAGCACGGCTATCCAAGGACGCTGGCTCCGAGCCCCGGAAAAAGATGGAAACACGGAGGCTGCTGTCACACGGACTTGACCCCAACGTTGACTTGGGAAACTCTCGGCCTCCTGTGGGTGAGATCCCCCGGAGCCGGAGGGGACCTGACACCTGTTAGGCGCTAATGCTTCCCCAACAACCTGCAGGCCTGGAAAGGCCTTGGTTACAACTTCGGGTCCCAAAGGAGACTCCCTCCTCTTCATGCTAGCCCGGGTCGGGCCACCTGAGGACTCAATCTTGGCCATCCCCAGCCCCCGTAGGACTTGAACAGCACGAGCGGGCCGAGAGGGTGCCACAGGGAGGGAAGAACCGTGTGAGCCACCCCAAGGTCCCAGGGTAACTGGGGGACCTCCCCCCCCCCAGGGCACCAGCAGCTAGAGCTAGAGAAGGCCTGCTGGCGATGCTATACAGATTAACAGAGCAAAGGAGGGAAAAGAGAGAGCATCCCAGGGAGTGGGCACAGGCAGGAAAAATGCAGTGGGGAGATGGAGAACGAAGAGAGGAGGCCAGTGGGAGAAAGGGCCCGGCTAAGGGGGGTTTCTATCTGATCCTAGCAGTGAGCTCATCCCTGCAGCTGACTGCGATGGTCGTGAAGGTAGAAAGGTAAGAAGTGACAAGACCAGAGCTGTGCACGTCTTTGTGTATATCCACCCACCCATCCATCCCCTTATTTATCTACCTGCCTACCTATCACTGAGTCCAACTTCTAAGGAAAAGCCATTCCTCAACTGATAAATGATCAAAGTGTTTCAACAGGCAGTTCTGGGAGGAAGAGATCCAAGATATCAACCAACTTATGTAGATTCCTGAGCTCACAAACGATTAGGAGAAATGCAAATGCAAACTTTATTAGCATCACATTAGTGAGGCTGGCCAAAAGGGAAGGTGGGAAAGCTGGTATGCTAAAGCACACTTGGTGGGGCTGTGAACTGGGCCGGCTGTTCTGGAAAACAAGGTGGACATTTGGGAAGGGATTAGAGGAAGTTAGTGGGAAGGGGTCCAGAGGCACAAAAACAGGTACAGCAGTTTTTCTGTGGCAGCACAGGATGAGAAATTGAGGGAATGCTCATCCACTGGGGAATGGCTGAACAAGGGATGGTATGTGATAAGGCCAAAAAGAAAAGAGAGAGTTCAAGATAGAAATAATAAACAGGAAATTCCTGTCCGAGGAGGGGTAAAAGGAGATAATTTGAGATACAAAAGATTAAGAGAAATTCCTGTCTTATTTACAAATAACTCCCTGGATAACATCTCTGGGCAAACGTGGTTTGATGACCCTAGTTATGTATAAAAGGAATCTCTAAAATTGTTTTCCTTGCACCCGGTCTCCACCAGCCTTGTGCCCGCCAACTGGCGTCCCCTTGCCAGGCAGTTTGGCCTTCCTGGAGGCCAAATGCCTGTCTATCCCTTTCCTATCAACAAAGACTTTGTTTTGATACAGCCTTGAGTATCCCGCCCTTGGGTTACTTTGGGGAAGGAGAGAGGTTAATCAGAGCAGGAGGAGAAGAGCTGATCCACCTGGGCTTAGTGCCCAAATTTACTCCTCCTCAGTATGTAAATGGGATACACTGGTGCTGTGCTGTAAGAAACGGTGAAGGGGATAGTTTCAGAAAAACAGGCAAGACTTGTAGGACCAGACGCAGAGTAAAGTAAGCAGAACCAGGAGAACAATTTACAGATAATAACAGCAATACTGTAAAGACAAATAACTTTGAAAAACTTGGGAATGCTGATCAGCACCAAGACTAATGAGGCGATGGGAGTCACGAGTACAGACTGAAGCATCTTTTTGAAAGAATCTGTGGCCAAAGAAGAACTAGAGGACATTATGGAATACAAAATGGATCATCTTGAGTACATTAAGTTAAAAAAGTTTTTGTACAAACAAAAACAATGCAGAAAAGATTAGAAAGGAAGTAACTAATTGGGAAAAAAATTTTATATTCAAGGGTTCTGATAAAGGCTTCATTTCTAATATATGAAGAATTGACTCAAATTTATAAGAAATCAAGCCATTCTCCAATTGAAAAATGGTCAAAGAATATGAAGAGACAATTCTCAGATGATGAAATTGAAACTATATCCACTCACATGAAAGAGTGTTCCAAATCACTACTGATCAGAGAAATGCAAATTGAGACAACTCTGAGATACCAACACACCTGTCAGATTGGCTAAGATGACAGGAACCAATAATGATGAATGTTGGAGGGGATGTGGGGGAACTGGGACACTGATGCATTGTTGGGGGAGTTGTGAAAGAATACAACTGGGGTACTAATACACTATTGGTGGAACTATGAACGGATCCAACCTTTCTGGGGAACAATTTGGAACAATGCTCAAAAAAGTTATCAAACTGTGCGTACCCTGTTTTTACTGGGCTTGTATGCCAAAGAGATCTTAAAGAAGGGAAAGGGACCCACATGTGCAAAAATGTTTGTGGGACCCCTTTTGTAGTGACAAGGAACTGGAAACTGAGAGGATGCCCATCAGTGAGAGAATGGCTGAATAAATTATGGTACAAGAATGCTCTGGAATACTATTGTTGATGAGTCCGGAGGGGCCTGGAGACACTTACATGAGCCGATGCCGAGGGAAGTGAGCACCACCAGGGGATCATTGTACACGGCAACAACAAGACTATACAAGGATCCATTCTGCTGGTTGTGGCTCTTTTCAGCATTGAGCTAATTCAGGCTATTTCCGATGACCTTGTGATGGAGAGAGCCGTCTGCACCCAGAGAGAGAACTGTGGGGACTGGGGGTGGAGCACAACAGTTATTTCACTTTTTTGTTGCCGTTTGCTTGCATTTTGTTTTCTCTCATTTTTTCCCTTTTAGATCTGATTTTTCTTGTGCAGCATGATCATTGTGGACATATGGAAAAAAGAATTGCACAAGTCTAACAAATACTGGATTATTTTCTGTCTAGAGGGGTGGGGGAGGGGCTTAAAATTTGGACACAAGATGTTGCAAAAGGTAAATGTTGAAAATTATCTATGCACATGCTTTGAAAATAAAAAGCTTCAATAAAAATAAACAAAATGCCCATTTATCTCTTAAAAAAAAAAAAAAGCAATACCGGGGCAGCTAGGGGGCGCAGTGGATAGAGCACCAGCCCTGAATTCAGGAGGACCCGAGTTCAAATCTGGTCTCAGACACTTAACACTTCCTGGCTGTGTGACCCTGGGCAAGTCACTTAGCCCCAGCCTCAGGGAAAAAAAGCAATACCCTTTTTGAGGGAGGACAGGGCATAGCTAATGTGAAAATGGATAGTTTTGTTTTTCTTGCTTTCTCAATGGAGGTTTGCAGGAGGGAGAGAATTTCAATTTAAAAACAATGACCCCCCATCAGGCTGCGGTTCATCTGGGACCAGTGGCAGCGCTCCTTTCCATCCTTTTTTCAGCTTTCAGTTCCCACTTCAGGCATCGTTCTGAGCCATCCCCTTCACAGAGAAAAGAGAAGGACGCCCATTTCTCAAGATCCTCTCATCTCCTGTGAGCCAACCCCAACTCAGGAGCCAACGCTTCCTTTCTGGCCCATCGGCTGCCAAAGACCCCAAACTCGGCCTTATTTAAGCAGGCCTAAAGGCCACTCCCCAAGGGAAGAGAAGCTGCGGCCTTCCCTCCAGTTTTGGAGGAGAGGCCTCAGTCCCCCCACTGCTGTCTGTCTCGCCCACCTGAGGGCAGGAGCCGCCTTTGCTCGGCCTGGCGAATGGCAGCCCCGGCACACTCTCCCCCGCGAGGCCTTTCCCTAGCTTCCCATCCTCCTCTCACACCCCGAGGGTCTGGAAGCAGCAAGGCTGGCCTCCCTGTCCCGACTCTGCACCCTTGTCCCGCACACCTTTCCCAGTGGGGCCAGCTGCTCGTGCCATCCCCACCAAAGCTACCCTTCTGTCCACTCGAAATGACCGGGATGACCCCGGCCACGGCAAGAGTGGCAAAGACATGGCGGCGGGATCAAGTCGATGACGCAAGACTCCATCTTGCTCCGGCGAGGGGCGGGGAGCACGAGTGAGGCAGACCTTTCTTCACCTGCCCTTTCTTGGATTCCTTTCCTGCCATGGCTCACAGGGAAACCAGCGCTGCACGCCGGCCCATGCACCACTGACGGCACGGCCAGTCTTCTCAGAGGGGGGAGGGCCAAGATGGAGGATTTGGGACCGTTAAAAACGAATGTTACGACGGCGTACGTCTGCGAGCACACTGAGCTGTGAACCCGCTGCGCTCTGCTGCCCGCGCCACCAGAAGAGCCTACCAGGCGTGGAGTGAGCGTCCAAACCTCTGCTGGCTGCTGGAAATTCGCCCGGGGTCCGGCCTCCTCCGCCGGAGAGGAGGCTGCTTGTGGCAGGGACCCATTCTTGCCTTTTCTTGAACCCAAAGCATTTAGTTCTGTTTGGTGCCCGCCCCAAAGGCTTCTGAAGGCGCGCTGACTGGCAAGTGCAGCTCCCAGGGGGGAAAACAAGTCTTTCACTGAGCCTGCCCCTTCTTAAGGGGTTCTATCATTGCAAAACACCGTGACCCGGAAAACCGGGTGCCAAGTCCCAGGGTTCCCAACTCGAAAGGGAAGCCATCTCTGCCCACAAAGAGCTGAAGGTGAGCCGGAGGCCAGAGGGAAGGGGGGGCGGGGAAGTCCAGGAAAAGCCTCCTGACCTCAGGGCGGCTCGGCTCCAAAGCCAGGAGGCCAGGCCGGCTCAGGGCAGCTCAGCTGACCACAGGACACAGCCGCTGGGAAATCAGGCAGCAGGGGGCCCAGGCTTGGCCAGAAGGCCCCTTGCCGAGAGAGAGCTGGCCTCTGACCCCACCCAAAAAGCAGACATTCCAGGTGTCAGACTGGACCATGGTCCAACAGTAACAAGGATGAAGCCCACAGTGGGCCCCGACTCCCCGCAGGGAGAAAAGCGCTCTCCGAGGTCCTGAAAGCAGTAACCACGGGAGGAGGGGAAGCAGAGGGGCCCAGCAAGGCCCAGCCCTTCTCCTTAGACCCTGAGCCAGGGAAAAGTGCCCCCGGCTGTGGCATCTGGGCCCCCCCCACGTCCTCTGACTCTCCCTGGGCAGCGCCCATCCCCCGCTGGCTCCGAAGAAGCAGACGGGGCAAGCGCTGAAGTCGGCACGGGGAGTGAGCGAGTCTGATCCCAAGTCCGACTCCCTCTCCCAGGGGAGAGGAGCTGGGAAGGAAGGGAAGGGCCGCACGCTCCCTGGGAAGGGTTTCGGAAAGCTCGGCTGATGCTTCCCCTCCCAGGGAAGCCCCCCCTCGTACGCGTACAGGCCCCAGTGGGAAGCCGGCTCCCGAGGCAGGGGGCTCCTTCTGGTCTCTGGGGCAGGTCTGCTGATGCTTGGGGGGGGAGGGGCCTGTGCCAGCCCAAGTCCTTTAATAAGAGGGATCATTACTGACTTACAAGTCAGATTGAAGGTGAAACGTGGAAAAAACAAAACAGGAGCACGGGGGAGGGCTCATAACGACAGAGGGAAGCCCTTGCCCCCTCCCTCGGAGGCACCAGCAGAGAGCCAGAAGCTTCCCCCTGGCTCCTGAGCAAGGAGCACAGCTTCTCAGACGTCTCTCAAGGCCCCGGGCCCGCTTCCTCCACAGCCACCTCTGGGTCGGGTCCTGGTTCTGAGCGTCGGCCGAACGCCTGGCAAGCTCTGGGTTTGCAGGGGGGGTTGGGCTCGGCCTGGGGGGCCCCCTGGGGCAGGAGTGGAATCCAGCTTTCCAATTCCACTCCCCGCTTCTCTCCAATAACAAGAGCAGGGAAACCCGGCACGGAGGAACGACACGGACCGGAAGAAGCTGCGCGACTGCCCCGACCGCGAAGCCCCAAGGGAGGAGCCCGGGGCCCTGGAAGGGGGTCAGGGAAGGACTGGAGGGGCGGACTGTGCCCATGATGCTGACTGGGGGACACAGGGCTCCTTTCCCGACCTGGTTTCTTCCTTTCAGAAAGATGTCTGGGTAGGGAGGGGCCATCGATTCAGAAATGAAGACAAAGTAAAATCAAAAGGCGACCAGAACCCCGACAAGGGCAGGAGTTAGGATGACACGGTGAGAACTCAGGTTGTCTGCGCAGTTCTCTGCTCACAATTCACACCTTTGGTTCGGGCCTTTAAAGGGAGTTTTTGGACTTCTGAGGGAGCAAGTTCATTGGCTGAAGTATTTCCCCAAGCTGCGCTCTCTGCTAGGATAAAAGAGGAGGGCGGGAGGGCAAGGAGTGAGTCTACTCTGGGACAGAGTGGGGGCAGCACTCTGGAGGAAGAAGAGGCGCGAAGGCAGTCCCCGAGGACAACTTAGAGACGGCCGGCCCTAACACTGACAGAAAGCTTTGTCTGTAATATTGGGGGGCCCTAGAATGACTCTGGCTAACCTGAGGCCCAAGGCTGGCAGCCCTCCTCTCCCGTACCACACCTGCAAACCCTGGGTTGCCCCTAATTACCCTGTAATAGCAGGAACACTCCTCCATCTTCCTGATCCAAGTCAAAACGGCCAGTGCGAAGAAACTCCCCCCGCCCACTTGGGCAGTGCCAGGCTCTCTCCCCCGAGCCAAATGACCGGGGGGCACCATGGGACCCAGCTGCCCACCAGAAGCTTACATTCTATCAAAATCCAGCTAGCGAATGCAAGTTGCCTTGACGAGGAGGGGGCTGAGTCCCGGAAGCAGCAAGGAGGTCCCCTCGGGGGACGAGGGCCCACAGAGCCAGCATAGCCAGCGTGTCGGGCCCTGGGCTCCCCCGACGTCGCCCGGCCGGTCCGCCACAGACGACCGGGGAGTCAGGTTCAAGACGGGTTAGAGAGGCAGGCCTTCCAGACCACCCCCCACCAGGTGCTTCCTGATCTGCGTGTTGCCCCCAGACAGAAGAGCTAAGTTAGTTCTGGGTGTGGGGGCTGTTTCCTTCGTGCCAGGGAAGTGAGCCGGTTCCCAGGGACTGGCAGACTGCCTCGCCCACCCTTGGCTCCGCCCGATCCCTCCCACTCGCCCCTCTTTCGCATCCAGACCCTTCAGCACCTTCTTGAGCCCCCCCCCACTTGTCCCAGAGTCCTGCTGGGCCCCAGCCTGGCCGCCCTCCCAGCTCATGGGCTGCTGCTCCGCCGGGGCAGGCCCGGGGTGGCCGCCCGCCCCCTGCCCTCCCCCCATCCTCCTCCTCACGCCTCAACCCCCTCAGCCGGCAGTTTCCTGACAACATGGAGGCCATTTGTTATGAGCTCCCCTTCCTTCTTCCTCTCACCTCATCCCCCCCCCCCGCCCGGCTCCCAGGGAGGGGGCCCCATCTTCCTGCCAAGGCAGAGCCCTCCTTCTGCGCTCCCTCCAATCTGGCCTCGGACACTCATTAAGGGGTGACCTGGGCAAGTCCCTCATCTGGAAAATGAGCTGAAGAGGCGGCTGCAGTCTTGGCCAAGGAAAACCCGAGCGGGGCCCAGACGGTGGTGACCCCTGCCAGGCGGCGCGCCGAGGGCTTTCTCTCGGGTTCCTCTGCCGGGGGCCGTCACTGCCCACCTTGCGGGCGAGGACCCCGAGGCGAAGGCGAACGTTTGCCCAGCTAAGAAGCAAACTCTGCTTCTGTGAGGCCCAAGGACCCCCCTTCCCCCACCGCGGGGCTCTGCTGGCTTCCAACCACTTCCGGGATCCAGTCTGGAACGGAGCCGCCCCTCGGAGCTCGGCCCCGGGCCCCAGACCCTCCCGCTGAGATTCCCGTTTCTCCGGTCTCCCCTTCTCCGCTCCAGGCCTGAGGAGCGGCGAGCCCCGGTCTTGGCAAGCTCGCCAGCGCCTGCCTGGCACAGACCCCCCCCCCCCCAGGAGAGTCCGGGCACAAAGCGGCCTCGAGGGGCGGGCTCCCGACTCTGCCTTCCTCCGTGGGCCCGAGCGGGGCGGGCTTCCTTCCTGCTGCCACAAAGGCCGGAATGTGATTCACCTCTGCATCCGGGAACGGGCCGCGCCACTGCCCTGACTCACCCTGGCACTGCCCCCGCCCAGGGCTTCCCCCCCACGCTGGTCGGCGGCCCTGCCCAGAGCCCTGCGGCTTCTTGGCCGGTCTCTCCCCACTGCAGCAAGCTGTCCCTTCGGGCTTGACCACATCCCTCCTCTGACAACAAAAGCCAGTCGGCAGGAGGGCCGGGAGCCGGGCACCGGGGAGGAAGAGCCACGCTCGGCCCTGACGCCAAGTGCCCGGGCCAATGCCCCTGCACCAGAGGCTATGGCAGCCGCCCAAGGGACACGGGCAGTGGGGGGGAGGGACTGCCCGAGGCCACCCGGTGGGCCCCCCCCCCCCCCCCCCCCCCCCCCCCCGTCCCTCAACCTCATCTCCCCCCAGGCTCGGAACTGTGCCAGCCAGCTCCCTCCAAGTTCGGAGGGAGGCTCCACCCCAGCCCCCCGGGCTCAAAGGGACACATTTGGGCCACAGAAAGACAAGGAGAAATAACGGCAGGGCCAGCCAGGAGCGTTTCCTGAGTGCTGAGTCGGCAGTTAGAGCTTCCGACTCCCCAGGCCCCCCCTGCCCAGGGTGCCCCCCCTTCTGCTCCGACCAGCTTCCTCAGGCTTTCCGGCAGGCTGACTGGCGGCCCACGAGCCCCGAGCGGGGCCCAGATCTACCGACCTTGCAAGTCTGCTTCCAGCGCCGACAAGGAGACCCCAACTCGGGGAGGGCCCCCCCCCCTGCCGAGCTCATCGCAGGCCTCCTGCGCCCCAGCCCCGGGGGAGTCCTCACCCAGCTGGCCCCGGGCACTGGCGCGGGAGAGGGGGGGGGCGGGCACTGGCGGGGGGGGGGGGGGGGGGGGGAGGGGAGGGCGGGCACTGGCGGGGAGGGGGAGGGCAGGCACTGGCGCGGGGGGGGGGGGGGGGGAAGGGGGGGCCCGGACACTGGGGGGGGGGAGGGGCCGGGCCTTTCTCAGTTCTGCCTCCGCCGCCGGCACTTGGGCCCAGCTTTCCTTCTGCCCTGCCAGGCGCCCCACTAATGCCCGCTGCGTGAGCCTGCAGCGGCCTTGGCGGCACCGCCGGAGTCAGAACGGACCTTCGGGGCAGACTCCTCCCCCCTTCTCTAATTAAGAATGTGCTGAGACCCCCATGACCCCGGACACTGGACCTGGCAGCGTTCTGAGGGAGAGGAAGTTCGCCCTGTGAGGCGCCCACAGCGCGCTCTGCCCGGGAGGAATCCCCGCGCCCCGAGAGCAGAAAAGCGGCCCGTCCGAGTCCCGGACCCAATGCCACCGGGACGAGGCGGGGGCCACGGCCAGCCCTGGATGCCCAGCGCTGCCTGGGAAAAGCGAGGGCGGCTTCGGGCAGCAGCAGCCGACAGCGAGAAGAAAAGGGAGCTGAGGAAGGATGACGGCTCCTCCTCCCTTTTCCAGCCCCGGCCCATCGGGAAGCTCGGCCGCGGAGCACGGGCCGGTTCTCTGGGCGGCCCGAGAACGCCAGTCTGGAACCGGGACGCAGCTTCTGACAGAAAGGGTCAGGGAGGAGGCAACACCCGGGCCCTCTGCGAGGAGCCCCCCCCCCCCCCCAGCGTGAGGAGGAGCCCGGCCTTTCACTCAGCAGGAGCCCCCTCCCCCCCCCAGGAGCCCGGCCTTTCACTCAGCAGATGGAGACGGGCAGAGGCGGGGCCAAGGGCGGCCACATCTGGCCCCGAGGCCCCTCCAGAAAGATTCCCTCCAAAACACTCCCGGCCCGAAGCCCGCCAGACCGGCGCCCAGCAACGGGCTGGCGGAGGCCCCGCTGCTCCCTCTGGAGAGCCCCGAGCAGCCCTGGCCCACGAGACCAAGGGAGCCAGGGCACGAGGTCACGCAGGTCTCCGGGGCTCCCATTAAACAGCTCCGCCTGGCGCAGAATCGGAGAGGAGAAAGGCAAAGGCCTTCCCGGGACCCCCCCCAGCCCGGGACAACCCCCAGCCCGGGGCGCGAAAACGAGCTGGCGCCCCGACAGAGACCCCGGAGCGCCCTGCCCAGCCGCCGGAAGGCGGGACGCCGAGCCTCGGCCCGGGGAGGCTGGGGGCCGGGACCGCGGAGCCGGGACTTCTGGGGAGCCAGGAGCGTGAAGGCGGGAGGGAGGCCTGGGCTACTCAGGACAGGGAAGAGTGAAAATGCACCTGGGGGGAGCAAGATGGACCCCCACCTCCTCTGGGGCGCTCCCCGGCCTCCGGACCCCGGCCTCCGCAGGAGCACGGCGAAGGCCTCGCAGCCTCTGGGGGCGCAGGGCCTGGACTCCGGCCTCCTGGGGAGCCGCCGGCTCTGAGGGGGCCTGTCACAGGGAGCCGCTGCAGCAGGGGTGTCCTCTCTGCCCCTCCGCCCCCCTCCCCCCTCCCCCCCAGGAGCCCGGCCAGGCCTGCTGGGGGGAGGGGTAAATCACAGCAGGGGGAGGCGGGATCTACTGGGGCCGGGGCCTCTGCCCCCTCTCAGTGGTTCCTGCAAGAGTCCGAGGAGGGAGGGAGAGCACTGGGGGGCGGAGGTCAGAGAGTCACCCCCCAAGCGCAGGCCCCAGTCACTGAGGAGGAAGCGCGCTGTCCCCGCCCCCCTCCCGCCCCCCTCCCTGGTGACTGCTCTAGCCCAAGGAGAGGGCGTGGGGCTGCACTGGGGGAGGGGACGGGTTAGAGGTCAGAGCCCCCCAGAAGCGCAGACCAGTTACAGGGGGGAGGGGGAACATCCCTGTCCCTCTTCGGTCACTGCGGGTGCGGGTTAGAGGTCAGACCCCCCCAGAAGCGCAGCCCAGTCACGGGACTCGTGACTAGCGCTCCCCACGGCCGCGGGAGGCTCCGGCTCAGCCCCAGGGCCCCGCGGCTCCCGCCTCCCCCTTCCTCCGCCTCCGTGACCGCCTCCACTTCCCCGGCGCAGCGCCCCCCGCAGGGCGGAGCGAGGGCCGCACTTGTCCCAGCGCCCCCCCCTCGAGCCGCGCGTGGGCAGCCCCGCAGCCCACGGCCCGGGGACCGCGGAGCCGGAGCTCGGCCGCCGCCCCCGCCTCCCCCGGCCCCGCCGCGGCCAGGAAGTCACCACCGGAAGAGGGGCCTCCTTCCTGCTTCCGGCTTCCTGCGCCCCCGCATCCCCCCCGCGCGCCCCCAACCTGCAGCCGTCCGCCGCCTCTGCCTCCGCTTCCGCCTCCGCCGCCGCCTGGCCGCCCGCGGGGATCCGCCGCAGGGGTCCCGACGGCGCTCCGGAGCCGGCGAACCAGGAGCGCCGAGCGAAACAGCTGCTGCGCCGCCTGTCAAAGCCGCCTGTCAGCTCCGCTCGGCCCCGCCCCGACGTCACCGCCGCGTCACCTCACGTCACCGCGCCCGCCGGGACGTCATGTTACGGCCTTCCGAGGGAAGCCGGGGGCGGAACCTGGAGAGCGAGGGGGCGGAGATTGGACGGTGGAAGCTGAAGGCGAGACCAGAAGGGGCGGGGCCAAGAAGGAGCCCCCCCCCCCCCCACCTCCCCAAGGGGACTGGGAGAGCGAGGGGCCTGGATCGAAAGGGGGAGGTGTCCTGTGAAGTCTGGCGAGATTAGGCGGGGCGGAGGAGGGGTTGAAAGGGACGGGGCCCGGAAAGACCTAGGGAGAATGAGGAGGCGGGGCCGGAGAGGGCCGGGACATAAAGCGGGAGGCGAGGCTGGGAAGGGCGGGGCCTAGCAAGGAGACCTTTCAAGGAGACCCGGAGAGCGAGAGGGCGGAGCATGAAACAGGAGGCGAAGCTAAGAAGGGCGGGGCCTAGCAAGGAGACCTAGAGAGCGAGAGGGCGGGGCCTGAAACGAGAGGCGAGGCTAAGAAGGGCGGGGCCTAGCAGGACTACTCTGAGACCGGGAGAGCGAGAGGGCGGAGCCTGGCCCAAGGGGCGGGTCAGAATTCCAGCCCCTTACGGGCCAATCCCTCCCCGCGTGCCGGTGGCTTGGCCCTCTCCAGGCGGACCCTGAAGCAGCGTTAACGGGTATGAGGGGGCGCAGCTTCCCGGGAGATGCCGCGATAACTCGGGAGCGCCGCTGACCCCCGAGTTTCCGAGGCCCCGAGGAGGTGCGGCGGCCCCTTCCCCTCCATCAGTCCGGCTCCTGCCGCGTTCCCGGCCCGACTCTCCCAAAGTTTGCCCTTGACTTGGGAGCGGGGCGGAGCCTGCCTCCAAACCAGGCTGGAACCCCACCCTTTCGGGGTCTCCTTAACCCCCGCGGGTAGAAGTTGCCATGACACCCTGCAGTGTTAAAGTAACCTAGATAAATATTTTTAAAAAGACAAATTGCAGTTTGTAGAAAAAATTAACAGCGAAGTGAAAAAGGGGAGAAATTCATTTTATTTTTAACTATATCGTTATAGAGATCACAGAACCCACACCCCAAAGACACAAAAAGGTAATATTCTAGTGGTGATAGGGAGCCCCGGCAGTTCCAGGTGAAGGGCGTGGCCAGGGTTGTTCTTTAGGGAGCGCCTGCGTGGGGGGCCTGGGGGCCGGACTCAGGAAAGGTGCCTGTGGCTCCGCCGTACTCCTCGGCTTCCTCCCCTCCCTCCCCAGCGAGGAGCTCCGGACGTGGCTCCGGGTGACCGGTCCATCTCTCCTGCCCCTGCGGCTTCCGGGCGTTGCGCTGGTTTCGAAGCTGCGGAGGGAGGGATGCCGCTCTCTGGGCTCCCCCACTTTCCTCCTTGGCGGCCCTGGCAGGGCAGCCCCTTCCCCACCCAGTAAGAAAAAGGAGAGACTCCTCCCAAGAACCCTCAGCCCGTTATCTCTCAGCCCCCGCTGTCTCTCAGCCCCCCCCCCCCCCCCCCCCCCCCCGTCTCTCAGCCCCCGCTGTCTCTCAGCCCCCCGCTGTCTCTCAGCCCCCCCCCCGCTGTCTCTCAGCCCCCCCGCTGTCTCTCAGCCCCCCCCCGCTGTCTCTCAGCCCCCGCTGTCTCTCAGCCCTCGTTATCTCTCAGACCCCCATTACTGCTCTCCATCCTGGGCGCTGCCTGCACTAACGCATGGGAGGACCCGGTTTCCAGACCCACAGCCTGAGTTGCTGAATGGAAGCACAGCCGCGGAACATTCCAGATGTTTTGCTCCTAGGCCGCTGTGGTCCAGGGGCCTCAGGAGGCCGAGATTGGTTGTTCCGCCTGGGCCCCCTCGGAGAGCAGTGCCTGACACAGGGCCTGGGGATGGCCAGAGGGTGCAGAGCCACCCGCACCCACCATCTTCCCCCAGGAGCCTGGGGGGGCGGGTAGGAGCTCTCTATAAGGAAAATCACTGTAATCCTTGGGCCTGGGACTCAGGCGAGACTCCAAGGAAAGCTGACTCCCTGATGACCGTTTCAGGTGAGGGAGGAGGAGGAGGAGGGACGGTTGGGCCCCCAGCAGCGGCAGTCCCTTCGGGTTGCCTCATTCAGAGCCCCCACGTGTTTCTGACCTGGTTGTGTCTGCTCTTTCCTGATTACAGGTGATATGGATCAGATGACAATCTTTTGACCTTCAGAAAGTAGAAAAATCAGAAATCTGCCGCCCCAAACCGCACAGGAGCCAGTGCTCAGCAGAGATGGGCTTGAGGAGCTTTGCCAGTGTCCAGAGGGACACTGGACGAACCTCCCAGCACTTTGGGGCTCCCTCAGCCCCACACCGGCAGATGGGGGTCACGAGAGGGGCTGCTGCTACACTGTCAAGCTCCCAAGAGCAACCCTTTGGGTCTCCCTTCCCTGACACTAGCTTTTGCACCCCCACTGAGTCTCTTTTTCTTTAAGTCAGGCAACAGGCTCCGTTCTTTAGCAAAGGCTCAGTCCCACTCGGATGGAACGGGCAGAGCAACAGTTAGAAATTCTTTCTCCCAAAACTAGAGTGCACCCTCTCACATCCCCGCATATTATGTGGGAGCAGGAAGAGCGGGCGGGGCAGTGCAGGGCCTGGGCAGCTGGAGGCCTTCAGATGTCCTTCGTCATTCCAGAGCAAGGTCTTTCAGGCCTGTAAGGGACACTCCAGGGACAAGTGGAAAAACTTGTAATTCCAGGGAGAAAAGGAAAGGAGTTTAGCTCTTCTTCCACCTTCCCCTAGGAGCAATCACCACAATAAACATCAGGTGACAGGAACTTCTGGGATTTCTGAGCTGGATGCTGGTGCTGAGAAGGAGGTGATTTTCACAACTGTGATTTTTTCAAGGGAAAGGATGATGCTGGAGCTGACCATCTTGTCTTGGGGTTCAGCACCATGAAGTATCTCGAAAAAATTTGCAGGCTCGATCCATCTCCAAGTCAAGGGGCCAAGTTTATTATAATTGCAACATTAATTAAAGTCCAAAAGAAATTAGGAAAGAACCATATGCAAAAAGATAAATTTATAGAGAAAAACTGAGAGACCAGGTGCTTCACGTCACTGATCTGCTCATTTTATGGCTTAAAGGTAGAGTCGAAGAGTGGTCCAGTTCTGATTTTGTGCACAGATGTAGTACCCATAATTCCTTGGAAAGAACTCAAGGGGTGAGGGGTGTGTGGAGGAGAACTTTCCGGAGGTGAATTTTTAGGTCAGGTAGCAGACCCCCAATTTTGTCCTGTGCCTGCGTCAACTTTTAAGTACCTCATGATCGTTGTTTATTAGTCTCAGAAACTCATCACTGACTGACAGGCAATGTTGGATAACACGTCAATGTTAACTGACAGCCAGCAGCATCGGTGGCCATATGGAGTAAACCGAGGCAGGATAATCTAGGTCGAGAAACACATCATTTCCCCCTGACCCTCCCAAGGCCAGGTGGCATTGCTGGCAGGAAAGGCTTGGGCACTACTCTTTTTTTTTTTTTTTTTTTTTTTTATAGAATGTTTTTCCCCCAGTATATATGCATGAGTAATTTTTTTTATAATATTATCCCATGTATTCATTTTCCCAAATTATCCCCCCCTCCCTCCCCCCGATGACAGGAAATCCCATACGTTTTACATGTGTTACAATATAACCTAGATACACTATATGTGTGTAAATACCATTTTCTTGTTGCACATTAATTATTAGATTCCGAAGGTATAAGTAACCTGGGTAGAGAGACAGTAGTGCTAACAGTTTACATTCACTTCCCAGTGTTCCTTCTCTGGGTGTAGTTGTTTCTGTCCATCATGGATCAGCTGGAAGTGAGTTGGTTTTTCTTTATGTTGAAGATTTCCACTTCCATCAGAATACATCCTCATACAGTATTGTTGTTGAAGTGTACAGTGATCTTCTGTTTCTGCTCCTGTCAGTCTCTCCAAGCCTCTCTGTATTCCTCCTGCTGGTCATTTCTTACAGAACAATAATATTCCATAACCTTCATATACCACAATTTACCCAACATTCTCCAATGGATGGACATCCATTCATCTTCCAGTTTCTAGCTACAACAAAAAGAGCTGCCACATTTTGGCACATACAGGTCCCTTTCCGCTCTTTAGTATTTCCTTGGGATATAAGCCCAGTAGTAGTATGGCTGGGTCAAAGGCTATGCACAGTTTGATAACTTTTTGGGCATAGTTCCAGATTGCTCTCCAGAATGGCTGGATTCTTTCACAACTCCACCAACAATGTATCAGTGTCCCAGTTTTCCCACATCCCCTCCAACATTCATCATTATTTGTTCCTGTCATCTTAGCCAATCTGACAGGTGTGTAGTGGTATCTCAGAGTTGTCTTAATTTGCATTTCTCTGATCAGTAGTGATTTGGAACACTCTTTCATATGAGTGGATATAGTTTCAATTTCATCATCTGAGAATTGTCTGTTCATATCCTTTGACCATTTATCAATTGGAGAATGGTTTGATTTCTTATAAATTAGGGTCAGTTCTCTATATATTTTGGAAATGAGACCTTTGTCAGAACCTTTAACTGTAAAAATATTTTCCCAATTTGTACTTCCCTTCTAATCTTGTTTGCATTAGTTTTGTTTGTGCAGAAACTTTTTAATTTGGTGTAATCAAAATTTTCTATTTTGTGATCAATAATGATCTCTAGTTCTCCTCTGGTCATAAATTCCTTCCTCCTCCACAGGTCTGAGAGGTAGACTATTCTCTGTTCCTCTAATCTATTTATGATCTCATTCTTTATGCCTAAATCATGGACCCATTTTGATCTTATCTTGGTATATGGTGTTAAGTGTGGGTCCATATCTAATTTCTGCCATACTAATTTCCAGTTTTCCCAACAGTTTTTTCCAAATAATGAATTTTTATCCCTAATGTTGGTATCTTTGGGTTTGTCAAAGATTAGATTGTTATAGATGTACCTTTTTTGTCCTTTGTATCTAATCTGTTCCACTGATCGACTGGTCTATTTCTTAGCCAATACCAAATGGTTTTGGTGACTGCTGCTATATAATATAGCTTTAGATCAGGTACACTTAGTCCACCTTCCTCTGACTTTTTTTTTCATTAGTTCCCTTGCAATTCTCGACCTTTTATTTTTCCATATGAATTTTGTTATTTTTTCTGGGTCATTAAAAGAGTTTCTTGGGAGTCTGATTGGTATAGCACTAAATAAATAGATTAGTTTGGGGAGTATTGTCATCTTTATTATATTCTCTCGGCCTATCCAAGAGCACTGAATGTCTTTCCAATTATTTAAATCTGACTTTATTTTTGTGGCAAGTGTTTTGTAATTTTGCTCATGTAAGTCCTGACTATTCTTTGGTAGATGGATTCCCAAATACTTTATACTCTCAACATTTGTTTGGAATGGAATTTCTCTTTGTATCTCTTGCTGTTGCATTTTGTTGGTGATATATAAGAATGCTGAGGATTTATGTGGATTTATTTTGTATCCTGCCACTTTGCTAAAATTCTGAATTATTTC
This sequence comes from Sminthopsis crassicaudata, assembly GCF_048593235.1. Classification (NCBI taxonomy): domain Eukaryota; kingdom Metazoa; phylum Chordata; class Mammalia; order Dasyuromorphia; family Dasyuridae; genus Sminthopsis; species Sminthopsis crassicaudata. The sequence goes on along the minus strand of NC_133618.1, from coordinate 804,990 downwards.
TAATAACTTTTTAGCAGAGTCTTTGGGGTTCTCTAAGTATACCATCATGTCATCTGCAAAAAGTGACAGTTTAATTTCCTCATTTCCTACTCTAATTCCTTGAATCTCTTTCTCGGCTCTTATTGTTGGCCACTACTCTTGAAAGGGAAGTAAAATGAGTTTGATGGGCCGTTTGAACAATTTCATATGGAAATGGAAAAGGAAGCAAACAAGCATTTATCGACCCCCTGCTCTGGGCCAGACACTGTGCCAACTTACAACTGTGACCATGAGAGGCAGGCACAGTTATGATCTGCTTTATGGGTGGGAGAACGGATGCACACCAGTCACACAGCTAGTAAATGTCTGAGAGCACCCTGAACTAGACTCTGCTACGCTCCACTTTTGCATCTAATCTGTTACAGTAGCACCTAGATGCAGAGTGCTAAGAAATGGCCTGATTCCTGGGCCTAGTGTAAAGGCACTAAATGAATGAGTAAATGCAGCCCTTCCTCCTTGGTGTGGCTCCCCACAGTCCCACTTTCTAGCCCGAGAAGCTTGCCTCCTATTTTACTGAAAAATAAGAGGCTCTTCAAAGAGAGCTCCTTTTTCTCCTCTCCTCCTCATCTCATAGCATTCAGGGGCCTTCGGCCCTTTCTCCTGTGCCTCATGAGAAGAAATGACTCTACTTTTTACCAAAGCAAACCTTACCTCATGCACAAGAGGCCATTCTCTGCTGAATCTTAACTCTGTTCTTCTCCATTGACTTCCTTTTTTTTCCCTGAGGCTGGGGTTAAGTGACTTGCCCAAGGTCACACAGCTAGGAGGTGTTAAGTGTCTGAGACTGGATTTGAACTCGGGTCCTCCTGAATTCAGGGCTGGTGCTCTATCCACTGCACCACCTAGCTGCCCCCATCCACTGACTTCTTCCCCACAGGCCCATGGCTCCTTAATCCTGGAAAAGGGCTCTTCTGACTACTGCATCCCTGCTAAATATCCTTTCTCTTCTGCCCTTTGTAGGTAAACTCCCCAAGGAGGCCATCTACACTAGCAGCCTTCCACTCTCCCCTCTAACTCTCCTCTTGACTCTTTCCTCCTCCTTCTATCGTGAACCTTCTCTCCAAAGGGACCCAAGCCGCTTCTCAGTCCTCCTCCTGACCTGAGAGCTGCCTGGGACTCTAGTCTCCGGGTTTTCAGCATATTCCTATCTTTTTTTGCTGGATCCTCCTCTAGCTCATTCCTTCTGACCTTCGGGGTCCTGCAGGGGTCTGTCCTGGATCCTGCCCCGTGCGCTTCGCTCTATACTACTGCATTTGTGATTTCGTCAGCTCCTGCGGATTGAAGTCTTTTTCTGTACCGATGACGGTGCGCTAGGTGGTACAGTGGTTAGAATGTTGTCTTCCTGGTGAAGTCACTTAACCTTTTCACCCCAATTTCCTCATCTGTAGCAGGAGCTGGAGAAGGCCTTGGCAAATCACGGCAATATCTGCGTCACGCGGAGCCGGCACGGTGGAACAATGCTGACGATTTTCACGTCTACCTTTACTGCCCTAAACTCTCGGCTGACCTTCAACCTCGCGTCTCCACCTGCCTTTCAAACTTCTTGAACTGGCTAATCAGCGGACATTTCAAACGGTCAGCATGTCCCAGCAGGACGCATGACCTCTGCCCCAAAGCCTCCCTCTCACTCCCTTCCCCCTAGTGCTGAGGGCCGATTGTGCCTTCTCATTCTCATCACCTCCCCACCTCCATCTGGCCTCTGCAGCATCTCTCCCACAAGCCCCCTCTCCATATCTGCCTCAGTTTCCCCCACTACGAAATGGGGTCTATATTAGCCTCTACCTCCCCATGTGGGAGCGTGCCTGGCACATAATCCACACTTCCTTTCACCTCCTGTCCTGACTCCAGGGCTTCTTCTCTGCCCCTGCTCTCCCTCTTCCTCCTCACCTCCCGGCACGGGCCAAGTTCCTTCTGCAGGAGCCTCCTCTGGCACTTGGATGTGTTCCCCCTTGTCTGGCTAGGTCTTCCTTCCGCACAGAACCCCGAGATCTTTCAGAGCAAAGACTTTTCTTGGCGCGTTCGGTTCTTAGAACTGTAGCTGGCATCTAGGAAGGGAAACGAGCGGGGTGCCCGGCCTCGCACCGAGTGCTCCGTGCTCACAGCAGTCCCCGGCCCGGCTCTTCTGCAGGGCCTCGCACCGAGTGCTCCGTGCTCACAGCAGTCCCCGGCCCGGCTCTTCTGCAGGGCCTCGCACCGAGTGCTCCGCGCTCACGGCAGCAGGGGGCCGGCTCTTCCGCACGGCCTCGCACCGAGTGCTCCGCGCTCACGGCAGCCCCCGGCCCGGGCTCTTCCGCACGGCCTCGCACCGAGTGCTCCGCGCTCACGGCAGCCGGGGCCCGGCTCTTCCGCACGGCCTCGCACCGAGTGCTCCGTGCTCACAGCAGTCCCCGGCCCGGCTCTTCTGCAGGGCCTCTCACTGAGTGCTCCGCGCTCACGGCAGCCGGGGCCCGGCTCTTCCGCACGGCCTCGCACCGAGTGCTCCGCGCTCACGGCAGCCCCCGGCCCGGGCTCTTCTGCACGGCCTCGCACCGAGTGCTCCGCGCTCACGGCAGCCGGGGCCCGGCTCTTCCGCACGGCCTCGCACCGAGTGCTCCGCGCTCACGGCAGTCCCCGGCCCGGCTCTTCCGCAGGGCCTCTCACCGAGTGCTCCGCGCTCACGGCAGCCGGGGCCCGGCTCTTCCGCACGGCCTCGCACCGAGTGCTCCGCGCTCACGGCAGTCCCCGGCCCGGCTCTTCCGCAGGGCCTCTCACCGAGTGCTCCGCGCTCACGGCAGCCCCCGGCCCGGGCTCTTCTGCACGGCCTCGCACCGAGTGCTCCGCGCTCACGGCAGCCGGGGCCCGGCTCTTCCGCACGGCCTCGCACCGAGTGCTCCGCGCTCACGGCAGTCCCCGGCCCGGCTCTTCCGCAGGGCCTCGCACCGAGTGCTCCGCGCTCACGGCAGCCGGGGCCCGGCTCTTCCGCACGGCCTCGCACCGAGTGCTCCGCGCTCACGGCAGTCCCCGGCCCGGCTCTTCCGCAGGGCCTCTCACCGAGTGCTCCGCGCTCACGGCAGCCGGGGCCCGGCTCTTCCGCACGGCCTCGCACCGAGTGCTCCGCGCTCACGGCAGCCCCGGCCTGGCTCTTCTGGTCACCTGCCTTACAGTGAAGGACCTGAGGCGGGACAGGCGGCCTGAGGCTGGCTTTGAGCTCCTCACTCCACCCAGGGCTCCAGTGGGCGCTTCATGGCTGCCGGAGCCGCCTCTGGGGGGGGGGGAGTGGGGGGTGGTGGTGGGGTGTCTCCTGAGTGAGCCCCAGGTCAGGGGACGGCGGGAAAGTCGGGCTTCCCCTTGGCTCCGCCCATGCCCCTCCTTCACGGACGGGCAGAGCTGCGCGCAGGGAAACATTCGCGCAGGGAAACATTCACGCCAGTCCCTGAGGACCATCTTTTTCATGGCGCTGGCCGCCCTCGGGGCAAGGGTGCTTCTGGACACCGGGTTTCATGAGACATTGACCTGAAGGGGATGGGGAGGCTTCTGACAGGAGACAGATCCATCAGCTCCGCCCGAGCTCCCGGACTGGGGGACGCTTCTGTGGGGCGCGTGGGGCCCCGGGCCCAGACTCTGTGACCCTCCAGCTGCCCGGCTTTCCCCCCTCGTTTTGGGGGTTCCAGACCTGGCCCTTGGGGCCTCGTCCCCTTCTCCCCCAGACCGGGACACCTGGAGAAAGGGCCACCTGGTCCCAAGCACGCTTCCACTGGGCCTGGGGAGTTTTCCAGAGCTCTGGGGCAGGGAGTGGGGGGAAGGAAAGAGTGGCTCGGAATTTAATCATCTGGTAAGTGTAGAAGAGGGAGGCGTCCAGCGGGTCACGTGACTGGTTCAGGGGTCAGGGACAGCCCCGGTGGGGGAAGGAAACAACCTCACGCAGAGCCCCCCTTTAGGGACCCAATAGTCCAGAGGCAGCCCCGGCGGATACTCCAAAGGCCGAGCCCTCCAGGGGTCCGCGAGCACTTGTGGGGCCCCTTCCGGGTGCCCGGCACGTGCCAAAGGGGTGGCACTAGGGGCTTCCAGGCGGGGCCCGGGGAGGGGGGGAGGGGGGTTGAGCGGCCAGTCCTGCCCTCCAGGTCACTTCCAGGCACAGCCCCAGGCCGGGAAGAGGCCGCCTCCCGAGGAGGTGAATGGGGGTGGGGCCCCGAGGCTCGGGAAGGCGGGGCAGGGGCAAGACCGGGCGGGGCGAGGGCGGGACCGGGCGGGGCCGCGGGCCAATGGCGACGTGCGGCCCACGGCGCAGGCGCCTCCTCCGGAAAGCGCCTCATCGGGATTGCCGGCACGGCTTCGCGCCGGCGCAGTACGTGACGACTATGTCTCGGAGACCTCCGCGAAACTTCCGCCAGCGCCAGGCGGACTCCGGCTCCAGCTCTGACCCCGACTCTGACCCCGGGCCCCGCTCTGATTCGGGCCTCGGCCGCGCTGCCAAGCGCGCACTCGGGGCTCCGCGGAATCGGGGCCGCGCTCGCGTGTGGGCGACTTCGCGCCGCGAAGGTCCGTGTCGGGGCGGCGAGCCGCGGGGGCTGGGCGGGCAGCCGCGCATGCGCGGGGATTGGTGACGCATGCGCGGCCGGCGCTCCGTTCTCCGAGAGCTCTCCTCTCTTGGGGATGCCTTGGGAAGAGGCCCCGCCCGTGGGCGGTGCCGGGATGGAGATCGGGAAGGAAGCGCTGCAGGCGTGCGCTTGCACAGAAGCAGACTCTCTGCCTCAGTTTCCCCATGTGTAGAGAGGGCCTCCCCCAGTTCTGGCCCCTGACCTCCCCGGGACCCCCACCACACACACAGATTTTCTGCCTCAGTTTCCTAATCTGCCCATCGGAGGAACTCCCACCTGTCCTGGCCCTTGACCTCTTGGAGATCAGGGAGGGGGCGGGGTGTGCCTCCTCCCCCCTCCCCCCAGGCTCCCTGAAGCATCTGTCCCCCAGGCCCGGCCTCCCCTGCCCCTCAAGACTCAGCTTTGGCCCCACCCCCAGCCCTGCCTCAGTTTCCCTTTCCGTGCAGGGCATGAGGTGGGGCTTGCTCTGTCTGCAGGCCCCTCCCGTCCTGGACGCGGCCCTCCAGATGTGTCCGGGGCAGGAGAAGGCTCCCCGACGTCTCCCGAGGCCGATGGCGACTCCCCAGGTGGGGAGGAGCGGCTTGGAGTGGTGGGATCTGGGGGGATGGGCTGCGGTCTCCCCGAGGAAGCCCGCCGGAGGGCGCCGCCCGTGAGGAGGGCACAGAGCCTGCTAAGGGCGCAGGTTTCCCCAGAGCGGAGGGGCCCTGGGGGCGGGGCCTGGCGGCCGCAGGGACCACATCGCGGCTCTTCTGCTTCAGAGCCAGATGCCCCCGGGGAGGACGCCGAGGCTGGGACCCGGGACCTGTGGGCCAGCGCCGGAGACCTCGACCCCTGCGGGGAAGCGGCTTCTGAGGAGCGGTCAGGTGGGGGCGGCCGGGCCCAGGGCTGGGAGGGCCGGCCCCCCCCTCCCCTCCGGCACTGCCCCTCCCCCGGGGGTCCGGCGGGCCAGAGCAGCCGAGGGCAGGGCGGGGCTGGGGCGGGAGGAGGCGTGGGGCACCCCGGGGCATGAGCGGGGAGGCGGGAAGGAGAAGGGGCAGCGCTGCCGGTCCGGAGCGTCCGCTCACCGCTCGCCTTCTGTGCCACAGGGAGCCTTGCGGACCCGACCCGAGCCCCTGCGGCCCCAAGAAGGCTCCGGAGCGCGGCCGAGGACTACCTGCCGCTGAGCGGGGGGCCGCGGGACCCCCCCTGGGGCGCCAGCGACACTGACTCGGAGGAGGAGCCGGCCCCCGGGGCCGCAGAGATCCCAGGTGCCGTCCGGCTGGCGGGCCCTTCCCCCTCGGCCTCCCCGTCCCCGTTCCTCCTGTGGAGGAGAGGCTGAGCCCTCCCTTCCCCTTCCCCCCAGGCTCGGACAGCGGAAGCGAGGAGGCGCAGGACGCTTGGGAGGCGCAGCAGATGAGGAAAGCCCTGCGGGCCCCCGACCCCGTGCGTGCTGGGCCTTCTCCGGGAGGGGAGGGAGCCCGGGCCGCCCCCTCCTCCTGGGATCCAGGAAGGACCCCGTTCTCGCCCTTGCAGGGAGCCGAGCCCGGCCCCCCCCACGACCGCCCCCCGGGCAAGAGAGCGTGGGAGCCGCCCCTGTCCCTGCCCCCCGTGAGCCTGGCAGTCATCAAGAAACAGCTCAACAGGCGGTAAGGGCGAGTGCGGGAGGGAGGCCATGTGGGAGCTGCAGGGGGAGAGGGGGCAGGACACTGAGCGGAAGGGCTGGGGAGGGGACGGCTGGCCCAGCTGGAGCTCTGGGCTGAACCGCGTGACTGGGGCTCCCCGAGCGCGGCGGGGTGAGGATGGCCAGGCCGCAGTGGGGGCTTGGGGAGGGGTCCGCAGCCCAGCTCCTTGCCCTCTGGCCCTGGGAGCACCCTGACCCGCAGTGCCATGGAGGACAGGAAGTGGGGCTCAGGCAGGTCCAGCCTCCCCGGCTGTCTCCCCTCTGAGTGCCCCCCTCACTGCTCCTTCCTGCCGGGGTGGCCCAGGGCAGGGGCTCGGTGAGCTCCCTGCGGCAGGAGGGTCTCCCTGCCCGGGGTCGGAGATGGGGCTAGCAGACATGGGAAGGAGACCCCTGGGGGGCGCAGTTGCGCGTCAGGGCTCCTTCCTCCGGTTCTGCTCGGAGACGGCGCCGTCCTGGGCACGCAGAGGCCGAGGGGCTGCTGGGCCGGCACTCCTGAGGGGCTGGAGCCTGGCTGCTTCCTCGTTGGCCCGGCCAGGGGCAGAAGAGAGGCCGGCATGGGCCCCGGGGCCCGCAGTGGGCAGTGACCGACCTCTGGTCCCTGGGCTCAGGTTGGCCTCCCTGGAGGGCGTGCACCGGTCCCACCAGAGGGAGTACGAGAGACGCTTGCAGGACGTGGTCAGCGCCAAGACCGCCATCGCAGATCTCGAGAAGGCACCGGACCCCGCGCCCAGCTGCGCCTTTTATAGGGCCATGAAGGCCTACCTAGTGGCCCTGGTCGACTGCCTCCGGGAGAAGGTATGGGCCGGCAGGCCGCCGTCACGCCCCCCGGGCCCTCATGCCTGGACGCGGTCTGTGGCTCAGGAAGGTCCGGCACCTCACGCTCGGTCCCAGAGAGACGGTGGGAGCTGTGAGTGATCCGGGGCCTCCGGGGCCCAGACAAGGGGAAAGCCCCGTTCTCACTGGGCTTCCCTGTGGCCTCCGGGCTCTCGGGATTAGCCTAGGGACGGCCCAGAGGCGGGGACCATGCGGGGCAGCGATAATTCGGGGGGTTATTTGTCCAGTCGGTGAGTAAGACTCAGCTGAGAAGATCCGGGGCCGCCGCGAGCTCTGGACGTGGGGCGCGCTGGCTGAGGGGAAGCAGCCGTCAGGCTGGGCCACGGGGCTGGCGAACGTCCTTCCACCTTGTTTGGGATCGGTGCCCGGTCGTCCCGTGAGACGGGCCGTTCTTTCTTCCAGGGATAGCGTCTCCGCTCGGGTCCCTGGGTTCTGCTCCTCCGCTCACTTCACTTTGTTTTCCTCGGATGCCGTTTCAGATCGGGGCCATTCAGGAGCTAGAGTCAACCATGCATTCGCTCCTCCGGGAACACGCCGCCGCCTTCTGGAAGCGCCGACAGGCGGAGTTACACAGCGAAGCTGTGCGCCTCCAGCAGCTGGCAGGTGAGGGGCGCTCCCAGCGTGGAAGCTTCCTCCTTCAGTGCCGCGCCAGCCAGGGGGTCCCAGATAGAACCCCTGGGCAGGAAGTGTCTCGTGTCAGAAAGATCAGAATGAGCAAAATGTCCTATGTCACTCGCGTAAAAATACCTTAAAGCAGGTTTTGAGGTCAGAATTTTCTTCGGCTCAAACTGGAGGCTAGAAACTGCCTCCGGGAGGTCGGGGAGGGTGTTGTCATGGAGCCATTTAGGGGCTTGGCAGGGCGGCCTGGGGCCCCCAAAACAAGACAGGGAGAAGGCCTGGCAGCCGGCCACCAGTGACCCCGGGAGTCCTACAGGGGGAGGCGGGGGCGTGTGCTGGGGAATCACGGAGGATAACGGGGTAGTGGTCTAGTTGTGGAGATCCTGGGGCGCCACCTAGAAAAGTGCATTTGATTGTGGGGGAATACCTGGTGTTTACAGTGTGTAGGGGGCAGGGACACTGGTCACATCAAGGGCTGCATGGAGGGTGGATGGGAGTGGGGAGAGACTAGAGGCAGACAGACACCCCTCCCCCCTTAAAATGTGAGGGGATGGGGAGACAGAGGAGGCGAGGGGCGTGTCTTTGGTGAGAGAGAGTGAGGAGTCCAGGCTGGGGAGCCTAGCAGGTGGGAGCAGGGAGGGGCCCTTTCCAGTACAGCCAAGGTAGGAGGGGGGCAGAGGGTCATGCATTCTGTTTTGGATGCCTCTGGGGAGGTCCAGCAGGCAGGACCTGTTGGGAGGTAGCCGTTTCCCTGAGGAAGGGCCAGAAGCAGGCCTCACAAGTTGGCTTGTGTTGTGCTCTGGTGCGGCCCCCCTCCGGCTTCCAGTGGCCCTGATACCCAGTTTGGGAGCAGGGGCGGGGCTGGGCTTGGGGTGGTCTTGTGTCCTGAGAATTGAGCACTTGTGGAGGGAAGACAGAGGGAGGGAGAGACTGGTTTGGGCTCCACGGGGACAACGTGAGAGGGGGGCCAGTGATGAGCCTCCCTGGCCAGTAGGTGGCTGGAGCCCTCATCTCACAGCACTGTACTTTGTCAATCATCAGCCAGCATGACAGATGACGCCCCGGCGCCCGATGGCTTGACAGAAGGTGTTGGAGCTCAAGACGTCCTTGGAGAGCCCGCTGTCTGGAGGTAGCCAGAACCTGCCTCCTCTTTGCACCCGAATATCTTCTTAGTGACCTTGTTCTGAATCAGGGGGAGGGCTCTTCGTCCCCACAGGCCTTGGGTGGTCTCTGGTGTGGGCTGAGGTTTTGGGACAGATCGATTTTCTCCAGCTCTGATGCTGCTCTTGGTCCCTTGTTGATAAAAGGCTGATGCTTCTTCCAAAATGCAGAATGCAGAAAACTCAAGCCACAGAGAGCTCCGGCACGTCTCGGCATCAGGAAGGTGCGTCCAGTAGTGATGACGAGGACAGTGGGTCAGAGGGAGCCGACATCCAGGAGAGGCGAGGTTGGTGCTCTGTGTGTGGTGAACTTCCACCTGTGTCCCTTCCCTCCTGCCCAGCCTTTCTTAGTGTTTGGCTTTCTCTGTAACTCTGCTAACTCAATTTTATTTTTTCAACCAGTCCACAAAGTCTGCCTTCTCTGCCTCCCTATCCCCTCCCAATAGAGAAAGAGAGAAAAACAAAACCTCTTTTGCCAACACGTGCCCTCACGAGACACAGCTTTGGCCATTGGCACACCCAGAACACGTGCCCTGTTATGTCCCATAATATCCTTAAGAGCCCCCCGGAGTCAGTCGTTCCCCCGATCACCAGCTTCTTGTCCGCTCCGGAGCCCTCCCCGTCCTCATTTCTTCAGACTGAGTGTGAATTTAGGCTGCTGCTGTACATTCTGGACTGATTGAGTAAAATGATTTTTATACCCAATTCTTTCTGTCTGCACGTGTGTGTGTGTGTGTGTGTGTGTGTGTGGTGTATACTTATGATATATGTGTGCGTGTGTAATTTGTATATGTGTATATGAGGTATATATGTGCATATGCCATATGTGCTTGTAAACATTTATGAACGTGTGTGTATAATCCATACACATGCATGGGGCTTCTATGTGAATGTGTGGGATGTGTGTGAGTTGTAATTGGTGTGTAAATAAGAATTCTTATATTCAATGTGATGCCAAGGTCCTTCCATTCCACCTCTGCAGCATCTCTGGTCCATTTCACCTCTGCATCATATCTGATCCATTTCACCTCTGCAGCATCTCTGGTCCATTTCACCTCTGCATCATATCTGATCCATTTCACCTCTGCATCATCTCTGGTTTGTTTCAGTGTAGCAACTCTGATCTATTTCATCTCTGCAGGACTTCTGGTCCATTTCACCTCTGCCCGCATCTCCTCTGGTCCATTTCACCTCTGCAGCATCTCTGGTTTGTTTCAGCATAGCATCTCCCTGATTTATTTAATCTCTGCAGCATTTCTGATCCGTTTCATCTCTGCAGGATCTCTAGTCTATTTCACCTCTTGTAACATCTCTGGTCCATTTCACCTCTGCAGCATCTCTGGTTTGTTTCAGTGTAGCAACTCTGATCTATTTCATCTCTGCAGGGTCTCTGGTCCATTTCACCTCTGCAGCATCTCTGGTTTGTTTCAGTGTAGCAACTCTGATCTATTTCATCTCTGCAGGACCTCTGGTCCATTTCACCTCTGCAGCATCTCTGGTCCATTTCATGTCATAGACCACCTTCTTCCTTTCCAGTCTATTTACTGTACTCCCAGTACAAAGGTAATTTTTGATGTAGTGACACTGGTCTCCTGACTGTCCTATGAACAAGACCCTCCATCTCTCTCCAGTTCTGAATATTTTTTTCTGGCTGTTCCCCATGCCTTCTCTCCCTCCTCCATTCCAGCTGCTGATCTCTGAATTCTCCCTTAACTTCCAAATAAAATCAGATTACATAAAATAATATATAAATTCCAATTCGTCTTCATTATTTCCTAGTTATCTTGTCAATAGCTGTCTATGTATTTGCTTGTTATTTCCCCCATTCGATTATAAACTTCTTGATAGCAGGAACTATCTTTTGCTTCTTTTTGTGTCCCTGGCACTTAACATAATGCCTGGCATAGAATGGATGTTTAAATGTTGATTCGTGATTGATTATCCCTATTTAATTCCATGTAATTGTTCCTTTTTCCCTTTTTGTTTCTCTTCACTCCTGTATTTGAACTTCTTCATGGAAAGCCTCTGTTTCATTAAAGGTCCATTCCTTCTCAGTACCCCCACTCCCACCTTCCCCTGCTGCCAATCGCATTATAATCAGTTTCGCTGGGTTGGTTATTGTTGTGTTTAAGCCCATATGCTTTGCCTTTTGTAATAGCATATACCAATGTTTCCTTTTCTTTATGGTAGTGGCTGCTAATAGGATCCTAGCTGTGGCTCCTTGGTTCTGGAATTCTTTCTTTTTGACTACTTGAGGATTTATTCTTTGATCTGGAGGCTCTGGATTCATCTCTCACCTTTCAGAAAGGTGAGAGTTTTTGCTTTGGCTTTTCTTTCAGAAAGTGATCAGTGGATTCTTTCTTTTTTGCCTGCCATCTAGTTGTAAGACCTCTGGGCAATCTTCTTTTAAAATTGCTTGAAATAGGATGTCCAGGCTCCTTTTTTATTTTTTTGGTCATGTCATTCAGATAGTCCAGTGATTCTTAATCTTTTTTCCTCTCTTAATTATTTTCCAGAGCAACTACTTTTATGGTTTTTTTTTTTTTCTAAGTTTCTTTTAAGCATTTTGAATTTATTTTACTGTTTCTTGTTGCCTTTTGGAGCCATTTGGTTCATTCCAATTTTCAGGGAGTTGCTTGAACAGGTTTTATTCCTTATGCCAAGCTGTTGTAATACCTTTCCAGTTCTTTCTCATTCCTGTAACTCTCATTTATTTTCTATTTCCCTTCCCTCAATGCTCTCATTTTATTGTTAAAAAATTTTTTTTAAATTTTTTTTCCCCATCGTTCCAGGAATTTGAGTTGAGTTTTTGCCCAAGCTCTCTTTTTCTCTGAGGCTTTGCTTGTAGATGTTTTAAAGTCATTTTTTTCTTTTGCTTTTGTGTCCTAAGTATCCTGGTCACTATTATGGTAGAATTCTTCATTTTCCTATTTGATAATAAGTCTGGAGAGGTCTATGCTGGTTCTGTTGCTCCTTTCATGGGGGGGTTGATATTATTCTGTGGTCTTAAGGGCAGCTCAGGCTGGATATTTGAAAGCCTAAAATACCCTCCGAGTGCTCTGATCCTGCTGCCTCCTTGCTCTGAGCTCTGCAAGTTCCTGACCTAGTTTTGGTTCTGAACAGGCTCAGCTGGGAGGCTCTGCTACTCAGAAGGACAGAACTGCTAGCTTCCCTTTGGTGTGCGGTCCCGGTGACTCTCCTGTCAGCATCAGCCTAAGTTAGAGGCAGAAACAGACCGTGCTCAGATCTTGAGGGTCCAAGCCACAATGTGGCTGCTGGCTTCGGAACTTGGCTTTTCTCTCAGTACACTAACTGCCTACTGTAGGAAGGTGGTGCAGCATAGGTCTCTTTGTCAGTCCATCTTGGACCTGGGACCTAGAATTAGGTGGTGGACAAAAGAAGCTGGGGAGGTTTAGGGGGACACTCATTGCCCCCCCCGATGGGACATACCTAAGGAGACTGCCTTGCTCATCCTCTGTGGCCCCCTTTGTCCTTTGATCTGCAGGGGCTATTTTACAAAACTGCCAGAGTGTTTTTGAAGATGTCAATGAGGAATTTTCTGATGTCCAGAAGATTTTGCTGAAATTCCAGCAATGGCGAGAGCAGTTTCCTGATTCCTATTATGAAGCTTATGCCAGTCTCTGCTTACCCAAACTTTTGAGTCCTTTCATAAGGATTCAAATGATGGATTGGAACCCTCTTAAGGTATCTGTGCTTCTTAAGGGACCTAGTGATGGGGTGGTCTCCAGCCTGGGGGCTTCTTGTTTCCCCTGTACTGCATACAACTCTGCGCAAAATAAAATGGCAGCTGTGTCCCAGGCAGGTGCTCTGGGGCCAGAGACCTTGGGCCTGGGACCTTAAAAGTGGAAAAAAGATTTCAGGAGGGAATGAGTTGATGAAAACCTAGGGGCAAAGTGAATGGAACCAGCCAATATGGAAGTTCCTAAAAAGTGTGCCTCAAGGATGGGAAGGGCCTTCAGCATGATCCAGGAATGGGCATCCAATTCAGCAAAGTCAGGGATTGGCTGGAGGAGGTCTGTTTAAAGTGAGGATCAGCCATGGGAATGGGGATGCTGAGCTTGCAGGAGAAGAGGCTCTAGGAAAGGTGAAAGAACCCTCTGAATCTGAAGAGCTTCCATGGGACAAGTGATCATTCTTGTTCTGCTTGATCCCAGAGACTAGAACCAGGAGTTCTGGGAGGGGAGGTGCTGGATATCAGCCTTAAACACAGGGCCTAAGAGCCTTCAACCGGAGTGGGAGGATACTTTTTTGGGCCATGGGGTGGAGAGGATTCTTTGTGGCAGAGACATTAAACGGGGGTAGTGAGCTGGGCTGGGTGACTGTGATCAAGAGCAGTGTAGGGACTAGGACCTCAGGCCTGAGATTGCACTTGTTATTAGAGGTAACAGATGGACCTGATGGCTTTTCAGAGGAGTCTGGTGGGACAGCTTGGGGTCTGGGGAGCACTTGATGTGGGCCTGCTCTCTGCTGGACATAGCGGGACAAAGACATAGGGAGATAGGCTGCGCCTTTGAGGAGCTCACTCCCAGCCCATAGAAAGAGGAGCCTCCTTGTCAAGTCAAATCCTGCTAGCTGAATCCCATTCTGTCTACCTTTCTCCAACAGATCACACCCTCTGTTACCCCTCTCCCCCTTATTTTCTCTCTCCTCCTGTCTGCTTCTCTTCTGCCTACAAATATGTCAATAACATGCCTTTGGTCCATCCACCTCCCGATATTTTTCTTGTCTTTTGTGGCTAAACCCCTTGAGAAGGCCGTCTATACTAGGGAGCCCCCTTTCTGTTCATTCTCTTCTTCTCTGCCATCTGACTTCTGACCCTCTCATCCTTCAACTGAAACTTCTCCACAGTTACCATGGTCTTTATTTCAAATGTTTAATTGTATTTTATTTTCAGGTCCACATTATTTCTCTTCTCAATCTCCCTCCACGTCAAGAAAAAAAGCCTAAAACAAAAAAAACACAACGATCTCTTATTTCCGTATCCAATGACCTCCTTAACTATTTTCTCTACAATTTCCTAATATTCCTCTCTCTTTCCTTGTTCTTCTCTGTATTTGAATACTCCTCTCCACTTTCTTCTGGTGGGTCTCCATCCAGCTCAAAGGAGGTGTCCCTGAAGGCTCCGTCCTGACCCTTTTCTCATCTCCAGCTGGATGTCCAATAGATATCTTTAAAATTTTAAATAAATTTTAATTAATTTGTTTTTAATTTACATTTCTTTATGGATCATGTTGGGAGAAAAAAATCAGAACCAAATGGAAAAACCATAGAAGAGGGAAAAAAAGCCAAATAAAGAAGTGAACTTAGCATGTGTTGATTTACATTCATTCTCCACAGTTCTTTTTCTGGATTCAGATGGCTTTTCCACCCAAAGTCTATTGGGCTTGCCTTGGACCAATATTCAATTTATACACAATATGTCCAAAACAGAACTTATTAAGAAAATTGAGGCAGACATGTTAAGTGATTTGCCTAGGGTTATCCAGCTAGTAGGTGTCTGAGTCATTTCAGGTCTTCCTGATAAATTATCCACTGTGCCACCATCTTCCCAGTTTCTCAGGCTCTTAACCTGGGAGTTATCCTAAGCTTCTCATGCTTTCTCCCCCATACCCCCATCTACTATGGGACCAGAGCCTGTTGATTACACTTTTGTACCTCCAGTCCGTTTCACCTCTGCGGCATCTCTGGTCCATTTCACCTCTGTGTCATCTCTCTTTTTCACCTGTGCAGCATCTCTGGTCTGTTTCATCTCTGAAGCATCTCTGGTCCATTTCACCTCTGCAGCATCTCTGGTCCGTTTCACCCCTGCAACATCTCTGGTCTGTTTCACCTCTGCAGCATCTCTGGTCTGTTTCACCTCTGCAGCATCTCTGGTCTGTTTCACCTCTGCAACTTCTCTGGTCTGTTTCACCTCTTCAACATCTCTGGTCTGTTTCACCTCTGCAGCATCTCTGGTCCGTTTCACCTCTGCAACTTCTCTGGTCTGTTTCACCTCTGCAGCATCTCTGGTCTGTTTCACCCCTGCAACATCTCTGGTCTGTTTCACCTCTGCAGCATCTCTGGTCCGTTTCACCCCTGCAACTTCTCTGGTCTGTTTCACCTCTGCAGCATCTCTGGTCTGTTTCACCCCTGCAACTTCTCTGGTCTGTTTCACCTCTGCAGCATCTCTGGTCTGTTTCATCTCTGCAGCATCTCTGGTCTGTTTCATCTCTGAAGCATCTCTGGTCCATTTCACCTCTGCAACTTCTCTGGTCTGTTTCACCTCTGCAGCATCTCTGGTCTGTTTCACCTCTGCAGCATCTCTGGTCCGTTTCACCTCTGCAACTTCTCTGGTCTGTTTCACCTGTGCAGCATCTCTGGTCTGTTTCATCTCTGCAGCACCTCTCCCACATGCCTCCTTCTCTCCTTTGACCCTGTCCCAATCCTGGTGTAGACTTTCATCCCTTCACCCTGGACTATGGCAGCAGCTGCTGGCGGGGGGTTGGGAAGCATCTCTCTGTTTCTAGTTTCTCCCCCCTGTATTCCATCCTTCATCCAGATACCAAATTAATCTTCCTAAAGCACTGGTCTGATCATGTCACACGCCCTCCTCAGTAAACCTGAATGGTTCCTATTGCCTCCAGCTTCAAAGGCAAAATGCTCTGCTTGGCATCCAAGGCCCCTTGTAGCCTCGCCCCTGCTACCTTTTCAGGTTCTTATCCCTTACATTCCCTACCATATACGTTTAGATCCAGTGATCCCAGCCTCATGGCTCTCTCACAAACAGGACCTCCCCTATTCTCTGTCTCCCATACTCAGAACGCTCTCCTTCCTCCTCCGCTTCCTTTTCGTCCCAGTCCCTCTTCATTTCCCATTTGTGTAGCTTATTTTAGTTGTGTTCGTGTTTCTCACATTAGATTGAGTCCCTGGAGGGTAAGGAGTCTCTTTTGCCTCTCACTGTATCCCCAGTGCTTCAACAGCACCTGACATATCAGAGGTGCCTGATCAGTGTTTACTGACTGCTTGACTGACCGAGAAGAATGGCATTATGAGACCACGGAGAGAAACTAGGCCCAGTGAGGAGGGGGGGGCGATCTGGGGTCAGGATGGGCTGGGACGGGGCTGGCAGCATTCAGGGCCCCACCCGAAGGCCTCGTCCATTGTGCGGGGCCCCATCTGCAGGGCTGTGCCCAGCCCTGGCCCTGGGAGCTGGAGGAGGGCTGATAAGCATGTTCTCGCTTCACTCTTAGTCAGAATGGTTCTTTTGTTTCCACTTTTGGAAAGAGCCAGGAGAAGCGCAGTGGCCTTGTCTGAGTCAGAGTGGGGATGCGCTCCTCCGGCTTCGCCGCTCCAGGCTTCGCCGCTCCAGGCTTCGCCGCTCCAGGCTCGATCTGACCCCTGGGGCGGCTGGGGGGGTTCCGCTTGAGGACAGGTGGTTTTCCCGTTTTGTTTCCTCGGCAGCCGGACTGCGTCAGTCTGCGGCGGATGCCCTGGTTCCAGTCCCTGGAGGACTTTGCCAACAGCGGGGCGGTGGCGCGGAGAGACAGCCCTGACAGGGAGATCTTGCCAGCTGCTCTGGAGAAGACCGTCCTCCCTCACATCACGGGTACTGTCTCTGTCTTGATCCGGAGAACTTGTTGCGCCCAGCACACACACACGGGGATCCACAGGTGGCACCGTCAGTGGCCTGTGTCCCCTCCTCTCTGGGTGGTTCTCTTAGACAGCCTCTATCCAGGCAGCCGAGGCCCCTGGGGGGGGGGGGCAGCTGAGGCCCCTGGGGGGGGCAGCCGAGGCCCCTGGGGGGGGCAGCCGAGGCCCCTGGGGGGGGGCCGGCAATCGGCTGTGACCCCGGATCCTGGGCCTCGGCTGACCTGCTTCTGTCCCCTAGCGTCTGTCGGGTCCGTGGGGAGCTCCGGATAGAGTTGGGGTCACGCGTCCCCCAGCCAGGGTGTGTCTCTGTTAGCCCGTGCCCGGCTGCCACTGGCATTGCCCGGGATGACCCCGGCTGAGGCAGAGCTGTGGGGCTGGTTCCCTGGCTCAGGGGGCTCCTTTTCAGGTAGTTAAGTAGAGACTTTCCGGAAGGGACCCATCCAAGGTGGGGCCAGAGGCAAGAGTTCAGCGCCTTCTTGCCTGCATACCGCTGAGCTGCACTAAGGCCCCCTGCATGGACCAGGGCTAGGGCGTGCTCAGAGCGCCCCCTGGAGGCCTGAGGAACAGCTCATTTCTTTCTCTTGGCCTGGCTGGGGGGGGGAGGGGAGAACGGCCTTTCTGGCCCCACTTTGCTCACCCTTGGCTGTTCCTCCCAACTTCCTCGTTTCCCCTTTTGTCCGGACTCTGCTTGGGGCTTTCTGCCTTGGTTAGTTCCCTCCCTTCTCCGGCCTCGATGTGCCTGGAGTCTGACCCTCTGGTGATAGGATTGGGGAGGGGGCAGCCAGAGGCCCCCAGCCCCCCCCCAGGTCAAAGGTCCCTGCCCTCAAGGAGCCGAGGGACCGGTCCGGGGCTCCCGAAGGGGACAGGGCCGGGCCAACTCTCAGGACGGCTCTTTCAGGTTTCGTGCGGTTCCTCTGGGACCCTCTGTCTGCGCCGCAGACCAGAAGCCTGGTGGAGCGCTGTCGGGAGGTCCTCAGCCTTTGCCCACCTCCAAGGGGCAGGAAGGGTCACGCCATCCAGGTGGGTGGGCTGCGCACCCGGGGCCTTTCGGGGGCCCTGATGGGCGCAGGGCGTCCTTGTTGCCCCAGGGGAGCTCGTGGGGATGCAGGCAGGCGGCTCCAAGGCGCAGGCCAGGCTTCCTGGGGGAGGAGGCGGCGGAGCCGAGCCCAGAAAGGCGGCCGGGGTCCTCGGCAGAGAGCAGCTAAGGGTGGGCGGTCAGCCGGCCGGGGCCAAGGGCCGGAGGCCACGCGGGGGTCGCTCTGCCTGGACCGTGGAGAGCACAGGGAGCAGGGGCTGGGGTCGGGAGGCCAGAGTGACTGTGACAGATTGGAGGGCAGAGTGGGGGGGGGAGAAGGGTCAGGGTCCCCAGGGGCCAGCCTGTGAGTTGGTGGGGTGGGATTCAGCTGGGGGCGGCTCCCGCCTCTTCCCTCGGCCAGGTGAAGGTCCCCGGGAGGGGAGGCTGGGGGGCGCGAGCGGCCATGGGGGCTTTCTGAAAGGGCCAAGGTGTCCCCTGCGACCCCAGGAGCTGAGAGACTTGGTGGTTTCGAGGCTGAAGAAGGCGGTGGAGGACGACGTCTTTATTCCCCTCTATCCAAAAAGGTGAGAGGGGAGCAGGAGGAGCGGGCCCCCCCCAGCTTTCCCCCAACCTCATCCCCACTTGCGCCGGCGCTTCTCCCACCCTCCTGTGGCTCCCGGCTCGAGCGGCGGCCGTTCTCGCCTTTCCTCGCCCTCCCTCATCCTCCTTCCCTCTTTAGCTCCCGCGAAAGGGCTGTCTACACTGGGGCCTCCACTTACCAGGCTCTGCTGAGCTCCTCCAGTTCCCTCCAGTTTCCAGCAGAATCCCTTTTCCAAACATAGTTTCCCCGTGATTAGTCTTTGCTTCTGAAAGCGAGGACGATCCCGAAGGTCCCAGAGTGCCGCGGCTTTAATCTGAGGCGCGCTAAGGCGCCTTTCCTAGGATTCCTTCTCTTGCAGTTCCGGGGGAGGAGCGCTCACCGCGCATCCCGGGGGGTCCAGGGCTCCGATGTAAGCAGGCGCCCCTTGGCGGCCCCTGGCTCCCTCACGAGGGCCCCCCCACGTCTGCACCAGGGGACCTCGGGCCTGTTCTCCATCAGCCCCCCCAAACTCCCGCTCCCATGTCATGGCTCCCCCTCCCCTCTGGGATTCAACACCTTCCACGGGAAAGCACGTCAGACGGGCCCCTAATGTGGCGCCTGGCACACAGCAGGTGCTTAATCAGTGCTTGTGAGGAAATCCCGGTCATTTCATGGATGGCACAAGGGACCTTAGAAGCCCAGCGGTTCCCTGCCCCCCTCCCCCCTTCTAAGGTGAAAAAGAGGTGGGATCACGGCCGCCAGGCGCTGGTTCTGGGCTGCCTTGGGCTGCCGCACAATGCACACGCAGGCCCCGGCCCCCCCCACGCAAATACATACATACACATGTACATACATGCACCCGGTCCCGCACACACGTGTACGTGTATATGTATACGCTTCCAGCCCCCCTCTCCCCCCCTGCCTTGACCTCCGGGCCCACAGGAGCTGCCAGGCTTCACAGGGTGGGGGCGGGGCTGGCCGTGGGCAGTGGGGGGGGGGTCACGGCTCACTGTGTGCTCCTGTGATCAGGGTCCTGGAGAACAGAGACTCCCCGCACTCCAGGTTCCAGGAGCGGCGCTTCCGGTCGGCCGTGAAGGTGAGGGGCCCTCGGCCTCGTCCCCCAGGCGGGGTGGGGGGACCCTGGGGTCCGGCTCCCAAATTGGGGGGGGCATGCTGGCCCGGCGGACTCGGGGTGGGGGCAGGGGAGGGCGTGGCCACCCAGGCCTCCTGTGGTCCGCTTCCAGCTCCTGGGCAACGTGGTCCTGTGGGAGGGCCTGGTCCCGGAGGGCGCCCTGCGGGAGCTGGCGCTGGACAAGCTGCTGAGTCGTTACCTGGTCATCGGCCTCTCCAGCACCTGCCCTGGGCCGGGGCTGGCCGCCAAGTACCGCCGGGTGAGCGGGGGCCGGGGGGCGCCCCCTCCAGGGACGGTGATCTTGGATGGGGGCGGCAGAGCTGAGGGTGGGCTGTGCTGCAGAGGAGGAAGTGAATAGAACCATGGCATGGGGAGTGAGGTGGGGGGCCCAGGAAGGAGAGAGGGTCTCCCCACTGTAGGCTGGGGGGCCTGGGGAGGACAGACATGTAGGGGAGAGAGTCCCCCCACTGCAGGGGGTCCAGGAAGGACAGACGGTCCCCACGAGGCCTGCGGGGGCCCACAGCAGCTGGAGGGGACGGGGAAGGCTGGCCGGGCCCGGTGACTGGTGTGTGGCCCCACAGGTGGTGGAGAGCCTCCCCCAGAGCTGGCTCAGTGGGGACCCCGCGGGGTCCCCCATTCCCCAGGTGGCCAACCTGGCCCTGGCGCTGGTGCGGGCGGCCCAGCAGCTGCACGACCACGAGCTTGGGTGAGTGCTCGAGCCCTGGGGGTCCTGTGGGGGGGGGGCACTCGTGTCTGCCCCGCTGAGACCCTCTCTCCCCCCAGGGCCGAAGTGCGAGAGATGGTGCTGCTCCTGGTGGAGATGAAGGCGGCGGCGCAGGCCCGGGCCTTCGTGGAGAGGAACGGGCTGGAGCAGCTGAGGTCCTGCCTCAACGGGCCGCGGTGACCCCCACCCCTGTACCTGTAGCCAGTTGGTGCTTAATAAACGTTTTATTGTACAGCTCACTGTGTGCTCCCTGAGCCCGCCCCCCTTTCCCAGAAGCCTTTGAGGAGCCGGCCCCCAGAGCAGGGGGGGAGGGGGTGGCACGCCTAGGACCTGCGGACGGCCTCCACTTCCTGCCAGATCTTGGCCTCCAGCCGGGCCGTGCGGTACTCCCTCAGCATGTCGAACTCGACCCAGGGCCGGGCCCACTTCTGCGCCTCCTGCAGCTGCTCCGGGCTCAGGCACAGGTCGAAGCGGATGCCCTGGATGCGGAACTGGGGGCGCTCCCAGCGCTTGGACCACGGCTTGGGCTTCATGCGGACCTGGAGCTGGGGGGACACGACGGCGTGAGGGGGGGCCGGGCCGGCTCCCTCCCCAAGGCCCCCCGGGAACCTGCCTCCCGCAGGGCCCCACCTCATTCACAGGGACCTCCTGGTCGGGGGCCAGGGTCTCGGGCTTCATGTCCAGGGGGAAGGTGCTGTACTCGGGCAGGGCGTCCCGCAGGTACGTGAGGTTGTCGTCCAGCCGCTTCTCCAGGCGCAGCACCTGGATCTCCTGGATGCGCGGGCTGTACAGGTCAAAGCAGATCTCCACACCTGGGGGCGTGGGGGTGCAGCAGTCAGGGGGGCCTCCCCCCACCGTAGGAGCTTGTCATGGAGGCCCCCCCACAGTAGGAGCCTATCCTGGAAGGCCCCCCCCCAGGAGTTTGTCCATGGGCACACAGTAGGAGCTTGTCTTGGATGTCCCCGCCCCCAGGAGTTTGTCCGTGGGCACACAGTAGGAGCTTGTCTTGGATATCCCCGCCCCCAGGAGTTTGTCTGTGGGCACACAGTAGGAGCTTGTCTTGGACGCCCCCTCCCAGGAGTTTGTCCGTGGGCACACAGTAGGAGCTTGTCTTGGACGCCCCCCCCCAGGAGTTTGTCCGTGGGCACACAGTAGGAGCTTGTCTTGGACGCCCCCCCCAGGAGTTTGTCCGTGGGCACACAGTAGGAGCTTGTCTTGGAGGCCCCCCCAGGAGTTTGTCCGTGGGCACACAGTAGGAGCTTGTCTTGGACGCCCCCCCCCAGGAGTTTGTCCGTGGGCACACAGTAGGAGCTTGTCTTGGACGCCCCCCAGACACACACACTAGGGCTCCAAGAGCCCTTCAATCGGGGCCTGCGGCAGGGCCCGCTCACCTTGGCCCTCGATGGTGTTGCGCAGCACGAACGTGGCCCCCAGGCCGGTCCCGGACCTCTGGATGCAGATGCCCACGAAGCGGCTGGTTTTGCCCTTGGCGTGAGGGTCGGAGGACGTGACGGCCAGGATGCTCCCTGTGGGGGAGGGGAAGGGCTTGAGGGGCCGCCCCTCCCCCCGCCGCCCCTCCCCCTGCCGCGCGCCCGCACGCACCCACGTAGAACTCGGGGATGGGGAGAACCTTCCTGCGGCGCAGCATGTCCTGGCGCTCGAGCTGGAACTTGAGGGGCTTCGTGCGCCCGCGGGGAGGGATGAACTCCGGGCTCAGGAACCTGCGGAGGCCAGAGGCGGTGGGTGCGCCGGCGGCGCGACCGCCCCCTCACCCGCCGCGGGGCCCGGGACTCACCTGCGCTCCGGCTCCGGCTCCGGCCGCTTGTCCGCGATCACCGGCTTGGGGGGGGGCCGGAAGCTCCCGGGGCTGCAGAGGGAACCTGCGGGGCAAAGGTCCGCGTGGGTGGGGGGCTCGGGGGTGGGGGCGGGGCGGGACCGCGGCAGTCGGGGGGCTCGGGCGACCCCGCCTCCCTCCCCCCTGGATCTTACGGCAGGCGGGCACGCGTGGCGCGGCCCCGAGGCGGAGACGAAGGAGTCCGACGGCCAAGCTCACGGGCGCCGCCATGTTTCCTAGATTGGGAAGAAGAGCCCGGCACGTGACTGGGATCGGACGGTGGCCTCCGAGGGCCAAATCCCGCTCTTCGCGAAGGCGGCGCCAGACTAACTCCGTGGTGTTAGCGGCCAGCTGGGGGCGCTGCCGCGCCCGGATCCCGCGGACTCTGCTCCTGAGCGCCCCCGTGTGAGGGCAGCCTGCGAGCGCGCGCTCCCGGGTTCCGCCCAGGCACCCGCCCGGACGGGGAGCTCCCCCTGCGGAGGCAGCAGCGCTTCTACTTGTGTGTGGCTCCTCTCTCGGAGAAGGACCTTGGATGGACGGGGAGAGGCTGCGAACGGCCAACGGGGGCCCCCTGAGGGCAGCATCTGGTGCGGGACCCCGGAGAGCCGGAGACGCTGCCAGGGGATGCCAGGCGGGGGACTTGGGGCTACTTCCTCTCTTGGCTCCCAGCGCCTCCTCGGAGGGGCACTGCCAGGCCGGGGGAGGGAATACCAGGCGGGGAGGGCACTGCCAGGCGGGGGGACTTGGGGCTACTTCAGAATAAGGGGAGGCCCGTCTGGCCAGGGCTGAGCCCAGGCGGGGAGCGGGAGCTGCATCTCTACGATTGTCCCCGAGCGAGGCTCTGGCTCTGTGTCCCCAGGGGGGTTCTGGGCACCCCGAGACCTCGGGGGTTGTTGGGCCAAGCCCCTGCTGGCCTCCTTCAGAGCCCAGATGACGTCCCTCTCCCAAAAGAACACTGGCAAGCTGCGGCAAGGCTTCTCCACACCGGGACGCACTCCCGGGGGCTCCCCGACCACAGCGGGGCTCCCAGGGTTCTCTTCCCAACTTGGCTGCAGGATGAGCCTGCTCCTGGACCTGCTGGGGCAGCCCCTTCCTCTCCTGACCTTCGGGAGCCCCTTCACTCAGGACGGGGAGAGGATGGGCGCCCGGAGGCACGAGGGAGGGGTCCCAGGAACCAGCCAGCGCTCCGGGCTCGGGAGCTTAAGGGGGACTGTGTGGGGCGGAGCCGGCCAGGCAGGACGGAGGCCCCGCCCCCCCCACGTCTTCCCGAACTTCCCCCTCCGTCCCGTTCTGTCTGTGCTCCCCCTCGGCTCCTCGGGCTTTGGCCCAAATATCTTCCGGGAGCGCGCCCTCCTGCTCCCACGGCCAAGCCCTCCGTGGACCCGGCTTCCATTCAGCAGAGACGCCCTGGAGGGTCCCGCCCCCGGGCAGGGTCTCCGCAGGTCTTGCCCGGCTTCCTCCGGATTGTTGGAACAGCTCCGGCTCTCGGCCCCGGACTCTTCTTAGACCAAGGGCTCGGCCCTCGCGGGGCCTTAGCTGATCTTTCCCCATTGTGCCCGGCCTCCCGGCCCCCGTTGTGCCGGACTCCGGGTCCCCGTTGTGCCGGCCTCCCGGCCCCCGTTGTGCCGGCCTCCCGGCCCCCGTTGTGCCGGCCTCCGGGTCCCCGTTGTGCCGGCCTCCCGGCCCCCGTTGTGCCGGCCTCCGGGTCCCCGTTGTGCCCGGCCTCCCGGGCCCCGTTGTGCCGGCCTCCGGGTCCCCGTTGTGCCGGCCTCCCGGCCCCCGTTGTGCCGGCCTCCCGGCCCCCGTTGTGCCGGCCTCCCGGCCCCCGTTGTGCCGGCCTCCGGGTCCCCGTTGTGCCGGCCTCCCGGCCCCCGTTGTGCCGGCCTCCCGGCCCCCGTTGTGCCGGCCTCAGGGTCCCCGTTGTGCCGGACTCCGGGTCCCCGTTGTGCCGGCCTCCCGGCCCCCGTTGTGCCGGCCTCAGGGTCCCCGTTGTGCCGGCCTCCCGGCCCCCGTTGTGCCGGCCTCAGGGTCCCCGTTGTGCCGGCCTCCCGGCCCCCGTTGTGCCGGCCTCAGGGTCCCCGTTGTGCCGGCCTCCCGGCCCCCGTTGTGCCGGCCTCAGGGTCCCCGTTGTGCCGGCCTCCCGGCCCCCGTTGTGCCGGACTCCGGGTCCCCGTTGTGCCCGGCCTCCGGGTTCCCGTTGTGCCGGCCTCCGGGCCCCTGTTGTGCCGGCCTCCGGGTCCCCGTTGTGCCCGGCCTCCGGGTCCCCGTTGTGCCGGCCTCCGGGTCCCCGTTGTGCCCGGCCTCCCGGTCCCCGTTGTGCCCGGCCTCCGGGTCCCCGTTGTGCCGGCCTCCGGGTCCCGTTGTGCCCGGCCTCCCGGTCCCCGTTGTGCCCGGCCTCCGGGTTCCCGTTGTGCCCGGCCTCCGGGTTCCCGTTGTGCCGGCCTCCGGGCCCCCGTTGTGCCGGCCTCCGGGCCCCCGTTGTGCCGGCCTCCGGGTCCCCGTTGTGCCGGCCTCCGGGTCCCGTTGTGCCCGGCCTCCCGGTCCCCGTTGTGCCCGGCCTCCGAGTTCCCGTTGTGCCCGGCCTCCGGGCCCCCGTTGTGCCGGCCTCCGGGCCCCCGTTGTGCCCGGCCTCCCGGTCCCCGTTGTGCCCGGCCTCCGAGTTCCCGTTGTGCCCGGCCTCCCGGCCCCCGTTGTGCCGGCCTCCGGGCCCCCGTTGTGCCGGCCTCCGGGTCCCGTTGTGCCCGGCCTCCCGGTCCCCGTTGTGCCCGGCCTCCGAGTTCCCGTTGTGCCGGCCTCCGGGCCCCCGTTGTGCCGGCCTCCCGGCCCCCGTTGTGCCGGCCTCCGGGCCCCCGTTGTGCCGGCCTCCGGGCCCCCGTTGTGCCCGGCCTCCCGGTCCCCGTTGTGCCCGGCCTCCGAGTTCCCGTTGTGCCGGCCTCCGGGCCCCCGTTGTGCCGGCCTCCGGGCCCCCGTTGTGCCGGCCTCCGGGTCCCCGTTGTGCCGGCCTCCGGGTCCCGTTGTGCCCGGCCTCCGAGTTCCCGTTGTGCCCGGCCTCCGGGCCCCCGTTGTGCCGGCCTCCGGGCCCCCGTTGTGCCGGCCTCCCGGCCCCCGTTGTGCCCGGCCTCCGGGTCCCCAGACGGGGTTGGCCTTTTTCTCCCTCTCCTCCTTTTCGGCTTCAAGCCCTTTGGATGAAATTTCGGGCGATGATCCTTCTTAGGTGGGATCCCCCCTTCTCCCTCCCCCCTCCCCCCTGCCCAGTCCCTGGTAGTCTCCCACGGGAGACGTCCCTGGTGGGCGGATGAGAACAGTGTGTTCCGCCGCCACTAAAACGCCCCAAGTGAGGAGACTCGCGGCTCCACGGGAGGGGCCCGGCCGGCCGGCTCTTCCTGGCGTGGGTCCCGCGGGGCTTCGAGGGCTCAGAAAGAGAGGACGGGGCGCTCCGGCCCCCTCCCAATTTCCGGAAGGTCTGGACAGCGCCCTGTGACGTCATGGGCCGCCCGGAGCCCCCTCGCGGGCGCCGTCTCTTCTCTGTGGCCCCTCACGGCCCGCCCCGCTCCCGCCTTGGACCCCACAGCCCTCCCACCCGGCGGCCCCCCACGCTCGTCCCCTGCGGCAGGGATCGCCGGAGGCAGTGCCCACCCCAGCCTGGCTTCCCCTCCCGAGCCCCCGCAGACCTCTGGAGCAGTCACACTAACCTAGAGCGGCCTCGGCCTCCTTCATCCTTCTGAAAAAAGCCCCTCCCAGAAGCCGTGGGGATCAGACTCAGCGCCATGAATGCGCTGTGGGCTGGCCCTTGGCATGGATGGAGGAGTGGGGGAACTGGCACCCCCTCACACTCTCCCCCTCCCCCTCACACTCTCCCCTTCCCCCTCTTCCCCCTCACTCTCTCCCCTCCATGACCTAGAATTCATTTCTCCCCAATTTCAGAGAGTTGCTCCAGGCCCCTTGCACTGGGGAGGCTCCTTGTGGAACTCCTGGAGGCCGAGGGGCTCAGCCAGCCCAGAGGACGACGGGAGCCAGCGCCCCCTCCAGGTCCCCCCCAGATTGTCCCCTGCCTGCAGAGCCTGCTCACTCTGTGTGTCTCTCTCTCACACACACACACATACACACACTCACACACACAATCACTCTCACGCACACATACACACAATCACACATACACACACTCTCACACACAAACACACAATCACACATACACTCTCACACACAATCACACTCACACACATACTCACACTTACACACTCACACACATACACACACTCTCACACACAATCACTCTCATGCACACATACACACACATAATCACACACACACAATCACACACACATTCACACATACACACACTCACACACAATCACACTCACTCTCACACACAATCACACACACCCCAGGCCGAGGCCAGCTTCAGATCCTCCCTTGAACTCTAACTTTGGGGGGTCTTCTCCTTAGCCTACACTGCCCGGAGCCACATTTTGAATTGTCCAACGCAAACTGTGAGGGAAGGTGGGGAGGACTGGGGGGGGGCTTCTTGGATGCAGGGCTCTGAATGGCCCAAAGACACTTTCTCTGCCCCGCCCCAGAAACCTCCCCCACACGGGAAGTACCTGCGGCCTCGCCTCCCTCCTCCGGCAGGCCCAGGCTCACCTCTGTTCCTGGATTCATCCTCTTTTGGGCTGCTTTCCCAGCTCTCCTCCTGGTTGGGGCATCTGTGACTTTGGACAATGGCCATCACCCCCAGAGACAGAGACAGAGAGAGACAGAATCAGCTACAGACAGAAACAGAGATAGAGATAGACAGAGATGGAGAAACAGAGACAGAGAGAGGCAGAAACAGAGACACACAGAGAGAGGGAGAAAGGCAGAGACAAAGAGAGACACAGACAGAAACAGAGAGAGACAGACGGAGGGAGGGAGGGAAGAAGGGAGACAGAAACAGACAGAGGGAGGGTCTCCGGGTTGGTGGTCTTCCTGCCCACTCCCTGACTGTTTCCAAGACTGTCCTGGTCCTTTCTTGGTCTCTGCTCCTCTCTCTCTCTGCGTCTCTCCCCCTCCCTCCCTCCCGCTGGAGGTCTCCCCTGGCCAGCCCACCTCCGGAGGGCCCATGTCCAAAGCGGCCCCTCAGCCCTCCCCGACTCCTCCTGCTCCAAGTTTCCTGCTTTGGGCTGACAGCCGCATCCTTCCCTTCTCCCCCTCAATGCCCGGCGGGCCAAGGCTGCTGCTTCTGCCGTCCCAGCCCCTCTCCTGCCCCTGCCCTCTCTCCGCCAACTCTCACAAAGACTGTGCTCGCTGCCCTGGGCCAGGCTGCAGCCCTGAGCCCTCGGACTAGCGCCAGGCCCCCCGCCTGGTCTCCTTGGTCCAGTCTCTTCCCTCCGTCCCGTCCTCCCCTCCCCCTCCCCTTCCTCTGCTGTGGAAAAGAGTGCTCAGGGTGGGACATCCCCTCCAGGGCTCTCTGGATGAATGCGGCTCGGGCAGGGGCGCTGGCTGCCGGCCCCGGAGTGGGGGGGGGGGGGGCTCTGTCCTGCCGCCTGCTCTCTCTAACGCTAGGCCGACCCGGCCCTCCTCCCACCCACCACCCTGCGGTGGCCCCTGGGCTGTTCACGTCCCCACCACGGGCTCCCACCCGCTTTCCGGGCTCCCGCACTGAGCCCCGGGGTTGGGACCCTTGCACGTGGACTGGGTTTGGTCACCCCTTCCTCAAGGAGCCTGGGACTTCTTTTAATGAAAGGGAAGGGGGTGAGGGCCTGCGAGATGAGCAACGCACGTCCCTTTCCCCCTTTATCTCAGAGACTCCCACTGCCTTCAAAGCTGGGCCGTGGGGCTTCCTCCCCGGGAAGGTTTCTGATTTTTAGAAGCTCCGTCTCCATCTTGCAATAGCTCTCCCTCACTTTGTTGTTGAGGCTTCTTGTTGGGCTTAGTTTCCAACTCAGTGCGCCCCCCATTTCAGGGAGTCCCTTGCCCGGGGCCACGGGGCCAGTCACCAGGAGTCAGGGTCAGATTCAAACCCCTCGAGCACTCCCGGTCACCCAAGAAGCAGCCCCAGGAGAATGGAGGGATGCCAGGAGCAGCTGCAGATTTGTGGGGTCCCCTGGCCCACAATGGGGCCCCAAGTAGCCCCAGGAGTGTGTCTGGGGGCAGAATGTGCAGCAGGGTGACTCTGAGCCCCCTGGCACTCTGTGCTTGGTAGGGCCCCAAAGCGGGGGTGGGAGGAGGGCTGGAGAGTTCCCATGGTCCCCTCCACAAGGCCTCTGAAGTTAAACATTAACCTCCTTAAGTGGCGGCTGGCTCCCTCCACATACCTTCCAGCTCTCGGC
Organism: Sminthopsis crassicaudata; assembly: GCF_048593235.1. Taxonomy (NCBI): domain Eukaryota; kingdom Metazoa; phylum Chordata; class Mammalia; order Dasyuromorphia; family Dasyuridae; genus Sminthopsis; species Sminthopsis crassicaudata. Next base: position 776,859 of record NC_133618.1, on the reverse strand, counting down.
CTCTTCCCGAGAGGAATGGTCTCAGACAAGCTGTCAGTGACCGCGGTGCAGGCGGCCTAGCTTGGCTCCAAAGTTAAGAGCGGATGGCCTTCTGGGCCGGCCCTGCCCGGGGCTGTTATCCCCCCACCCCCTCCCCTCCCACTGATCTGAGGAGATGGGCTCTCAGCTTTCACTCTTGGTCAAACATTTCTAGTGGAATCCCAAGGAGAGCGGCAAATGGGCAGCGCCTCTGTCCTCGGCAGCTTCTGCCTCCCGGGACACCGCGGAAGTCGGCAAAGTCACTTAAGTGCTCATCTGTGCCAGATGGGGGTGGGGTGGGGAGGGGACCCTCAGTTCCTGCCCTTAGGGAGCTTACAGTCACCAGGTGGAATACAGTCACACCAGTGGGTGTGAGCTGGAGACAGTGGGTGTGAACTGGAGACGGTGGGTGAGAGCTGGAGACGGTGGGTGAGAGCTGGAGACGGTGGGTGTGAGCTGGAGACGGTGGGTGTGAGCTGGAGACGGTGGGTGTGAACTGGAGACGGTGGGTGAGAACTGGAGACGGTGGGTGAGAGCTGGAGACGGTGGGTGTGAGCTGGAGAAGGTGGGTGTGAGCTGGAGACGGTGGGTGTGAACTGGATCAAGTTGAGTTCTGAGGAGGGGCCCAGAGAATGAGAAGCAGATAATTGGAGCAATGAAGCCTCCCACACTTCCAGATTGTATAAGGCCGGAATGCTCTGTGGAGAGTCTGAGGGGTGGCAGAGAGGGAGTGGCTTTTGGGCTGAGGGAGGGAGATGTGGAGGGCAGCTCCTTCGGAAGGTTAATGGGATTGGAGAGGAGGGACACTGGAGGCCCTGGCCATAATCCGGGTGAGAAGGGATGGACCTGAGCTAGAGCAGAAGCTGTGTCAAGGAGAGGAGGATGGGAGAGAAGTTTGAGATGGAACTGACAAGACTTGGTCTTAGAACGGGTGGGAGGAGGGGAAGTCAAGGAAGACATTCTCGCTGTCTACCTTGAACTTGGGTCCCTGGAAGGATGATACACCTCCATAGCCCTGGAGAAGCTGGAGGAGGGCAGAGTTTCCAGAAAAAGATCTTTAATTCTGCTTTAGACTTATTCAGTTTGAGATGTCTGTAAGACAAATCCACTTGTCCAACAAGCAGTTGGTGATGTGTGTGTGTGTGTGGGGGGGGGTATTGGAGGGAGAGAGATACCGAGAAAAAGAGAGAAAGGGACAGACAGAAGAAGAGAAAGAGGCAGATACAAAGAAAACAGAGACACACAGAGTTACACAGAAAAAGAGAAAAGATACAGAGAAAAAATAGAAACACAAAGAGATACAGAGAAAGAGAGAGAGACAGGGATGCAGAAAAAAAGAGAGACAAAGAGATACAGAGAAAAAAGACAGAGTTACAGAGGAAAAGAGACAAAGAGAGAAAGAGAAAAGGAGACAGAGGGAAAGATACAGAGAAAAAAAGAGAAAGAGACAGAGAGATACAGAGAGAGACAGGGATACAGAGAAAAAGAGAGACAAAGAGAAAGAGACAGAGAGATACAGAGAGAGACAGGGATACAGAGAAAAAGAGAGACAAAGAGAAAGAGAGATACAGAGAAAAAAGACAGAGACAGAGTTACAGAGGAAAAGAGACAAAGAGAGAAAGAGAAAAGGAGACAGAGGGAAAGATACAGAGAAAAAAGAGAAAGACACACAGAGAAAGACAGAGAGAGACAGGGATACAGAGAAAAAGAGACAAAGAGAAAGAGACAGAGAGATACAGAGAGAGACAGGGATACAGAGAAAAAGAGACAAAGAGAAAGAGACAGAGATACAGAGAGAGACAGGGATACAGAGAAAAAGAGAGACAAAGAGAAAGAGAGATACAGAGAAAAAAGACAGAGACAGTTACAGAGGAAAAGAGACAAAGAGAGAAAGAGAAAAGGAGACAGAGGGAAAGATACAGAGAAAAAAGAGAAAGACACACAGAGAAAGACAGAGAGAGACAGGGATACAGAGAAAAAGAGACAAAGAGAGAGACAAGAGAAGAGATGAAAAAGAAAGAAGCCAAGAGGAGGGGGAAGGAGAGACAGGGAGGGGGAAGGGGGGCTGAGGAGGCTCTGGGGACGGAGGCTTAGTCCGGGCGGGAAAGGGCTGGAGCCCGAGGCTGAGAAAGGCTCCAGGAGGAGAGTGGGGCTGGAGCTCGGGGCCCAGGGCCCCCCCAGAGCGGGCAGACTCTCCTCGGTCTGGATCACCGGCTTTGTGGCCCTCTCCCTGACCCCCTCACATAGGCAAGGGGCATTGTGGGAGGGGGAGGGAGGCCGACCTGTCCTGCTTGGGCTGAGGGGCTTCATCACCCCCCCCCCCGCAGGAGGGTCTCGGGCAGCGCCGGGTTCGGGAGGCGCGGGCTAAGCGTCCGGTCATTCCGCCGCCTCTCGTTCCCTAGTCCGGTCCCCATAATTACCCGAGCCCGCTACTTATTGATGAATAACAACCGCTTATTCCGCTCCACCGAAAGCCGATGGCGGGGCCTGGAGCCCGTGGGACCCCCGCCGCGAGCGGGGGTGAAACCGCTCCTGCCCCGGCGGTTACCAAAGGGAACAGAAAACGTGGGGTCACTGGGGAGGGAGTGGGGTCAGCTGCTCCTTGAATCCCGGCGGGCTTCATGCAGGCGGCGCCGAGAGCCTCGGAGACAGGCCGAGGTGCAAAGTGAATTCCAGGCGCGGAAGCTGAGATGGAGCCGCCCGGCTGGCTGCGGGGAGCAGCTCCGAGCGGGGCTCGGCCTGCCGGGGAGAGCTGGGGACCCCTCTGCCCGGAAGCCGCCCCGCCCCCCTTGCTGGCTCCTTCCCCGCAGGGGTGCCGGCGGAAGCCCCTCCCAGCCCAATTTGACGGGAATGATGCGGAGAACTTGGAGCCGGGCCCTCCCGCTGCCCTGCCCCCCCCCCCCGGGGGTCCGCAGTGCCGGGTCGCGTCCGCGTCCCGCTCTCCCGGGGCCGGGCCAGGAACGAGACCCCCGCTCTCCGGCGCTGGTGCTGAGGGTCCGCGGACTCCTCGGCCTGGTGCGGCGCCCGGGTCCTTCTCCTCCCGTCCGGGCCGGCCCCGCGCGCCCCACGAGCCCCACGGTCCCCTTCTCCCCCGGCCGGGCCGGCCCCACGCGCCCCGCGGTCCCCTTCTCCCCCTGCCCGGGCCGGCCCCGCGCGCCCCGCGGTCCCCTTCTCCCCCGGCCGGGCCGGCCCCGCGCGCCCCACGAGCCCCACGGTCCCCTTCTCCCCCGGCCGGGCCGGCCCCGCGCGCCCCACGCTCGGATCCTTCTCCCCCTGCCCGGGCCGGCCCCGGGCGCCCCACGGTCCCCTTCTCCCCCGGCCGGGCCGGCCCCGCGCGCCCCACGAGCCCCACGGTCCGGGCCAAGCGGAGCGGGGCGAGGGAGCCGCCTCCAGCCGGACCTCGCAGTCTCTCGGGCGCAGCCCGGCCCCTCCCGCCCCGCCCCCCTCTCGGGTTTCCTCTTCCTCCGCCTCCTTTGAGCTTGAACTTCACGCCGGGGGGCGGTCCCAGCCTCCCGGGGGGCGGCTCCCCTCCCTTCCCCCTCCCACTGGGGAATCTTTCCCGGGGGGGGGGGGGGGAGGGGGACGGGTGACTGGAGGTGGAAGGAAACGAGACGAGCTTTTCCTCCTGCAGACGCCGGGGCGCGCGGGGCCCGGGCCGGAGGAAGGAGGACAGGGGGCGGCGGCCGGGAGCTCGGGAGGGCCGGGCTGGGGGAGACCTGGGGGGCTTCTCGCCCTGCCCGCCACTCGGCTTCGCCGCGAACCCCACGCGCCGCCGCCTCGGCTGCTTTGTCCGCCGGGCTCCCGAGGCCCCCGAAGGTCCGGAGACTCCGGGGCAGCCCCCCAGCTCCCCGCGGCCCGGGCGGCCAGGTAAGGGAGGCTTCTCCGCCTCACCCCCCACCCCACCCCCGCCAGGGGCAGCGCCTGTCCCACCCTCAGTTTCTGTCCCCGTCTGTCTGTCTCCCGGGAGCGGGGGGCTGGGACGGGGGAGGGGTGGCCACGGCCCCGACACGCTCTTGGCAGGGTGCCCGGGGCAGCCGCGCTCCCGTCCCGGGCCGCCCGGGCCGGCCCGACGTGTCTCCGCAGGCCGCCCGCCCGGCCCCCGCGCGCCGGCTTCGCCGGGCTTTCCGCCCCCTCCTCCCAGGCCGCCCCCGGCACCCCCGGCGCCCGGGCCCGCCTCCTGGCGGAGCTAGCTCTTCGTCCCTCCCACCTGCCTCCAGTCTCCCGCCCCGCGGCCCGGCACTCGGCGGCCGACGGGTTCCTCCCAGCTCCTCCGGGGACCGCCCGCGGCTCCCAGTACTTGGCAAAGTTCTCTCCTGGAAGGCCCGGCCCGAGCCCCTGGGCACGCCCTGCTTCGGAAGTGGGGCCGCCGGCTCTCCTCCTCCTCCCTCCTCCCTGCTCCCTCCTCCTCTGCTCCCTCCTCCTCTTCCCCCTCCTCCCTCCTCCCCTTCCCCCTCCTCCTCCCCCCCTCCTCCTCCTCTTCCTCCAGGAGTCCCTTTCTGGGTCCCATCAGGTCTGCTCCTCCCCATCCCTCCCCGCTGCTCTTGCCAGAGAGATGCCAGGGACGCTCCGGTCTGCGGAGGGTTTCCCTTCGGGGCCAGAGTTGGACCCCTGGGGGAGGGCAGAAGCATTGATTAAGGACTCCTCCCCCACTGGGTAGACCCTGGAAATACAAAGAAAGGCAAAGGAGTCCCAAAGAAGAAGGCCCGCAGCCAGGAGCGCATTTAGGGTTGGGGTGGGGGGGTGTTTTCCTGGAGAACCAGAATTATACAGCCAAGCACGAGGCAGAGGGGAAGGGGCAAAGGAGGGAGACGAGGGGAAGGGGCAAAGGAGGGAGACGATGGGAAGGCTGCCGGAATCCTCGGGAGGGCTCAGTCCCAGAGCGCACCAGAGCGCAGCTTTGAAGGATAATCCGAATCCGAAAGGCCGAGAGGGAGGGGACAGGGCATGGTCCCAGATGGAGGGCGGGAGAGCTGCAGGAGAGGCAGGGGGCCCGGGCAGGGGCTGGCCGGGAGACTGGCAGGAAGGTGGGAGTATGATTGTGGAGAGTCTTGAGGAGCTGCTGACCACGCCGTGGGCAACAAGGGTTGGAAGCTCTGACGGCGTCCAGTGAGGGGTCATGAAGGGATGATCCCATCACCGAGAGAGTGGGACACACTGGGAGAGCCAGTTGGGAGAGCCGGAGAGACAAGGCTTGGCAAGTGTGAGGGAGAGGGCGCTCCAAGTGGATGCTCAAGGCACGAGCCTGGGGTGTTCAGGGCAGAAAGGGGGCCTTTGCCAAGACAAGTTTTGAGGGAAATGCGTTCTCTGGGCACGTGCAGGTGGAGATGCCCATGAGCCAGCCGGGAATAGCTCCAGGGGGCAGCCGGCGATGGGGGGCTGGTGGGCAGCATTTTGGATCTGACCCTGGAGGCCCAAGGAAGCCCCTGGAGTAGATTGAGTGGGGGGAGTGGTGCCATCTAAGACACACTGTAGGGAAACACTCCAGTAGTTGAGGGGGCAGATGGGAGAAGGCAGGCCCCCCCACAACTATTTCTGTAGCCATGGAGTGAGGAGATGAGGGTTTGCCCTGGGGTGGGGGCAGGGGATGGAGAGACTGTGGGGGTGAGCTCCCTGGCCTTGTTACCACTGAGTATGGGAGGTGAGGCGGAGGGAGGACTGTCCCTCATTGTGGGCCTGGGAGGCAGATGCGATCCACAGGGAAGGATTGGGGGGAGCTCTGTATCGGACGTGCTGAGGTTCAGATGTCTGCTGGACGTCCGTCTGGGACCGGAGGTCGGCAGAGAGACCGAGGCGGGAAAGGTAGTTTGGGAACCACCAGCAGAGAGATGGGCTCGCCCCAGGAAGCTGGGGAGAAGCCCAAGAGAGCCCGGGACCGAGCCGCTGGAAGGCTTGGCTTAGAGGGCCCGAGGTGAGGAGGAGCCAGCAGAGAAGGGGCGGTCAGAGGGAGGAGGAGAACCGAGAGGGGCTGGAGCGTCTCTGGTCAGTGTGGGGGTGACGGCCCCCTCCCTTCGCTGCCTGCAGACCCCGCTTCTCCTGTCCTGCCTGACCCCCGACTGAGCTCATGCTTTCTTTCCTTCCAGATCCCAAGGCTCCATCGCAGGCTCTCCCGGCTCTCCCCCCTGACCTCCCCTGCGTCCTGGGCGGCCCCATGGCTCGGCCGGCTCCATCCCCTGGGGAGAAACGCCTTTGGCCGCTTCCTCATCCCTGACCCGAGACCCCCGCCAAGCCACAGACCGTGGGCCTAAGGTACGTGGGTGCTCAGGGTCCCCAGAGCTGGTCGGGGCGGGTGAGCCCAGGAGGCCAAGAGGAGGCGCGGGCCTCAGGCCGGAGGCAGGTCCCGCTGCTGGAGCCACCGCCTCCTTCCTGCCCTCGGCGCTTCGCCTGTGGCGCTGTCCGCCCCCTCCTCCAGCAGGGCTACAGCCTGTCATGGCGGGAGTGCTTGGCGGTCGCCCCCGATGGGCGGGCTGACCGACATGAGCCAGGCTCTGCCCTCTTGCCAGCTGATGAGCTCACGGTTCTGCCCTTTGCCGGACAGCTGTGGAGAGAGGAGGCTGCCATTGCCAGAGGTTGGGGCCGGGCTGGTGGGCGCCCCTTGGAGAGAAGGGGAAAGGAAGTCACACGGGGCCAGAATCCCCCCCCTCCCTCCTACCCTCGAACCCCAAAGACTCTGCCATTTGGTGTGGACCAATAGTCCCACCTGGAAAATCCGCCTGGGTTTAAGTGCTTAGGGACAGTGGCAAGATGGCAGGACTCTGGGCAGCCCGTCTGGGGCTGAAGTGGGCCCCAGGCCAGAGGCCACTCAGTAATCAGAAAGTCAGATGAATTCTGCCTTCTCCAGCAGAGGCTGGGCCTCCGGGCCTCCGGGGCTCCGGGCCTCTGTCCTGTGCCTTGGTCAGTCCCCAGTTAAAGAAACTGGAGCTGTCCAGATGGAGGAGGCCCCTGGCCCAGGTTGGCGAGCCGCGGAGGCCGTGTGCACAGGGCGTCTGGGCCCCGCATCTTGCCTGCACTTGTCTTGTGAACACCTCACTCCTGCTTTGTCCCCGCCATGTTTTCCCCGTGCTCTTCCCAGATGAGCCCCCCCCAAAAATAGCCACCGTAGTTGGGAGCCCCCGGCCCCCCGAACCTGGCTCCCTAGAGTTCAGCTGCCGGGTGGTCAGGGTCTGTGGGAAAGAGGGAAGGGGGGGTTGCCTTGGGGCCCCCAGTTGAGGGGGATGTGTCTCTGGGGGCTGGGCAGGCGGGCCCTGGAGCTGGGCCAGCTGACCAGGAGTGGGGGAGGGGGTGCCTGGGCTGCAGCAGCCCCCCAGCCTGGCCGGTGGCTGGCCCTTGGACGGGGCAGTCCCGGCCGCAGAGCCCGGCCCCCAGGTGTTGTCCGGCCGGCCTGCCAGGTCTCCGGTTACAGGTTGGCCTCCTGGGCCGGCCCGTGGTGGGTGTGTCTTAGTGCCTTGGCAGGAAGGAGAAAGAGCAGGAGCGGCAGAGAGGAGAGAGAAGGGGGTGCAGGAGCCACAGGGGGCTGGAGACCCCAGGGTGGAATCCCTGGAGCCCCCGGAGCTTCACACTGCCGGCCCCTGCTTGGGCCTCAGTCTCTCTGTTTGTCCAGTGGGACTGGCAGTCCCTGAGCCCCCAATGACCTTGAGTCTGCTGAAGACCGGGAGCTAGTGGGGCGCCCCCAGGATTCACCCTTGACTTTGTGCTTCCTAACAGAGAACTGGGCGTCGGGCGCCCGAGACTTCCAGGGCCGGTGCGAGCGGCCGACAGCCCGTCATGGAGCCCGGTGTCCGGGGCGCCGGGCAGATGGCCTTCCTCAGCAATCTGCTGGCGGCTTACTCCTTCATCAGCGGTAGGTGCCCAGCGGTCATGGCATCCCGGGGCACCGGGGGGAGCTGCTTTGGGGTGTGGGGGGGGAGCCACCTCAGGGTGCTGGGGAGAAGGTGCCGGGGAGCCCAGGGGGTCTCAGCAGGGCAGGATTCACGCTTGGCTGCCCCTTCCTATGCCAGCCTGCAGCCTGGCCTTGGGCCCTGCCTCGGTGCCCCTGACGCTCTGACTGGGGAGGCACCTTCGGGTACTCTCTACCCTGGCCGGGGGCTTGTGGGGAGGGCACTTCAGTGCCTGGGACCTGGTCCTCCAGGAGGTCAGTCAGGGCCCGAGGCTGGGGGCTAAGGCAGGAGAAGGCCCCCCAGGCGTTTGTGTGCTCCTTCATCCCCGCCCCCTCAGAGGTGCTCAGCAGCAGTCCCTGCTGGTGCAGGGCCAGCTCCCAGAGGGCAGGGGTTGTGGCACAGGGCCAGCATCTGCCCAGTGGACGCTCGGTCGTCCCCTGACCCACCACAGGCAGGGACCGAGCCCCGGGGAAGCTTCAGGGGCCTGGCCGGCACCCCGCTGGGCCTCCGCTCGCCCGGACCCCGGCTTCCCATGACTCACTGGTGGATCTTGGTCCCGGACACTTACTTTGTCTCGGGCTGTCTGGAGGTGCCAGGAGGAGGCTCGGTGAGGAGTCCCGGCCCCCAGGCCTTGGTCTCTGCCTCCTCCGGGCTGGCCTCTGCACCGTCCCTCAGATGCCCTCTGCTGCTTCTGTTTGTCTTGTGTCAGACTTTGCCCCTGCCCGGCCTTCGGGACCTGAACCCAAAAGGGAACAAAGCATACTTTATAGAACAAACTGAGACGCGGGCAGATGTGGAGCCCGGGGTGGGAGGGCTGGTGGGGTTCGGCCTCCCCGGGAGGCCCGTCACCCGGGAGCGGGCTCAGCCTTGTCTCCCTGGCCTCCGGGCCCAACTTGGGAGGGATGGGGAAGACTCACAGAGACACAAAAGTTGGGGGAAACCTCCCTATCAGGGCTGTCCCAGTGTGGAGTGGTGGCCTTGGGAGGTGGTCCCACCCAGAGGGCTTCCGCCAGGATCTGGGGACCACTTCTTGGGCAGGAGACCCTCAGGGCTGCAAGGGTACGATTCTGGGGGATGAGCTGGCACACAGTGACCCGGTGAGAAATGAGCAGCCTCAACGGGCCTCTGCCTTTGTCCTGGGCTCCAGGAAGGGCCTCCCGGGAGGCCCGCGTGTGCCTGGCCCGGACGAGTCTGAGTCCCACGGAAGGAACCGTTCTCCCTTCCGCCCGTCCTCAGAGGCCGGGCAGCAGCCAAGGGCCCCTTCCCCCTCGGCCCCACCTGGGCAGTCTGTGAGTCTGTCTGGGCCAGGGGCCAGGCCGCTGCCCTCCCAGCTCGGCTTAGGGCCGCCCCGGCCTGCAAGGACGGCATGAAACTCCCCGGAGTGAAGTGTTTATTTTTATTTGGCCAAGGAAAGAACTGAGCGTCGACTGCCCTAGTGACGGACGTTTCCCGGGGAAATGGCAGAGCCTGACCTTAGCCGTGGGCGCGGTCTGCCACAAGAGAAAGACCTGCAGCCTCGTGGTTCCCATGGGAGCGGAGACGAGGGGTCCCAGCCACGGGCGCTGGCCAGGCCTCCTCTGGGACCCTCCTCCTCCTCTAGTCTGAATCATGCTGACAGATGGGCAGACGGGCGAGCAGACAGATGGACGGGAAGGTGGGCAGATTGGCAGGCAGACAAACAGATGGGTGGGCAGACGGGCAGACAGATGGACAGGCAGACGGGCAGGCAGACAGACAGGCAGGCAGGCAGACGGACAGGCAGACAGACAGGCAGGCAGGCAGACAGACGGACAGGCAGACAGACAGGCAGACAGACGGACAGGCAGATGGGCAGGCAGGTGGGCAGATTGGCAGGCAGACAGACAGGTGATTGATAGGCAGACAGACAGGCTCATCATTGACCCTGTGAGGGTCTGCCCTCTTTGATGGAGAAAAGTTTGATCCAGTGATTTCTGCAGGTTTTTCCTTTTTCTTTAGTTCGAGTTCCCCCTTTTCTTCCTTCCCGTTCTCAGGCTGGCTTTGCTTAGCTGACCGTCTGGCTTCTTTAGCCAGGATTTCCTCTTCCCTGCGCTATATGAGAAGGGAAGGATCCAGTGCCCTTTCCGGGGGTTTCTGGATGAGTTTATAGTCTGACCGGGGCCCCTCCTGTTGGCAAGTTAAGCCAGGCTTTGCCGACTCGGGTCCTCTCGGGGTCCGCTGGTCTCGCTGCGGGGACGGATGTAGGGCCCTTTGGCATCCGCGCTGTCGGTCGTGGGAGTTTCAGTGGCTCGGGCCTGAATCACTGCGCGTGCACGCGGGCTCTTTTGCTCATTATTTTTTCTCGTTTTTTAAAACATTTTTAGTAAGTCCCGGATGATCCGCTGCATTGAGAGGCACAGGCTCGGGAAGGAGGGGGGGTCTCCCTCTCGGGCCGCCTAGAGTGCTGGTCAGCTTCTGGCCACAAGGCTTCCGAAGGACGTGGGGCTGGGCTCTGCCTGGCTTCCCCCATCAGCGGGGCTCCAGGGGGCCCAGCATGGCGGGTGGGGCGCCCTCTAGTGGGGAGATCGAGCCAGGAGCAATGGGCCTCCTCTGTACCTTTTGGCTCTTGGTTCTGGGTGGGGTGGGGGGCGTTGTGCTCTAAGTAATCGGCAGGAGTGCCCGCGGGTCTGCAGCCGCCCAAGGGCCGACCGAGGGGAAGAGGCTCCCAGCTGCTCCGCCGGACATCCCAGGAGAGCCCTGGTCCGCTTGGCTTGGCCGGGCCAGAGGCTTCCCTCCGCTCCCTTCCACAGCATCAAGCCTCTGAATCTCTGTCCCACAGGCCTTGGGGGGGCCCAGATAGAGCCAGAGCCCTCGAGGGGAAGGGGTCTCCGAGGCTGTGTAGTCTGAGGGAGCATCCCTTCCTGGGAGGGGAGGCTAAGAAAGGCTGGTGAGGGGGAGGCCCATGGCTGCAGCCCCTGAGGGGGAGGACCATGGCTGCAGACCCTGAGGGGAGGACCATGGCTGCAGCCTGTGACAGGGAGGACTATGGCTGCAGCCCCTGAGGGGGAGGACCACTGGCTGCAGCCCCTAAGGGGGAGGACCATGGCTGCAGCCCCTGAGGGGGAGGACCATGGCTGCAGCCTGTGACAGGGAGGACCATGGCTGCAGCCCCTGAGGGGAGGACCATGGCTGCAGCCTGTGACAGGGAGGACCATGGCTGCAGCCCCTGAGGGGGAGGACCATGGCTGCAGCCTGTGACAGGGAGGACCATGGCTGCAGCCTGTGACAGGGAGGACCACTGGCTGCAGCCCCTGAGGGGGAGGACCATGGCTGCAGCCCCTGAGGGGGAGGACCATGGCTGCAGCCTGTGACAGGGAGGACCATGGCTGCAGCCCCTGAGGGGAGGACCATGGCTGCAGCCTGTGACAGGGAGGACCATGGCTGCAGCCTGTGACAGGGAGGACCATGGCTGCAGCCCCTGAGGGGGAGGACCATGGCTGCAGCCTGTGACAGGGAGGACCATGGCTGCAGCCTGTGACAGGGAGGACCACTGGCTGCAGCCCCTGAGGGGGAGGACCATGGCTGCAGCCCCTGAGGGGGAGGACCATGGCTGCAGCCTGTGACAGGGAGGACCATGGCTGCAGCCCCTGAGGGGAGGACCATGGCTGCAGCCTGTGACAGGGAGGACCATGGCTGCAGTCCCTAAGGGGGAGGACCATGGCTGCAGCCTGTGACAGGGAGGACCATGGCTGCAGTCCCTAAGGGGGAGGACCATGGCTGCAGCCTGTGACAGGGAGGACCATGGCTGCAGCCCCTGAGGGGAGGACCATGGCTGCAGCCTGTGACAGGGAGGACCATGGCTGCAGTCCCTAAGGGGGAGGACCATGGCTGAAGCCTGTGACAGGGAGGACCATGGCTGCAGCCCCTGAGGGGGGGACCACCTCCCTTCTGAGTGTCTGCCGGACTGTGCCGCGGCCCCTTAGAGCCCAGCAGCTGCTCTGAGAGGAGCGTGGATTGCCTGGGCAGGGAGTGGGAAGGAAGCGGCGCTTGGCCGTGCCCGGTGCAGTCTTTCCGGCCCCTTGGGCAGCTTTCCCGCCTCTGTGGGCAGCCTGGCTCTCAGCGCCCTCCCTGCCACGGCGGGAGTGCCAGCTGCAAGCTCCCTCCCCCTTGGGCCCTCCTGATTACTCCTCTGGGGCGGGGGGGCGCGGGCTGCCCCTGGTTCGGGTGACCTAGAACACAGAGGGGTTGGGTCTGGCCCGGGGTCACCCGGCCGGGATCTGAGTCCGTCCGAGCCTCTCAGGCCTTGACCCGCTGAAAGCCTCCGGGCCGCGGGGAATCTGCTGGGGGGGGGGGGCAGGGAGCCGCGTGGAGCCCCCGCATCTCCAGGGAGGTGGCCCGGGCTTTCCAAGGTGTGCCGCATGCGCGCCCTGGCGGAGAGGCCCGAGGGGCGGCCGCCTCGTTGGAGGGGGCCTCCCCGGCGGGGCTGCCGCTGCTCGGGGGTGGGGGGGGGCGCCCCCGCCGCGCTGCCTCCCACCGTATTGTTGGAGTACAGGTCCGGACTGAGGGTGGGGGAGAAGCGCGGCGCGGGGAGGGGCCCCGGCCCGCCGCTGACGCACCCCCTCTTGCAGAGCACCCCGAGCGGGCGGCCCTGTGCTTCGTGTCGGGCGTGTGCGTGGGGCTGGCGCTCACGCTGGCCGCGCTGCTGCTGAGCGGCTCCTGCCGGGCGGACTGCGGGCCGCGGCGCTCGAGGAGGGGCGCGGCCGGGCGCGGCGGCGGGGACCCCGGCGACGACAGCGACGACGACAGCGGCGACGGCTGCTCCTCGGGGGGCTCGGCGCGCGGGCCCTGGCTCTTCGAGCGGCCGCCCCACAGGAACGTGTTCACGTCGGCCGAGGAGCTGGAGCGCGCGCAGCGGCTGGAGGAGCGGGAGCGCATCCTCCGCGAGATCTGGCTCAACGGGCAGCCGGACGGCCCGGCCACGCGCAGCCTGAACCGCTACTACTGAGGGGCGCGGGGGAGGGGGCGGCCGCTGTCCCCGGGGCTGGCCGGCCCGGCCTCCCTCCCGCGCCGGCAGCCTGCACCCTCCCCAGGCGGCCCCGGGCGGCCCCGGGCCAGAGGGACCGAGGGGCGGGAGAAGGCTGAGGGCCCTGGGCCCAGGGGGGAGGGCCTGGCCCCTCCGCTCCCGCTCTTCTGCCGGGGCAGGGGGAGGCTGCCACCGGAGATGGACGTCCCGGGCCCCGCCCCCCCAGCCCCCTCTGAAGTCGGTGCCCTGCAGTGAGGGGGGGGGGGCCGAGCCGGGGATGGGCCTGGGCCCCTCAGGGGGACTTCTTTCTCAGGCCCAGAGATGCCCCGCCCCCTGGCCGGCACAGCTCCGGGCCTCGGGCCTGGAGCCTCCAGGGCCGCCTCCTCTCACTTTCCTGAAGGCCCGAGGGCACTGAATGTCAGCGGCCTCCAAGAGCACATTCCCCCCCCCCCCCCCCCCAGTTCTGGTTTAAATTAAGTTGGTGTGTGTGAGAGAGACACAGAGACACAGAGACAGACAGACAGAGACAGAGAGACACAGAGACAGAGACACAGAGACAGAGACAGAGAGACACAGACACAGAGAGACACAGAGACAGAGAGTCACAGAGAGAGACAGAGACACAGAGACAGAGAGACACACAGAGACAGAGAGAGAGACACAGAGAGACACAGAGACTGACAGACAGAGACAGAGACAGAGACAGAGAGACACACAGAGACAGACACAGAGACAGAGACAGAGAGTCACAGAGAGACAGAGACACAGAGACAGAGACACAGACAGAGAGAGTCACAGAGAGACACACAGAGACAGAGAGAGAGACACAGAGACAGACAGAGAGTCACAGAGAGAGACAGAGACACAGAGACAGAGAGAGTCACAGAGAGACACACAGAGACAGAGAGAGAGACACACAGAGACAGAGAGAGAGAGACACACAGAGAGAGACAGGGAGATACAGAGACAAAGAGAGACAGAGACAGAGACACAGAGACAGAGAGACAGACAAAGACACAGACACAGTCAGGGAGAACATCGGTGAGCACACGGGTGTTTGGGGAGGCCCTGGGCCGGCCCGTCAGCCTCGGTGCCTCAGTCCCGGGATGGGCTTCCCAGGAGTACAAATGCACACTGTTTTATATATTTTATTAAAAAACAATCAGAATCAGCCAAGAAAGGCTTTGTATTGATTTAAAGGCCGGGGGCCATGGCGGAGAAGCGGTAGTGCCCCCCGCTCTTACCCTGTCCCTTCACACACAGTCTCCCCTCTATCCCTTCTCCCCCTCAGTCCCTCCCTCAGCAAGGTCCCTCCCTGCACTGAAGAAGCCCCCCCCCAACAGCCCGTGGCAGAAAGGTCTCCCACTGGGGGCGGGCTGCCCCAGTTTCCATTTTTCTCCCTTTCTTCTTGCCTTTTGTCCTTTTCCTCCCTTTCCCTTTTCTGCTTTTCCTCTTCTTTCCGCTCCTCCTCCTTCCCCTACACTCCCTCCCGCAAGCAGCCCCCCAAACTTTCTTCTGCGGGCCCCCCTGTGTTCTCAGTGACCTTTCTGCCCCAGCCGGCCCCTGTCGTTAAGGGCCTGTCCGCAGGACTCCCTCCACGCTGGGGCTCCCGGCCGGGTGACCCTGGGCGGCCCCTAATGGAACGCAAGCTCCCTGAGGACAGCGGCTGACTCAGTTTGTCCTTTTATCCCCTCTGGCTTGCTCAGAGCCATCGTGGTGATGGGATCGGACTCAGAAATAATTGTGCTCAGGTGGAAACATCTGACCAAGCAAGGGTGGTGTACATGTAGCCCCCGATTCCCCCTCCCCTCCATCAGGGCTCCTGGACCCTCTCAAAATGCAGCCCCCAGGGATGTGACTCAACCAAGCAGGACGTTTTCCCAAGGAGCGCGGCAGGATGAGTGCCGGCGAAGCTCTGCCCGCTCCTCCGGGGCCCACACTGACAGAGGCAGACACGTGGGGAACGTGCGTGGAAGGAGGCGAGGGGCAGGAGGGGCAAGGGTGTGCTCGGGGATCCTGTGGGCCCACAGCCCCTCGCACCTCTGAAGGGCAGCCGGTGTTCTCTGGGAAGTCCCTGGGTGTCCGGGTTCTGCTCCTTCCTGGGCCCCTCGGGGCCAACGGCCCGTCTCCATCCCCGGGCTGCTCGTTGCCCTTCAGGTGGCTGGGGCTGTCGAGCTCGGGACCCCGGTGGCCTTTCTGGGGTGCAGACCCGGGCAGCCACCCCCAGCCGGCTAGCGGAGCTCCTGGCCATTTCCGAGTCTGGCTTCCTGAGCCGCCCCTCCGGGCTCCCAGTCTGGCTCATTTCCGACTTGCAGCCGAGCCGCCTTTCCCATGCCTTAGCAAGTTCAGGGGCAGGAATCTCCCCTGGGGGCTCTGCTATACACTGCTCAGGAACTCTGCGCGGCCACAGCAAGGAAGCTAAGCCCGACTCCCAACTCCCTGTCAAACGTCAGGTACATCGGAAGGCCCGCCGGGAAGGGGCCTGAGCCGGGAAGGGCCTGAGCCGGGAAGGGGCCTGAGCCGGGAAGGGCCTGAGCCGGGAAGGGGCCTGAGCCGGGAAGGGCCTGAGCCGGGAAGGGGCCTGAGCCGGGAAGGGCCTGAGCCGGGAAGGGCCTGAGCCGGGAAGGGCCTGAGCCGGGAAGGCCCGCCGGGAAGGGCCTGAGCCGGGAAGGGGCCTGAGCCGGGAAGGGGCCTGAGCCGGGAAGGGCCTGAGCCGGGAAGGGGCCTGAGCCGGGAAGGGGCCTGAGCCGGGAAGGGCCTGAGCCGGGAAGGGGCCTGAGCCGGGAAGGGGCCTGAGCCGGGAAGGGGCCTGAGCCGGGAAGGGCCTGAACCGGGAAGGGCCTGAGCCGGGAAGGGGCCTGAGCCGGGAAGGGGCCTGAGCTGGGAAGGCCCGCCGGGAAGGGCCTGAGCCGGGAAGGGGCCTGAGCCGGGAAGGGGCCTGAGCCGGGAAGGGCCTGAGCCGGGAAGGGCCTGAGCCGGGAAGGGCCTGAGCCGGGAAGGGGCCTGAGCCGGGAAGGCCCGCCGGGAAGGGGCCTGAGCCGGGAAGGGCCTGAGCCGGGAAGGGGCCTGAGCCGGGAAGGGGCCTGAGCCGGGAAGGGCCTGAGCCGGGAAGGCCCTGAGCCGGGAAGGGCCTGAGCCGGGCCCCAGATTCTCCTCGGGCCTGATCCCTTCTGATAGCGGGGGAAGAGCAGTGGCTGCAAGCCGGACGGAAGGCTTCTGTCGGCCTCCTCCCCGGGAAGCACCAGCTTCTGAGCCCGGGGCCCACCTCTCAGCTCCGCTTTGGAAAAGACGCCAGCCTTGGAGAGCCCACGTGGCCTTTCTGATATGCTGCCGAAATCATCGGTGGCAGATTCCTTCTGGGGGGACTCTATTTAAACACGGCCTCCCCAAATGAGCCTTGCACCGTCCCCTCCTCCTGGCAGATCGTCCCTCTCCTACGAGGGGAAATTGTAGCAAGGGATGCAGCGCTCCATGCCTTCAGCCACCCTCCTCATAGCGATGGATCCCCCATTTTTTAAAGCACAGACTTAGTTTTTTTGTATTTTCAAATTCTCTTCCTCCTCCTGTAACCAGTGAGCAGCCCAGAAAAACAAGCTTATTGAAGCAAGTAGAGTGGTGCCAAAACAATTTCTACGCTGCTTTTCCCCCTCCCTCCCCAAAAGGAAGGCAGAGAAGAGGCTCTGCGGCCCGAGTCCTCCTTTCTCTCTGGGTGGGCAGCACGTTGGCGCGGAGCCCTCTGGCATCCCTCTGGCCACCGAATGGATCATTTCCTGTCTTCCCAAGCCGATTATCTCGCCCATCTCGCCTTCTCCTCCCGCTCTGGTAGTTCACTGCGAGCTTCCTCGGGCACCGTCTCGTCCTCCTCAGTGCTGGGCGGTGACTGGCCAGGACTCGCTCGGCCACGTCCCGAGCTCGCCAGTCCTTTGCCACCACGCCAGTTGCTCCTATAAATACGTGTGCGTGTAATGTGCCTTTGCCTCTTTCTT